>NC_045749.1:14309381-14311703 GCF_008692095.1 Etheostoma spectabile | reverse complement strand
TTTTACTTATTGACCTCAGGACAAATGTGACTTGTTTATTTGACAATCTGTGGATTATTATTATTTACCACCAATAAATGGCCATTAATGCACAAAACAGACCAATGGCTTGACATTTTATTTGCATAGATACTGGATTTACCTTGAAAACAGTCGTAAAACGATACAAAATTCCTATTAAGCTTTAGTTTTGTTTTGAAAGTTTTATTTACCTCCTGTTTTTGAAAGGCCGAAGTGTCAACACAAAATCTGCTGGAATCATTGGGAGGAACGGGCCCCAGTCCAAACAGCCTTTCCTGGTTGCTTTCTTCAAGGCCAGTGGGGTGTTGCTTCGCTCTGTCAGAGCTGCTGGTGGGAAGAAAAAGAACCACAATCGCAATAAATCTTCTAATCAACAAGAAGCATCTAGGGCACCAAAAACTGGAGGTGTGTGCTCTTTTTATTTTGTAATTAAGATGCTACAGTCATTTGTTATCACTTATTTTATCCTATACACATCTGCTCTCTCAATGAGATACATTTAATTACATACTGTTGTCGGTTCCATCAGACTATCCATCCCTTAGACTAACCAACTTGATTTCCAGCAGCAAGATATCCCTATAATTACTGGGCCAGATTGCACTGTGATGTGGTAAAGATAACACCTGGAAGTCAAAACTTAATGGAACATTCATTGGATTTTAATAGTATTAATTAAGTAACATTAATAGGAAACATTTCCAGTGTATCCCAAGGGACAATCTTGTGTAATTCCAAAAGTCTACATTAATGGACTGCATTCTAGGGTTTTTGTCCAGAAGCTTTATAGACAGTGTTGTGTTAACATTCCTACAGTAAGAACACAACAATATATAAACATTTAACGCTTTCTTTTATGATTAATACCCTTTTATTTTTTCAGATTACAATACAAGTGAACAGAAGCAAGCCTGCAAGAAGCATGAACTTTACGTCAGTTTTCGAGATTTGGGCTGGCAGGTAAGGGAAAAATGATTTCTCATCTCAAAACATTTATAAAACTAACTAGTAACACAATAAACAATGCATTTTGATTGTCATAAATAAAGGAAGCACTTTTTTGTCAAGGATTGGATCATTGCTCCTGAGGGCTATGCTGCTTTTTACTGTGATGGTGAATGCTCTTTTCCACTCAACGCACACATGAATGCAACAAATCATGCAATTGTGCAAACCCTGGTTAGTATTCTTTAGAGTGCATTGCATGTGTGTATTGCAATACAAATATTGTTATAAGCTACCATAATGTTCTCAGCAGGTATAATTCATCTGAAACTCACTGCTGTTGCACCTCTACTTTATGTTCTCATTTATAGGTCCATTTAATGTTTCCTGACAATGTGCCAAAGCCATGCTGTGCCCCGACCAAGCTCAATGCAATATCAGTGCTTTACTTTGATGACAGCTCAAACGTAATTCTCAAGAAATACAGAAATATGGTAGTTAGGTCATGTGGTTGCCATTAGTGGCCGGGCTAACTTTAATTTATGCTATCTGGTATGGGAATCGCTGGAAAACACATCTGCTGCAGGTGTGACGTGATGTACAGTATTATGTATATAAAGTTGTATTATCTAATTTATTTTATTCTTTTTTTTTAAAAATAGCACTGAATATTTAAATGATTAGGACAGAATGTTGATTTTACTTCACGTCAGTTATCAGTTAACTTTTGTGTCCATTGGCATATACTCCCTCTTAGTAACATCTGTATAACTTTCATGAGTTAACTATTCACTGGAGTCATCATGATACATGAGATCACTTCCCCTTCTGCTTGTTTTTCCCCTTTTACAATATGCTTGCCTTGTGCTTTAAATGCTCACTGAGATAGAATTATACATGTTTGTCAGTATATAATGTGTTTTTCTTAAACACTATTTTTTTGTCTTATTTTGTCTACATTATGGACCCACAATTGATGATGCTCTGAGCAGTAATATCACAATTCCTACAGGCTATTGGAAATCTTGTTAATCAAATTGGATCACTTGCAGAAAAAAACAGTGAGTGTTCTCTAATGTAAACCCAGCTGCACAAAGCTATTTTCAAGCTGCCACTGTCTTTCAGCAATGATACTGTTTCACCCTTCCAAGCCAGCTTTTTTCTTTTTTTTCCAGAAGAGTGTGTGTTCAACAAGGGGGTTAAGACAGTCTGGATTGAAACTCTTATAAAGTTGAGGGTTTACCTCTGAATGCTTTACAAATTAGGTCATTTTTTTTAAACAATGTTTATGTAAATTTCTTCCATAAACACTGTTTTCTCATTCTTCTGTGGACTAGCTGTAAACGTCTTGCTCGG
>NC_045749.1:14286401-14309371 GCF_008692095.1 Etheostoma spectabile | reverse complement strand
GTATATCTTATTGTAGAGTGTTGTGTATTTTAATAAATGTAACACTTGAGAACTCTTATTTTTTTGCTGGCCCTTTACTTGACCTTGCAGCGTTTCTTGCTTGATTTATCACCCTAAACTATATGCACAAATGCATCCACCCCCCCTTTCTCCAGCTGCAAGTCTTCCAGCCTTTACAAATTCAAGTTGTCCTTTTGTATTTCTGTTTGGAGTTCACCGGATGTTTTACACACTGTTTGCCAGACTACCATCTTGGATTTATAAATGTTTGACAAGTATGATATAAACTAGGGGTCCACCCACAGAGCCTGTTGACATGCTCTTGGGGAGTGGTAATGCTAGAGGTACAGTGCTAGTGGTAAAACAGTGCTGTGACCGCCAAAGACAGTCCAAAAGGGTGATTATTATGAGGCTAAAAGCAGAGAAAGGTATATCATTCTGTAAGCAATCCCTTCCTGATTATGGGGAAAGATACCATCCATCACATGACTTATGTGATCTGTATGGCACACCTCTGCTTACTTGCACTTCCTACACTCATGTTTTGAATGTTGCCATCTGCTCAGAGCTAAGATTCACCCCAGAAAAAAACAAAGACCATAACTTAACTTAGCAAGTGTTGTGGCATTCACCTCCTCATTCAGGATGAGCATAATTTCCAGAAAAATTCAAGCAAACGTGCTATTTCCTGAGAAGTACTCTGGTTAGGCAGGGATTTTCAATGGTCTTGGAAATCTAGGGATTAGGTTATGGATTAATACTTGTTTACACAACTGTGTTGACCTTCACTGAACACAGGATATGTACTGTTGCACTTTTCTCCCCTTACCCTCCCTCTTCTACAAAAAAAATTTCTCTGACATGGCAGAACATTGAGTGACTGTATTTCACTTAATTAAAAGCAGTGGCTGGCCTGCCCAGATGTTATGTGGGCTCCATCTAAAAGGAGTGTTGACATTCAGTGAATAGAGGAGGCCACCTGCTAACCTAACTCTTGGCTTGAGGGGTGATTTGCATTCCTGCGGCCTGTTGCCTGGCATGATTACTCCTAGCACTTCACAATCCCATCGACTGTTTAATATCATGGATTCTTTCCAATTGAGCTACATTTCTTCCTTTTCTGTAATGCGGGAGCGTCTATGAATGAGCTCCTATTTAAGGTCTCCAAAACTACACAGCCCTCTCAACAGCAAACCTTCTGACCACATAAAAGGAAAGGGTAACAATTGCCATACTCAGTGCAGATTAATACAGTGGCCCTTTCTCCTCTGAGACCCCTGTGGTCCGAAACATGCTGTAATGAGTCAGAGATGACTTGACATTCATCAGATCAGCACTTCCACTTCTGAAACATGCTGGTAAAAGGTCACAACCCATCACAATTTACATTTCATGAAGGTTTTTTTGTGAATTTTTCATAAATCATGCTATCCAGTTTATAGTATTTGTCACAACAAACGTCGTCGTCTTGACATGAACACATTTACATCATGTCAAGTTGTGTTTCCAGGTGCTGATATTAAGATGTTTTTCTACCACAAACATGTTTATTCTCTTAACCAGATTGATAAAACGTGTCTACGTGAGCGGCTATTAGGAACATGTTTTTTCATAGAGCAAATGTGAAATATTTATTGAGGTAAGATCATCTTGAAGCTGTAAGAAAGGTCGGAGCTGGATGTCTGTCAAAAATGCTTAATAATTAAGGTAATTTCTTTTTTTATCTAATCCAAACCATCAAAAGGAGAAAATATGTTGACAAATACTGCAGAACAAAAAGCTGATGTTAATAAGCCGCTGATCTTAGACCACCGACAGAGGAGTTCGTGCTAGAGGCGTTTCAGAAATGTCCTCGCAGATTAAATCATAGAGGCTGTGATATTTTGTAGTCTGTTTTCTTTTTCCAATAACGGTTAGAGCCCACTTTTTGTGAAGTCGTCATTCTAAGATTCAAAGTAACTCAAGATAATTAGCAACAGTTTCTGAGTATGTGGAAACATGCAACAAAAATGGTTGAGAAATATTGAAAAGCAAAACTATCTTTTCCTCATTATGTATGGGAAAACTTCTTATTTTGAACATAGTGCATGTTTCTATGCCAATGGCTCCTAAACCTCTTTAAGGCTTTCCAATCTTGGAAAACACTTCCCATAATGATTTATTTATAGTGTATTTAAAGTGTTTTGAGTAGTTATTCATTTTGTAAACCAGTGTTTTGAATGAGAACATTTGTATTTAAAATGAAAATCAAATGTGGTCAGTAGTCCATGAAAGAAAAGTTGGATTTTACACAAACATACTCATAAACTAAACATTTGTTCACAGTCTTAATAGAGTTAATATGCCAGTTACTGTAAAGGTGCACTTCTAGTTAAATGTTATATATCATTAATGTGCTGGATTAGTGGTATAGTCGGCAATAATGCAGGCAAGCCAGGTGATTGATATCGTGCTTATTTTTATCACATTTTGGTCCATCTAATACAACTACAAAACATAAGTTATTGTTCATTTGGTTTAGTATATCCATGTTTCTTCGATTTACCCTCTGTTAACCAGAGGTCTTTTTCTTCCCGAGGCTCAAAGTTTATTTTGAAAGTGTCATTTTTCAGTCCATCCACAAGGCAAGTGAAATTGTATCTAATAAAAATGTTGTGCAGTTTACCTAATTCATCTCCCCACATATGGTTCTCCTTATTCGTGTTCTGTGGGTGGGCTCTGACTTCCATACAGCTCAATCAGTCGCTCTTGAAAAGAGAGACCATATGGGTCGCATTTTTACATGTTGTTTGGTATGACAAGGCTGCAGAAGGACCAGCGAGGAATGTGTCCCGACAGAGGGCAACGCAGAAACACTGCTATGTTTTCTTGTTATTCACATATGCACATTAGCTTCCCCAACCAGAGAAGAGAGGGGTTTTGGAATCTCAGAGTTACAACAGACGGTTTGTGAAGTCAACTGTCACTTCCCATTATCACTAGAGGTGGCACCTGTGCATTTAAACCGTTTCTATATTTTGAAATCTTGTATTTTTAGTCTGGATTTAACATGTGCATTAAAATATAAATGTTAATAGTTTACCAGTGCTTTTCTGATACGATTTCATAACTAAACTACAAACATGAATTAAAACCTGCTTTCTACTTTGTGTAACTCTATAAAATGTATTTACACCCAGTTTTAAAAGTAAATCTCAATTTTCTTTTTTTCTATTGCATGCTGAATTTACTATATGAAACCTTTTTTCCTTGAGAATCCAGAAAAAAACATGTGAGTCTGTTAAGATTCTTTTGTGGGTTTGTCTCGGTGGAAATAAAAGCTACTGACATGATATGCTAACAAGGTCTGCCTTCTTTTTTTATGTGCAAGTTAGTTATGTCCTCCTGTCACCCATCTATTGTAAAATGTATGGCAGAGTACACATAACATAAAGAGATTTAAAGGAGAAATACAAACCAAAGAAGATGCACAGGATATTAACCTGTTTCTGAGGCCAAGGATGTCTGTCCTGTACTAATCTTGCTGATTTACTGTATCTCAGAGCTTTCAAACTATTGTTTAAAATGCTGCAAAAACAGGGTACATTAGAAGAACCTGGGCATATCTGGGCACTATTATGAACTAAGGAAAGAAAAAAAGAACCAAAGAAAGACAGAAAAATAATCTATAAATGTAAACTATTTCTATAAAAACCTGCTGCTTTGTGGTTTTCAACAGTAAAAACAATCCAAAAAAAAGGCACTGATTCTGAGTTAATCAGTGTCCTTGTAGTAGCTAAGCAAATTAAAGGTATCTAGTTTTTGTACTGTAGATCGTTGTACTTTGCTCAGCAGAACTGCACTGTCACTTTGTCCTGGTAACCTCTCTGCAGATGATTAAAGTAAGACGATAGCACATCTTCCACTATTATATCAGCAAACCTATTTATTCAATAGATCCTGGACAGTACCTGAAAGCCTCTTAAGGTCTGCATGTCTTAACATTCATCAATTCTTTGGTTTTGTAGGGACTTTAATTGGGTAGATGTCACACACAAATGGATCATGAGTTCAGAATAAAATTAAATAAAAATATTTAACCCAATATTTTGCACAGATGGTCATTTCTTTTAGCCATATTCTGTCTTAACTGCATATTACACTACATAGTGCAGGAGAAGGACAGAGAAAGAACAGAGAGGATGACACACACTGTGGTTGGTGTTGTCAGCCATACAGTTTTTTACTCAACATTTTACAGTCTGGGTGACTTTTTACAGTCAACAGCCTGTTACAGTACAGGGTCATGACCTGTCCTTATCATCAGTCTAGTACTTTATATGGCTATATCAAACCTCAGTATTTTTTTGGCACCAACTAAAAAAAATTCCTAGCACCAAGTATTGAAAGAGAGCATCAAATGTCTGGTCAGATTAAAAATCTTGTTGACTTCTTCTTTGATTGTACAATACTGTAAATCACAATTTGTCCAATCTGACACTATGTTATCTAGACAAATTGTGTTACTGCTTGTGTACAAGAGAGCAAGATAGAACTTGAATAAAATAGGTTTTGTAGAAAATATGTTATGCCTCAAAAAGGAAAGGTACAGTATCTAAAAAAATACGTAGGTATCTGTACCGACAGTATAGGTATTGTATTGACACTAGTATAGAAAACAATTCAAACGATCCTCAGCCCTACACCAAGATGCTCGTTACTTTACCAGGTTGATATTTATCTGTCCTGTCATCGTCTCGCAAAATGATAAAAATAATGTACAAAATATGCTACTGTGCCAATTTAGAAAGCAAATAGAGATGTCAACAGCCACCACTTAACTTGGTTCATGTGTATTCTGGCTGTTGTAAATTTTTCTGTGAAATTCAATTTCTCCCACCAAGGATATGGATACACTGACGGAAATCTCTGTACTTTATGATCCAGTCGGAGCAGTAATCCAGCCATGAAGTCCTCTGTGGTACAATATAAAAATCTGCGCAGTAAATATGTGGCTGCTTAGAAACATCCGCTTGAACGTATCTTTGACAAAGTGATGTGAACTAGTGCTCTTTGTGACAAAAAAAGTGAAGATTGTAGCATGTCCGAATGAATGAATGATATGGTTATATTGCAGCCAATTGATTGGTGGAGATTTAAGTTGTTTTGCTCACACTTCTTATTAAATCTGGACTAACATTTATCATTCTGAACAGGCAGGTCCCACAGCCTTACTTTTGGCTGTATTTTACACGTCAATGCTTGAAAGTCATGATCATGTGTGGACACAACACACAGGTCAGTGGCTTTTGTGACTGAAATCCACAGGGCGCTCTGTGGTGTGATTACTGTGAGGATAATCTTTAACACACATGCTGTCTCTAAGGGGAGCTGTGGAAAGTTGGCTCAGAGTGGCCAGCCTTCCTGAAGAAAATGTAAGGTAGGCTGCTATTTTTATCAGGGCTTTACATTTAATTTAAAAAAAAAAAAAGAAGAAAAAAAAAGGTTTGTGGTCTTTTTTTCTCTTGGTACATAGTCAAATATAATGGAAATGAGATGGTGTGGGGATGCCTTTCCTTCCACAAGAGCAAGATATTTTCTATATATGTTCATTCTTTGCTCTTTTTGTACAGCATGTTTTATACATGATTCAGGTTTAATAACAACCATCAAGTGGTCTGTTTCTGTAGGACTGGGTGTAATTATTCTAACTATATATCCAACAAACCCTATCCATCTTCTCTGGGTATGAAAGAAATTTCTATAATTTATATGTCATGACTATTGCTTTCAGGGTGATCCTCATGTGCTATTCACTCGACGTCACGACTCTCTTGTTGTTACAGTTCAGTTAAATCCATGATGTAGAAATTGAAGACGGATGGAGGATGAAAATTGATTTAATCTGGTTCCTGTTTTCCTTTTCCCACTTTGTTTTCAGTATATATCTGAGAGCTTAAAACCTCTTTCATGCCCTGCCGAAACCTGTACTCCATAAAGAACTGTTTTTCACATCTGTTTCTTTCCAAGTACAAAAGAGTGAATAGACTCTTTCTTTTATAGGCAACATTTTCCAGTTCAGAAACACGTTGTGTTATTTGCACTGTTTGATTTTTATTTAATATTTTGAGGCATTCATCATGTGCTTGGTCTACAAAATCCTCATGTGTAAAATGCATTGTTCTCAGGAGGCAGTTTACAAACAAGCACAGAGACATCCTTTTCCCTGTCAAGGGATATCTGTTTGGCTAATCTACACAAACGTAAGCGTATTGTCCCTTTACAAAGTTTAGCCTTAAGTTTGTGCAGTTGTTTCTTTTTGTTAACAGCTTGATAATTAGACTGAATTGCCATTTTAGTTCACTTTATTATTCTACTCTATTTTCTCTGAACAAAGCGAGTTGTGGGCAGTGATTTCTGAGGTCTGGAACTAGACGTGTTAATACTGTTGTGATACAAAAACCCTTCATTAGATTTGATTGCCTAATCCCAAATCCTCCATCCTGTGTACACTCTAAAAAAAAATCTAGTGCTGCAACGCACAGATGATTTTGTAAGCAGTTACTCTTATACCATATAAATGTATGTATTACAAAAAAAAATTGTAATCAGTGTTTCACAAACATATCAGTGTTGAAACTATGCCTAACTTATGAATATTTCTTGTAAAAAGGGTTATTTTTCTTGTTCACAGATGTCATATGTTATATAGTATTTTTCTTAAAATGTCAAATCTTCCTCCACTTACATACCATCTTTGACTTTCAAGCTTTCACTCACCTGCATTACATTGACTCCTAAAAGCAGGAAAGCCCCTGAAGGCTAGTTCTTTAAAGTGACCCTCTGCAGCTGTTATTTGTCAAGCTAAACCGTAGCTGCCGAGTTTCCTTGAAAGTAGAAATGTTTAAAGGCCAGTTAGGGTTAATTGGTTGATGGAGTTATCACTAATTGAAATTGAGCCATTGAGAAAGCAACTTTTCTCTGAAAAGTCATAATGTTTCTGAATTGTTACATTATATTTAGCCTAGGTCTCCAACATATTCGTTTAAATTGTCCCACATACAGTAGACATACTGAACACTGTGAACTATGGTAGCAGATTTAATACAGAAATAACTTGTATTTTACTTAGTTAAAGGACAACAAAACACTGGAACCATGGAATTATTTCAAACAAATGAATAATTATTTTCAGGCAAATATAGCTACAAAAGAAAAAAAAAAAGATCAAGTCACTTTTGGCAGAAATAATGACCAGCATTGATTTGGTTTACCTAATGTAAAAAGTTATAAATAATGTTGTAAAAGATTTAAAGGGTCATGTGTTGTGACAATAATTTTTGTGTTGTGCAAAATTCTACTATTAATGTCTGCTGTACAGTTTTTCTGTGCCTAAAAGGACCACAAATAAGTGACCAGAGGCATTACAAAAGAAATGTAGGGGGTGGCAACTGATAGACATCAACCTTGAAGTCTGTTACAAAAAGGCTTTTTTTTCTACCAGAGAGAGAGGTAGAGGTCTCTCATCACAGAGCAGTTTAGCGTGGTGAGATGGTTGAATGCTAGAACTTCATTAAGTCCCTCTATTGTTAACATCTGGGTTCGGAAGAATGGCTCTTTCTCTGGTAAATGTTGCCCTGGCTTAACAAGGGATTTTATTACACCATGGAGTTGACATTGGCAGCAGTGGCACGTCTGGCAATGGAAACCCTTCTACTCTTCAGGTCACAGGAGATCAATCAAAGCAGCCTGTTTCCCTGAAGCCTTCAGTTCTCACTAGAACAGGTAGTTGAATGTGTATCTAATGCTGTTTATTCAAGATATGAAACAAACTGTAAGATGTTTTAGCAAATACTGATTAAAATGCTTTCACTATTAAGAAAGCACTCAGGTCTTAGCCCATTTATACATCATTTGGAGCCGCTTTTGCAGTAGTACAAACTCTTCTTTCCTTGTTGTATATTTTGTTCTGCCATGCACCTGCCTTCCCCTTTTTGGACCCACATATTATTTCTTCTTCCAAAATCCTTCCTCAAAATGCTTCCACCAGAATTCCCAGTTTAAAGTGCAGCACTAATCTCCCATATCGCTCCATTTGCCAATTTGCTTCACACCATTTCCTCTCTCTCGGTCTCCATCCCCCCTACCTCCCTCTGTTTTGATTCCCTCCCTGGTAGGGATGTGGCTGCCATGGCAACTGCTGAATCATCCTTCACCCTCTGCAGCCATCCTCTAATTCCATCTCCTAATGCAGCTAGGCCCTCTGTTTTCTAGGCCTGCATTAGTATATTGATCTGACGCTTCAATTTTCTATATTAGTTGCAGCAGTCTGTGAAGGTTAGTCGCGGAAGACACGGAGGTGCAGCAGGGCTGAACAGCAGCCATTCGGATGGGTAACGTACCCCATACAGTAAAGCACTGCTTGAGCTATGAGCAACTTATCCAGGACTATCCACGGCTGAAACGCTGGCTGCTGGAGGAGAAGGTGGGCGTTGTTTTTTCTTGTTTGTAATCGGCTGCACATGCTCTGCCACATGACTCTATCATGACAAAGGGATGCACAGCAGCAGCACTGATGACGTGCAGCATGCTGCTTCAATGGAAATTCTGCTCTACTACTCTTTACATATTACTGTATTTTAAGGATGCATCTTTCTAATTAAGAATGGTGACATTTCTTCATCTCTCTGAATTGACTGTAGCCTATGTGACAAAAGATGCAGGCTATGCTTCCGTTTCTTATGTGTTTTGTGCCTCAACTTTATTATTTGATAACAAGAATAATGTTTATTTATTTGAAGTAGACAAATGGCTGCCCATAGTGGTTATTTACATTCAAATACTATTGACTGATCACATATTAAGCTTTTATTTAATAATTAATAGATTTCATATTGAAAAGCACTCATGAAACATGTAATACAGTATGTAGTTTTTTTTAGCATCCTCTATCTCATTGCTTTGGTTTTAGATTAGATTATACTTTATTATTTATTTATCCCACGACGGGGAAATTCTGTCGTTACAGTAGCAGCATAGCAGCAACAGCAAAAAACAAGAAACAAAAAACAAAACAATAACACACAAACAAGTAAGCACGAAAGAAATACAAGGCAAGAAATACAAGGCAAGAAATACAGGCAAGAAAATAGACAATGAAAATATGGTAGACTGAGTAAGTAAAATGCCGTCAAACAAAAGAAATTTTAAAGAGCGGTTGCCATGATAAGAGAAACAATATTGCGGTGTAAGTGACGTTAAAAATTAAGTTGAATGTGTAATTAGAGCAAAGAAGCAAGAGTCGGTAGCATAATTTAAATTATATTAACCTGAGACCATAAATATTGAAAAGTAAGTACTTGTAATAAAATAATATAAATACCAATATTAAAGATAAACAGAAAGTGTGTGATGTAGATGGGAGAAAAACTTATGGTCTGTATATGTATTGAATGACCCCTGTAGACTTCATTTTTAATTGTTAGGCTACCTTTAAAGAGTAAGTTAAAAATACCATAGTTTAAAAATACTGCATTAGAAGCAAAAGCCATGCGTTTAAAATGGTACTCCAAAGCACAGCCTATAAGTAAAAGTACTGTATTAATGAGGCTACTGTAAGTAGCATATATTTCTTTATATTTATTGGAGTTAATTCAAAACTGCAGTATACTGTTTGGTAGTTAAATCTATATCAAAGTATATCAAATTTTATAAATAAATATTGTGGATTAAAAAATACACAGTTTCCCTTTGAAATTAAGTAAAAGTTTAAGTAGCACACATTGTAACAACTCAAGTAACATTAACAACATACAAGTAGCCTAAAGTTACCCCAACATAGCCAGCGTAGCTAGTTAAGTAACGTTACAGTAACGTCAGAGTAGGCTTAACCTAACTGTAACATTACTACGCTACTAGCCAGTTTAGCTAGCTCAGTTAACGGCTCATCACAGTAAGTAAGTTAGTGTCTTATGTTAGCTAGCTAGCTAGTTAGTGAAAACAGTTAAGTGTCTAGCTTGAAACAGATATTTATCTCAGAAGGTGTCGACATCAAAACGGAGACACATGAACCGTGAATATTGGACTTACGTTTGTCAGGTAGACAGAAAAAGAGACTCCGAATGAGTGCTAATGATGCTCCATATCTGCTGGAATGAACTGTTTGCTAACACGTTAGCCGTTAGCCATAACCTAGCGTTAACACCTGAATGAGCTAACTAACGGCCATATCTTAGCTTGTTTGCGCCCTAGTGGACAAAATCAATGACAAAAATCGATTAGATAACGTTAGATTAGCGTTAGCAGTAAATGTCACTCAGTTTAAGAAGATAGCTAAAGCTTTATACATTCTATAACCTTTAATCTCTGTTAAGAGTAGGTCTACATATAATATTTAAACTCAACTAGGGAATTATGA
Organism: Etheostoma spectabile; assembly: GCF_008692095.1. Taxonomy (NCBI): domain Eukaryota; kingdom Metazoa; phylum Chordata; class Actinopteri; order Perciformes; family Percidae; genus Etheostoma; species Etheostoma spectabile. The sequence goes on along the minus strand of NC_045749.1, from coordinate 14,298,975 downwards.
GATTCAGACTTTTTTTACAGTCACTGGTTCAGACCTATGGTTCAGACCAGAAAAATACCTAGATCCTCAGGATATCTTTTGTGGTTTGTGTGGAGTTACCCTTACCTTCTTTCCCAGTCTTTTTCTCTATGAGACATGTCCTGGGTTCGCATATTAATGTCATGACAGGCTTCTGTTTTGGTTCTTAAGGTTTCAGACTGTCAACATGTCCTGGAGCATCCCACGCCGAAAGGATGACTGACTGCTTGTGTTCAATGTACTCTGTTGTATACTTCTTCTTATTCAGATCTCTGTTTATCTTTGATATTTTTCTAGACAAATACAGGACATGAGTATCCAGAGTTTGTTAAAATAGTTGAAGTTGGGCCAAGAGATGGACTTCAAAATGAAAAGGTATTCAGTGTAATTTCAGTCACAAATCTAATTTATATTTATAAATAAGCACCGTTGTTTTGTACATGATCACCCCTGGAAACCCCCTTTTTTATACATAAAACAATCTATAACATATGGGCTGTGTGCCATAATTGCCAGGAGCATATGTTTCACATTTTCTTTGAAATTGAATAAGAAAGATGACACGGCTTCTGGCCTAGTTCACTGTGCTTAGCCTGTCACTGCTTTATCATTTTCTTATTGTTTGCCTGTAGGCTTACAGATTGCCCTGGATGCAGGGATAATTTTATTTACCACAATGTGTTATTATGAGATATTTGTGTATAATGAGAGATCTTAAAGTATTCAGCAAGTGCAAGATTCAGCATGTGAATATAGATGTGATTGACAAGCAGCATAGCAAAAGAACAAATGCCAGATATCTGCTTGTTGTACCTCCCATATTGAATCATATCTAGAAAGAGCAGTTTCAGTTTCATTGTTCCCCAGGAAATTGTTCCGACAGGGGTGAAAATCCAGCTGATAGACATGCTCTCGGGAACAGGCTTGGCTGTGATTGAGGCCACCAGCTTTGTCTCTTCAAAGTGGGTACCGCAGGTAATAACTTTTCTTTGTGCATAGCAAAAGAGTGCTGAGTGATTTATTATGCTCTCTTTCTTGTCTGCATACTACTACTGAAGAAAATAGGCTCCTCTAGTATCCTTGTTGGGCCCACAGATGCTTTTGGGAAGAATATTTTAAGATATTCTTCATATAGTCACTCTCACTTCTTTTGTTCGCATTCATATAGTCACCCTCTCATTCCCTGTCATAAATTGGACCACTATTTACTTCCTGAAAAAGAGCAAACATGAACATGTCCAATTTTAATTACTGAGAGTCCTTTAAGAGATGTCTGCTGCCTACAAGCATATGAAAACATTTGTGCAGGATGATGTATTTGCAGATGATGTTAAAGGTTTATTTTTCTACATCATTATTCCCCCCCTCCACCCCTTTTCATTTAGATGGCCGACCATACTGATGTACTCAGAGGAATCCAGAGAGCACCTCATGTTCGGTACCCTGTTTTGACACCTAACATGCAAGGCTTCCAGGATGCTGTAAGCATTAATTTTCCACTCAGCATGAAGATCTATGGTACAAACCATGGCTGTTTACCCATGCTTGTCAATTTGAGTTAACTGTTGGCACTACATTCTTTTTCCCCCAGATAATTCCTGCACTTGCGTAAGTGTAACTGCTCAAAACGTTTTTACAAGTTAATTTTTCTCTCCTGTTTTAAGGTTGCAGCTGGTGCTACTGAAGTGGCGGTGTTTGGGTCAGCGTCTGAAACCTTCAGTAAAAAAAATATTAACTGCTCTATTGATGAAAGCATGCTGAGGTTTGAGGAAGTTATTAACACTGCCAAAGAGAAACAGATCCCAGTCCGTGGGTTAGTATTCTGGATAATAATTGTCCCTTACAATGAGCAAAAACACATACTGTATCTAACCATTTGATTGTTTTTTTACTCCAATTGAAAACATAGTTGAAAATACTGCAGTTTATATATGAAGAAGAAAACCTAAAAATGTTGTAATAATACAGTAGCTTTATTGCAAACATCCAGATGTACACCAGGTTATATCTAAGCATTAGTGAACCATAGATGCAGATGGAAATTAATGTAAACCAAAAAGGGTAAGTTACTGAATATAGTCCCAATTGAAATGCATGTTTTCGTAGATTATATGCGTCTTTCCCCCAGATGAACCCATCAAAACAACAATGGATTAGTGTAAACACTGCCACTTTCCAAGTGCCAAATAATCTTTAGTAGTTACCAAATGGCATCAAATCAATATCTGGATTACCACTAAAATCTATTCACCAATCTGTCCAACACATGTCATGTAACTCTCATCTGTATGCTCTTTAAAAATATCTGAGGGACTAACAGATGAACAGCCAAAATAACAAAAAACATCAGAATCAACCGTGATCTTCTATACTCACTTAAAATTAACTCTTCCTTTTAACAAGAGCAGGCAACAATAACACAGTGATTACATTTTTTTTTTTAATTTCAGTGATAGGACCTACATATAATCCTGTTTTTAGGAATATAGAAACCATAATGGAGCTTTAGCATAAATTCAGACAGGAAGACTATACCTTTGCATCCTTAGACCTCCTGTAGTTTAAATTCTTATGCATCTGCATTCAATCCTCTCATTCGTTATTCTTTGCTGTCATGACATAATTATCACATATCATCTGTTTTATTATTTGCTTTAAAACATTCACTTGTCTCATGATTAAATAATCAAAGTAATCCGCCGGTCGAAGTTCTCCATGGCACAGTAAATTGCTGCTACATCCACAGCAGTTAGTGTTTTTTATAGTTCATTCATCAAATGTTACATAAACGCATCAAATTTTTACAAATGTCCTCTTTCAGATATGTTTCTTGTGCCCTTGGATGCCCCCACGAGGGATACATTCAACCTTCCAAAGTCTCTGAGGTGAGATAAACCTTTTACATTCTTATACTTTTATCGTTACTGAAACACTCACTTCAGAAAATATTACTGAAATGGTGTCACGTCATTGACATCGCAAATTGGCAAACATTTACAAAATACAGTTTCTAGACATATATACTAAAAGAATATATTTGTTAAGGTCAACTCTTTACTAATTTCCTGTTAATGAGAGCATTTTGCAATGTTTTCACTATTCTTAAGGTGGCAAAGCGTTTATACGAATTGGGCTGCTATGAGATTTCCTTGGGGGATACTATCGGTGTTGGTACTCCAGGTTCCATGTTGAAGATGCTGCAGAGTGTGATGAAGGAGGTGCCCACCAACGCTCTAGCAGTTCACTGCCATGACACTTATGGGCAAGCACTGCCCAACATCCTTACTGCACTTCAGGTAATAACTCGTATAGAATGAGAAATAGTCATCTCAAACCTAGAACGGCTGTGGCCGGGTTGGCTCAAGGGTAGAGCATACGCACATATGCTGAGAAGTTTATTCCTCGATGTCTAGGTTGAGGGTTCAAATCTGACCTGTGACGATTTCCTGCATGTCCCCCCTTTCTCACCTAACTGTCCTGTCAAAATATGTAAAAACAACTACCACTGGCAATGATGCTTTATTATGTTACGGTCATTATTATTACTATAATTATTATAACCAATAATAGAAGAAGTAGTATATTTTGGTAGTATTGCAGCAATAAAAGTAGAAATAAAAATGCTCTTTCATTTCATTGTTATTTTACCAGCGCATTAGTAAAATGTGCCATGGCTTATGCACAGCGCGCACACACTATGCCTTTTACACACACATAAGGAAGCGCAGCTGCATACAAACATGCAAAAAATTACAATTAAAAATATTATGTTGCAAATCCGCCATCATAATAGTAATGGGCCAAGGTACAAACGCGCCTGGACTTACCTTTATTGTTTTGACAACAAAAATAAGATATTAGCCAATCTATATACAATACATTTTTGTCTTAAAATAAAAATAAATTACAAAAACCCACAGCTCAATTCCTAACCCAGATTTATAACAATCTATCCATCTTTCTGAAAATAAATTGTGGTAAAAGTTTACAAGGTGTTACTCTCTCTGGCAAGACTGTCCTGCCTGACTCTGAGTAAGAATCGCTCAAGGCACCTGGCATTTCTGGAAGTTCTTAAAATAAAAGGGTAACAGCTACAAGACTGCTCCCAAAGTTGGGTGGAGGGACCTGTGAATTCTGGGAAATGCTGAGGAAGGAGCTTGGAAAAGCTCAAAACTTGGCAGACATCAAACAGCCGTCTTTGAAAATAAAAGTAAAGGCGTGACCTGCAAATATAGTGAAGTAATGTCACTGTGGGATCTCTGAAAAAGAAGAAAAATTCTCAGGTGACATGAGCTCTGACAATTCTGGGAGGACAAGCATGAGTCCTGCCTTTTTTAATGCGAAGAAATGTTTGAAAATATCTGTATCTTTGTGTGAGGGATGTGAAAAGTGCCAGTACTTTCTCTTGCAGAAGTCTGCAGAGGGCTTACAAAAACTGGCAAGGTTAGAAGATGAGGTCCATATCTCAGAGTTCTCCACTGTACTGCCCAAACACAAGACAGTAATGCATCCATCCTCATGATCCACACATCCTCTTATGTTGAATTGTTACTTTCTGCAATGGCTTGGCAAGCATTCTCTGGGCACCTTCTCGTTCACATGCACATCTTTCTCTTCATGATGAACATGAACACTCATGTGGAGAACCGCAGGACGATTATGGATAAATGCCCAGCCTTTGCATAAATCAATGATCTTACTCATGATGACATGAAGAGGAGCAACCAGATGTGGAAGAAAGTCAAGGTGGTGATTCTTGTTCCAGGATATCTTTCAACTTTCTTAAGTAACTGCCAACATTGTAGAGATCACAAGTCCTTTCCGAGGCCTTAAGTCATTATTCCTGCTGGGGATAATCTTATGTAAAGAGGCTCGCAATCCATCTCTTTTGACAATTTTGGGGCAGGAGTTACAGTACATTCAAAGACAGCATCTTTTCTTCATTTTTACACAATTGAGTAAATGATAGAATCATGCAAAAGAAAGTGAAATTTTCATCAAAATGTTTAATTAGGATTCTGTCCCTTTAAGGTTGTATGAAATCATATCAAAATCAAGTATTTAAGAGCTTACATCTTAAACAAATGTTGAAATTTTGAGTATAAAACAATGTGTCACTGTCCAAGTGTTTTTAAAACTGACTGTAAACTTGAATCTGCCCTGAGCTTTAATGACAATGTGTCAGTTTACGACATTATGAATGTATCCTCTGTTTTAGGAGTATTGAGACGGCACAAAACAAATGTGTAGGTTACAATGGGACACACAGAAAAGCAGGAACCATCAGTCAACAAGGAAGAGGGGCATTAAGAAACATGATCTAAGCTTCCCCACAAAGCAAGATGATTCACTGCCCACTGCCCACTGAAGAAAAAATCCCAGAATCTTAATGAACAGAAGATATTTCCAACAGGCCCTTCCATCACAGTGCACATATATTGTAGTGAAGGAGAAAAAAAAAGTCATTGACTATTACTGTAATATACAGTACTCTGTTTCCATACAGGTCACAAACATGTAATTAGGTCGTAAATCCATGTGGAAGAGCTCTCGTCGGTGTGTTTTTTTTCCAGCACTTTTGCCCGTAGCGAGTTTAAAATTGACATAAATCCAGACATAAAACAAAGTCCCGCAGAAATGGCTGTATCAGTTCTCTGAAGCACATTGTCATTGCAGAAGAGGAAGCTCAGTGGGGGCTGGGTGGGTCAACAGATGTGAGGGGGTCAGCACAAAGGCTCACCTATTCAGTGTCTGTTGGACAAAGCAACTGAGAGCTAGGTGGATAGAAGGGCCCTGGGGGGCTCCTAACTCATCTGTCGCTTGGCTGTTGAACTCTCTGACAATGCAGTGATTAAAGGCCAGTGGAAAATGATCCTTTCATTCGCTCGCTGCTGAGCACGTGATAAATAGCGCCGCAGCTGCAGTCCCAACTCAACCCAAGAAACTTTGATAGCACTTGTAAGTATCTGGTCTTATTATGCTTTGTGACATTTAGTTTGCATAAATTACTGCATACTGTAATTACTGTGGTAATGCCATTAATTTACAGTGTCGCCCAAGAATAACAAATACCTTGTTTTGAGACCTGGAAACTTTTAATTAACAACAGTTAATCTCCCACCAAAGACATAACAACTTAATATTAATACTTTTAAATACAATAGTTACAGTTGTTACCACATATGTAGCTGGTATTTTTCACATGTAACACACATTCATTTCGTGATATTATATTTAAAGTAGGCCAGTTATTACTTCTTACTGCATAACTGTGTACTAAATATAATCGTGTATACAGTGGTCTAAATGTGTTTGTGTGCTTACTGTATCTACCATATCATAAATAAATAAATATTTACTTTAATAACATTGTTATTAGAGAATTATTAAGAATTAATACATGGCAGTTCACAGTATTATAACTTGAGATAGCAGATACTTGCCTTGTAACTGGTGTGTAAAAAAGAAAATGAACTGAGTTTATAGCTCTTAAATAAATATTTACTGCACCATAACATTTTCTAATATAACCCTAAAAACATTATTCAAAGTCAACAATGCCAACACACAATCACACATCACAGTAGAGCATTTGGGAAGAAGTGGAAGAATGGAAGAAATAACGGTGTGATTAAGGCCAACTATAATATTGATGCTTTTCTCTTCATTATCTTTACAGTGCTACTTATCTGTAACCATGCAATATTGTGCTGAGGAAAAGCTCAACAATGTCTGTATGTAAAGTCGCAACTATTTTTAAAGTAAGCCTTGATTTTAAATGTCAGAGTGAGAAAGCGCAGAGGGACGGTTAAATTCCTCTGTTGATAATATTTAGAATGATTCATCACAGCTGCCCTGTGGCCACAGAAAATAATGGCAGCCGAGGATGTTTTGCCTACCCATAAACAAGATGGAAATGAAAGATTTGATTTTAGTTTTTCATTACTGTGTGCCAGAAGTCCACACCACCAACTGGGAAAGAAACAAATTCCCCCAGCGCTGTCAGCCCTGAGTCACCTCTTTTGTTCTTGATAAAGACATTCCTCAGTCTTTGTACCTTTTTTTTTCTCAGGAGGTCTGGGGGGGCTTTGTTAGAAACCTACTCCTGGCAGGTCACACAATGACAATGTATGTACTTAGATTTCACAGGCTTGGCAAGTAAAATTATTTATTCTTACCCGCAATTTTGGTGTATTGTGTACAGCTGCAGCTGGGGAGTACAGTATAACCTGTTTGTCCTCACAGTCACACTTGAGCTCTCTGCTAACAATAACATTCATCTTCAGTATTTTCATTTGTCTCTGGCCATGAGGCCCTGTTGGACCATTACGGGCTCTGCGAGTTCAATAACTTTGTTTTAGGAACACTCAAAGATGTACTGGAAGTTTTTGATAACTTTATTTTGTATTTCTCTGCTGTATCGTTGTCAGACGTTATCCATTTTACTCATTCATATATCTGGGACAACACAAAGGAATTAATATTATGTAGGTGTGTCAGAATTGACCTTAAGTCTAATTTTCATCTACAGCTCCCGGGTAGGTTGATGTAATATATTAAAGGAAAAGATTAATTCAACATTCAGGACCTTATAATAACCGACAAGACCAAACATCACAAAGAAGAACCAAAGTATAATTGTTCAGGGAAAAAAACACTAAGGACGCATAAAGCAGGTTCACAGTTGTAATATTATTGTTAAATATGATATATAATCTTCTAATGATATCTTTTCTACGCCTACAACTTGGCCAATAAGAATAAGTGCAACAGGTGCATTCAGCATTGTACTATTTGTTTTATGGATTGCCTCTGTCAATTTTATTTTTCAGTCCTCGCGGCTGCTCCGACCAAATTAATTTACTTGTTTTGGGTGTAACAAAGTTAAATATGGTTTGATTTGATAGTGTTCTTTACCTGTTACTGACCACATAGTTTCCACCTGAACATAAGGACATAAAATAAAATAATATTAAAACAACAGGATCTTAGGATTCGGATCAGTTATATATTATTAAGACTGATTGTCATTAATGGAGCCCAGTAATCCATGAAGAAGTTGATATAGAGTTTAGTGTAGTTTATGCTCAAATAAATCATGAAGGAAACGTCATTTATTTATTCTTGTTATGTTTGTTTTGTCTCCTAGCTGCCCCTTAATATCCAGTGTCAAGCTTATTTATGTGTTCCTGGAAAGAGGTGATATATGTGTCAACAGTGGATCTGTGATGGTTTCTCTCAGCTTCCCAGTTTATGTAGCAGTGGGTAAAGCATCACTGCTTCATATCCTTCAGTGAATGCACGCTCTCTCTTTCTCTCTCTCTCTGACGCAGTTATAAAACCAAAATGGGAGCATGTCCATCTTCAGCCTCGTCCGCTCATAGTATATAGAATGTCAACAAGCTTGTCCCAAAGCATGCGAGTTTGGAAATGCGTGTCTTTACCCAGGAATGCATTGTTTTTATATGGCCACAGCTCACTGAATATGGCTTTTTAACACTGGTTGCACATCTGGTTTCTGGGCAGTGTGAACCTAACTGAGCATTGGCAAGCTCGAGCTGCTGACCACCAATTCCTGCGCGATTAGTGTCCAGAGGAACAGGGCACGCTGCTGAAGGGTCCGTTTTGTTCTTCTCCGAAACAGTATGCAAAGGACCCCTGGCCTTACACGGTTAGCGGCTGAAAGCGAGAGGATTGGCATGCTAGATTACAACTCTGTGTTTATACTACAAAAAAAGTCTGCCTAGTACAATATCCTGCTCTGGCTTTATCCAAGGTCTGGAAATCTTGTGCACTGCACACACCGGAGTAGGTCTCCTCCTCCTTCTACCCCACCTCCTCCTCTTTCTTTGCCAACACAAACAGCAATTACGCCTGGCTCAGACTGGCCCTGCAAGAAGTAGGTTCTTGTCTGGAGAAAAGGCATCCAATTAGCAGCATTGTTCAAAAAAAGCCAATAGAGATTCTTTTAATTTGGCTCGCTTGGTTCGGCTCCATGGGGTGAAAGTACTTTGTGACCCAATGCCACTGAAAGGATCAGCATGTTCATTTTGCCTCACTGTGGGTTCCTCTGACATCTGGCCCTGCCACGGAAGCTGGAAAACATCTTTCATATTCTCATGACAATCTCAGGGACATGTGGAAAATATCCCGAGACCTTAGTCCATAATCACTGAAAAACTGAAGGTCTGGCCTTGTAATTTTTTTGGTGTGAAAACAAAGGTTACACTAGTGGTTAGGTTATATACTCAAATTGCAAGAACTGCAGTTTTGTCTCTTTATGTAATATGTGCGTTCAGATAAATGATGTCTATAAGAATTAACTCCTGTGGCATTAACATAAAAAAGTATTTGGAATTCAGAAACAACTGAAAACGCATCATTATTTTTCATATAGTGGACAGTAGGAATGGTTGGCAGTAAGAAAGAACAAACATTTCCTACAAAATATAACAATTAAGTTGATTGTAAGCAGCCAATGAGCCAAACAGATACAGTAAACAGCCTTAAAATTAATCTCTTGCAGGCACCATCAATAAAATAATTTATGACAGGAATGATTATATGTAGCAATTGCACGTTTGTCTAGTAATGAATTCCCGTATTGTTGGCACTGTGTAAAAGGACACTGTCCAGCTGAGGAAAAAAAATGTCTTCTCAATGTGGCAAGAAAGTGAATCCCCATGGTTAAGGAAAGAGTAGTGCTGTAAAAACATGAGTAACCCAAAGAATTAGAAACATATGAATTATTCTGTTAATAATATTCCTCTCATACAAACAGGGCCATAATTATGTGGAACTTGTTGTTTAAGCTGACAAAGAGGATGACTAAGCCATACAGTGGGACATTCTGTGCCCACTCATCCTCAGGACATTAGCCCACAGTTCTCCTAAACAGCTGTAAAACAAAACCGCAGCCCTGGCAAGGTGTGCTGCAGTGGGCAGAACAATCCAACAGAACAAGGATCTTTGTTCCTGGATTTTAACCTGAGGTGAAGCTTGTGTGGAGGCGCTGAATGTCTCTCTTGTGTGTCCTTTGCAGATGGGGGTCTGTGTGGTGGATTCTGCAGTAGCTGGCCTGGGAGGTTGCCCATACGCTCAGGGGTCATCTGGCAATGTTTCAACAGAGGATGTTCTCTACATGCTCCATGGCATGGGCATTGAAACTGTAAGTGTGTCTTCACAGTGCACTTTGTATTTTGTCTGACTATAATCCCAACAGATCAACCAAACTCAACAATCTTTCAGAACTCATTTACCTAAGCGGATTGCTCTGCAAACATACGACTCTGTAAATGTTTATTTATAATATCAGTGGTTTTACACAATTTGCACAAGCCCACAGTGTTGCATGCCCGGTCTCAGGAACAATTTATTTAACAACCCCTACCCCTGCTGGAGGGATATGTTTACTGCACTTTAGTTTTCTACCTGTTGCACACTTTCCATTAAATGCATGTCTGCCCTTAAACTGACACTTTTTGTTAATCTTAAAACAAAAATATTCAAAAATTTGTAGACAAAAACGTGCTCTGGTTTATTGTGCTAAGTGTTAAGACGGAGCCACGGTGCCTCTGCAAAAGAGCCTCGGGAAGGGACTTGTTTTGGTAGAACGTGTACGTTCAAAGTTGTTTTAGTCGTGCAACAGAAAACTACGATTACACAGATAGTCTAGCTGTCTTGATTTACCCTGCAGAGATCTGAGGAGGAGTTAACTGTAGTCCTGATAAATCGACCAGAGTTTAGAATGCCAACACAAAGAAAGCAGAAGTCAACGGACATCCGGCCTAAAAAGAGGGACATCCGGCGGAATCTCCGGCAGCATTTGAACAATCCCGGAAATTAAACAATGTCCATATAGACTACATTTTACCTGATACTACAATATTTTTATTTGCAGGGTGTGAACCTGGCCAAAGTTATAGAGGCTGGGGACTTCATCTGCAATGCTTTGCGTCGCGAGACAAACTCCAAGGTTGCCAAGGCAAGAGGCAGAACACTGTGATGTGTTTCTATGAGGGACAATATTTAAATATTTGACTTTGTTCAATTTAAAGTACTTCCCCTTTTGTTGCTGCCTTCAGATTTGTTGCCTATGCTTTTGTAGTTGTGCTTTTGTCCTCCTGTCAGAGATGTCTCATCCAAATAATCTAAATAATTATCAGAACAACATTGTGTTTGTGTTCCAAAAATCAGTTTTGAGTTAAGTTCACTACCTTTTAATTATTTTACACAATTTAGAGTCTATTACTAGAAGAAAGAAGGGTCATTATGATCAATTTGATCTTATTTAATTTAACTTATTTTTTTGGTTGGCTTTTTTTTTTTTGCTGTGTATAGTGGGGCATTACAAAATGAAAGTATTCATTTGTAAGAAATGTCAAGATTGATGAATTGATAAGTCATGAATACAAAATGGACTTTTTGAAAGCTGAATTTTTCACCTCTGTTTCAAAACTTTCTAATATTTATTTGGCTCAGACAAATAAACCCAGTAAAGGTCAGTCACTTTGACTTCGTAGCTCAGTGGTCTTATAAAATAGAGTAACAGAATACGAATTGAGTCTGTTTTGGCAACTTGCTGAACTTCAAAACACCACAGATGTTTCATTTTAATAAACAGAGATGTCAAACAGCAAAAGGAAGAATCTCCTTCTTGCTTTTTAAAAATGGATCTCTTTATGCCCTTACTCTTTCTCCTTTACCTACCTGAGTTGGATCAACAATGATTAGCAACTGAAAACACAACTCCTCTCAAAATACCACAAAAATAACAACTTAAAAGCTGCCTCCAAAGGATTTTTGCTCTCATGTTTGCCAAAGATCATTTAAGAAGTGCTCCTTGATCGTTTAAAAAAAAAAAAAACGTTTACCATGACATAGGCTATGTGTCTGTGTGAGTGTCAAATGTTTTCTCCTGCCTGTTTACATCTTACTGTGCTCACCTGTAAAACATAATCAAATTAAAAATGTATTGAGACACAAATTTGAATAAAATTTATGGCAAAGAATAAATGGTGTAGATATGGTGTTTGAAAAAAAATGTCATTATCCGTAATTGCCCTTTGTCCGGAACGCTACTTGACTCTAATGAATAGATGTGAGAGAACTGGCACATTTGCATAAATGTATTAAAATATGGTAATTGCCTAGCCAAAATTGTCCATCTTCATCATTTAAATGCAAACAATTATGAATTCTGCATTCAAGTGCAGTCACACATGCTCAGTTTTGGGAAATTAGGTGGCAACAATCCAATAATGAACAAGCTTGTGAGTCAAACCAGGGAACAATAAAGTTCCAGGTCATACAGGATGGATCATTTGAAAGACAAAATGTCTTTCAAATGATCACAGGGGGTGGAGGGGGTGGGGGGTGACATGCAGCAAAGGGCCTAGAGTCTGGCCCAAACCTGGGCTACTGCAGTAAGGACTGAGCCTTGGTACTGTATGTAGGACGCATGCTCAACCAGGTAAGTTACCAGTCCAGGATGCCCCAGTTTTGTGTCTTTTATTGACCTTTTTTTTTCTTAGTGGCTGTTTTGCCCCTTCTTGTA
>NC_045749.1:14286321-14286391 GCF_008692095.1 Etheostoma spectabile | reverse complement strand
GTGTCTTCACAGTTGCTTTGCGTCTTATTGTAGTCATTTTATGTTTCTTTGTGGCCATTTTGTATATCTT
>NC_045749.1:14264586-14286311 GCF_008692095.1 Etheostoma spectabile | reverse complement strand
GTGGTTGGTACGTGTCTCTTTAAATTACATTTGGCCAGTGAAGGCCATGGGGGGCCCATGTCATTTTATATATGAATTTCTCAGTTGCCGCTAATGGGCTAGTGTTTCAGCATGATGTCATTTAATCAAGGTGTGCTGGGAAGGGTGTTTAAAAGTCCATATGCTGGTCTTTTTTTAGAGCATGGGCATTAGCATTTGGACACACTATTTTTCACAGTGGGGGTTTGATTTTGACTTGCATGGAAATGAGGAATCTATTTCCTCTCCACTGATCTCTAAACACTTGGCTAAAGCTGATACAAAGGAAGGATTTTCATAAGTTAACCAACTCAGTGTTGCTTGCCTGACTCATATTAAACCTACTCTTGGTACCTTTGCACTTACAGTATACAGATATATAAATTTACAATGTATATAAAGCTGAATTTGGCTGTCGCCTGTGCCAAACTTAAAACATTTAAAGCTGTATTTATAAATACACTGATACTGAGTCTCGCTAGCAGCTCAGTGAAACTGTTCTTTGAGCTAAGTGCTAACATCAACAAGCTAACATAGTCACAGTGACAATGTTAACATGCTGATTCAGCCAGCATAATGTTTACCATGTTCACCATTATAGTTTAGCACACATGCATGCTAACATTTGGTAAGTAGCATTGACCACAAAGTACAAATGAGCCTAATGGTGGTGATGTTATGTTAATGTAATGTTATCATTTTGGCAGGTTTGGTCATAAACCAAAGTAGCCTGGAAAACTTTAAAAAAGGGACCTGATGATGGTGAAATGTGAAAAGTCAGGATATCACCAAGTTATTGCAATGTGTGCACTAAACTTTGTATCAATCCATCCAGTAGATTTTGAAATATTTGGATAAGGGAAAACTTTTACCTGTTGGCAGGGCTACATAAAAAGTCAAGGGATCACCAAAGTCATTAGAATACATCTTCTTGGAACCATACCACATTTCAATCCGTTTAGTAGCTGTTGAGATATGTCAGTTTGGACAGTTTACAGGACCGACTGAATGTCACAGCCATCCACAGAGACACTCTGCATTCCGTTGTTTGAAAATGGTGAAAGAATTCCCTAACTCTCCATGTATTGTTTTAACCAACACTTGGTTAAAACAAGTTAGGTTGGGACAAGCAATATTTCTGCCTTCCAGCCAAAAGCCCAAGATATAAAGGTGGACACACTAGGTGCCAGCAGCAGCAGTCATTATACAACTCCAAGTGATGCAGGATCATGGGGAGAGTGCAGGCCACACCCACAAGCTTGCAGGCACTTGCAAAAGTTTTTGCCGGTTAAAGCTGCAAACATCAGCCAACCTCAGAACATTATGCTGTAAAAAAGAAAATGTAAGAAAAAGCAGCAAAGGTCTCAGCACCTTCAAAACCCTCCCAGCAAACTCTTATGTAAGTGGAAACACAAAGCACTGAGTGACTTTAAGAACGACAGGAATTCCTGAGAGAAGAGCAGGACCCGAGGTAAACCTGAAGAGAGATGGTGAAAAAGATTCTTCATTGGTGACCAGGATACCAACAAACCTTCAATAAGGTTTTTTGGAACACAGCAATTACTCTCACAAAACAAGGAGGGTTTGATGGAGAACAGATGAATAAGATGGAAAAAAAACTAGAAGAAGGCAAATAGCTACCCAGCCCCCTTCACGTCAATCTAACATGTCCTTTCCTATATTTACATCCACGTCTTCATGGTAGACTTCAGCACTGCGGTTTTACTGCAGGAATGTTCTGGTTTCAAACCAGAGGGGGTCTTTCTGTGTTGAGCAGCATGTGTTTGCATGTGGTTGTGTTTTCTTACAGTACAGTCACGGTCTCTCCCATGTCTGTGTGGGTTTACTTCCTTCCTCCCACAGTCCAGACATGTTGAACAGGTGAAACATTGAATCCAAACGGTCTGTAGCTGTGAAGCCTGTCCAGCTTCACTTCTCTTCTCCTAAATAGTGTTATAGCTCATTTAGAAGTCAAAACATTATCACAACATAATTGTATTATGCTGTTTATTACTGTTATTTTACCAGTGCCTCCCTCTGATTCGGTCATTTCCCTTCATTTACTTATTATCCTAGTTGTGCAAAACATATTATCTTGTGCAAACAAGAATAGGCAGTACTGGTACAGATTTACCATATGTACTTTTGGGGCCTAATAATTACAGTAAACTAACCAATTATTATCATCTCCAGGATCCTGGTTGGCTGAAACGTTTTTACAGCAGAATGTGAATAAACCTGAAGTTAAATTATTTAGTCCAAAGCATAAAACCTATCTGCTTTATTTTGTCTTGTCCAGTAGTTTAATCAGGCCGTCCTGCATTATTTCCTTACTCTTAAAAATTGTCTGTGTTTGAAAGTTAACAGGCTCTGTTTATTGACTCTCTATTGATTCATATTCTTTCTCTTACTTGTTGGCTTTTAACTGTGCCAAACATGTTCTTCTTAAGCCTCACTGTAAGTAGTCTGCTGTGTGTGACATACATACTTTATGTTTTGATTTAGTTTTTTGAATTTTAGTTTTTTTATTTATAGTATCAAATCACAATAAGAGACACTTTACAGATAGAGTAGGTTCCATACCACACTCTTTAATTTACAAAGACCCAACAATTCTAATTCCCCCAAGAACAAGCATTTAATGAGACAGTGGAGAGGAAAAACTCCCTTTTAGTGGAGAAACGTCAGACAGACCCAGGCTCTTGGTAGGCTGTGTCTGATGGTGCCAGTTGAGGGTGTGATGAACAGTGGCAATAATAGTTTTAATAAAGAAAATGGAACTGTCACTAGAAATAGTAGTTGTAGTCCATAGCTGGGCACTGCAGGGCGTTACAGGGTGTAGCATGGCATAGCAGGACATAGCAAGGCACTGTAGGGCACTGCAGGATGTAGCAGGGTGAAGCAGGATGTAGCAGGGCACTGCAGAGCGTAGCAGGATGAAGCAGGGTGAAGCAGGATGTAGCAGGGCACTGCAGAGCGTAGCAGGATGAAGCAGGGTGAAGCAGGATGTAGCAGGGCACTGCAGAGCGTAGCAGGGTGTAGCAGGGCATAGCAGGGCACAGAGCAGAACCACGATGACATCTGCAACCAAGGAAAACTGCTGGGCTCCCCAGAGCTACGTTAGTAACAAGCAGTTCTGGGACATAGATGCGAATGTAACCGGTTGGTTAAATTTAGTCACATGAGAGGTCACGTGACCTACACGGAAATAAAGGCTCGGCCGGTAAGCGCTGACGGTCCCTCTCCTTCTGTTGCTGCCTGGTGTGCTGGTGTCGGGACAAACGTTCGGTGTTGTGTTCGGGTCGCTGGATGGTACAGCCCAGGTACGTTGTTTGACATGTGCTGCACAGTTCGCCAGACAGTGATTAAATACACTAACTGTCGTTCGTTTTGTCCATACAGCCGAGTCATAGTGCCGCTGCTGTTTTGCCTGTATCAGATTGTTTTGCCTACACAAGAGTGTTTATTCACTTACTCACGTGTTCCACCTGGTAGATCGCTTGTGCTGCAATTGGTTTTATTTGTTACACATTGTATTTTATTTGTATAGAGGAAAGTTTGTCCTGGCCTTGGCTGTCTTCGTTTTACTGGCTTTTAATCCAGTGTTTTTTAGAAACAGTGGTTGCTTAATTTGGTGGTTAATAGGTGGTGACATAACTATCAGATTTTATTAATATATTGCATGATTTTAGTGTGTTGAACATTACATGTGGTGTTATTTGTTTCAATCTGGTTATACAATCCACCTGTGAAAACTATGGCAACCAGTAGTTTTTAATAGTTTCTTCAACTTTCCTGAACACTTAACTAAACGGAGGTCACTCTTCCCGGGCCTTAAATATTTGTTTGTTTTGTTTTCATTATTACATTAGTTGTGTTGTTAATTAATTGTTCTTTTATAGTTATGTTTAAGTAAATGCTGTTTTTTTTTGCAGTTTGTAATAAATCATTTTCCATAGCTTTACATAACCACGTCTCTGATCTCTTATATGGCCTTGCCTGTGTAGTGGGAGGCCCTGGGATTGGAAACAATTGTATTCATATTTTAAACTCTTTGGGTGAAAGTCCCGAGGTGGCGTTGTCGAGTGTTAAATTGCTAAATTTGGCTAAGCCCTCCATTGGGCTTGGTTACACATGCAGATGGAAAGAAGGAGAAGAGGAGCTCAGTGTGTCGAAGGAACTCCCCTGGCAGTCTAAAACTATAACAGCATCATTAAGAGCTGGTGCAAGGCAAACATGTGATAGTTCTACAAGGGTTGGGAGATGAATCTGACGACTATGAAGAGAAGCAGAGAAGAGAAGGGGTGCTGTTTCTGTAGCTATACACACTTCCCCGCAGGTCTAGGCAAACGCTGCAACTCCTCACTCCCTAACTATAAGTTTCATCAAAGAGGATAGTTTTAAGTTTACTCTTATGGCCGTAACACACACAACCGGCGGCTGACCGTTGGCAGAAAAGGCAGTTGGACTTACTGCCTCCCCAAATTGGCCAATTAGCACTCCACCAGTCAGATTGGTCATTTGACTCAGACTGCCGGCAGTGCCCGCTTTCCAACAGAGCATGTCAGGTCAGCCAGTTTTTGAACCCAAATGATGCCTAGACTAGAGCATTGCTAGGGGACTCTACTTTGGCATTGCAGGTGCATTACTCAGGAAACACAGTGTCGAGTGTAAATCTATGGATGAGCGGTTCTCCAGAAAGCTGTAAGCAGCTATACCGAAGTCTAAGCAATCAGCCTGTTCCAATATCAATTATATAGGCATATTATATAGGCAATCAGCCTATATATAACAGACACATTTTAATTGGGGATTGCACTAGTTCCTTTAAAAGCTGCTTTTTTAAGGATGATTGGATCAAAACAAGGTATGTCACCTCAAAAATGATACAGCATTTTAAACACACTGAGACTTCAAGGTGTTCAGGGTGAAGTTTATTATCAGATACGGTTGATGCCCGGAGCACTAAAAGAACTCACAAAAAGACAAGTGATGACATAAAGCAATCTGTCAGACGTGGGGATTCTTACAATGATTGACACACGAGTCAGTGTAAAACGGATGAAAATGTGAGGATTGATAATTTACTGCAGAGAGAAATGTTTCTGTTGTGATTCAAGAAAAAAATTACGTGCTCTCACACGTGATCATCTGTCTCCGACATACATCATAGCTTGTCACAACAGTATTTTGCTCGTGCAACATTTATAACTGTAAAGGATATAGGTTCTTGTCACTTGAAATTAGGGCTGGGATATTCCTCATTGTTGATAGTTTGACGGTATTGTAGGGTTAGCAAATGGTGCCTTTACAATAAGATTTTGGATAAATAATCATCAGTAATGTCGACACACAATGGTGTCCTAGTGGTTAAAGGCAAATAATAAAACAGCTAGAACAGCTTGGTAAGTTCAGAAAATTGCATTTGCATTTACAATTACCAAATCTAAGACAATATCTACTCTCCCATCACAATATATATTGCCCAGCCCTACTTCAAATTCACTGTCTTTAATAAAGCACTGCAATTCAGATTGATTAGTCTAATAACAGCATTGTTACCAAGACCAGTGTCTGAAATATATCATTACTTTATCAATGTTGCCATAATGAAGTATATGTGTACTTATCAACATTGTGGGAAAAAATACATTTATGCAACATCTACAATCTTTTTGAGATAATAATAAACAACATTGGGCATTTAAAAAATTAGGATTTTCAAGACAAACATTTAAAAGATGAATAAACATCAGGGAATAACACAATTGCTCTTCTGCGGATGGTGAAATTTAGTTTTGTGTCTTCTCCACATCCTACAAGACAAAAGAAATTGGACATGGTGTATTATTAGAAATCAGAATCACTTGAAATATTATGATGTCAATGTACTTACCATATTTTACTGACAACAGCCAGAAGCATTAATATAACAACTCCAACAAGTAGCACAGTTGCAAAAGCATACAGTAGATAATCTGAGAAGACAAAATATTCAACATTCAATTTATTAAGAACAGACAGGAGGAAGAGTCATGACCAAAAAAGTTGTTTTTTTGTTGGTTGCAAAAAAGTAAAGGCCTATAATTTATTTGGCAAGGCATTTACAAGTACACCAAAGGGTGTCAGGTTGAGCCTCAGTGTAATTATTGAAGACTGTATTAATATCCATCCATCCATTAAATCTATCTGCTTCTCCTTGGAAATCACCAATTAACCTGCATGTCTTTGGACTGAGAAGGAAAACTGAACCTTGTTGTTGTAAAGCAACAATGCAAACCAATAGATTTAATGAATTTTATTTTACCAGTATCACAATCAGATTAAAATACTGAATTTCAAATGTGCATTTACCAAGTGACCATGTGTGACCTTGCTCAGATTCATCGATTTCAGGAGGTTTAGTAGGACCACTGCTGCTTTTCCAAGATTTAACTGAAATACACAGGAAAATGCATTAAAACATTTCCAATAAACATATGTAACTATAAATTGCCTGTTTTGTAAATCAAAATCCTACTCACTGAAGTGTGATCTATTATGAAACACATCATGAATCCTGTTGCATGTCAGTAGATCATTATTGCGCATTCCCTCGCATGCACAAGGATAGTGAAGTGCTGTGCCCAAAGTGGCCAAGAAGGCAAATATACAATCAGGATCCGCACCAAGGATGAGAGCTGAATCCATCTGTGTGATACATTCATCATTTTCGAGGTCACTGGAGCTGCATTGTGCTTCTTCAGGGCTCCAGCATTTGGCTCGGAAGGTTTTTAACAGGTCTCTAGTAAATGTAAAGAAAAAATGTTTTGGTTGCAGTCTCCGGGTGCTTTGCTTTAGTGTTCAAGGAAAATGCAAGACAAAGAGTTCAAGTTCATATAATTCCTGTACCACTTTAATACAGACACACAAAATGTGTGAATGCAACAAGATTTAAACAGATATAAGTTTAAACACAAATAAATTAAATCTTGGGGCAGAACCTCTCCAGCTGCACCGGTGATGTAAAGATTGTGATGTAACAATTGCCTCTACATTTCAGCTTAATTAGATTCATATTGGAGATGTGCTTGAAAACACGTCGACTGTGACAACACTGAGCCACTAACAGGATGGATTTACATGAAATATAGTACAGATGTGTGTTTGATGAATCCTAATGACCCTGACCTTTCCTCTATCACCACCACGAGTTTGACATTTGTTTAGAAATTCAGTACAGACATTCATGTCTCAAAACTGTGGTCAACCCTAGAATTTGAATCTAGCGCCACCATCAGGTCAACATTTTAATCTGTCCAATACTTTGGTTTATTCCCATTAGACTCAGCTGTACCATGTGTTTATTGCTAATCGCAACTATTAAGATTGTGTAGAGCATATTTGTTAAACGCCATCATGTTAATATGGTCATTGGGACCATGTTAGCATGCTGATGAGCATTTAGCTCAAAGTACAGCCTCATTTATTTAATAACATACTAAATATTATGACTTTATGATCATCCTTGGGTGAAGAATACTCCCATAGCATCAAGTCAATTCTTTTTCAGAATTTTTGCAGTGCCAGACATGGTCTGACAGAATAACAACATACCTGCAGTGACTGTCCTCAACACACTGGTTAACTGTATCCTGGCAGATTCTGGTCTGCGGTCCACATGTGCCTCTATGCAGAGCAGTGTTCATTTCCAGACAGCTCAGATCTGAAGCCTCACACTCACACATGACCAGCATCTCTGCAACATTGCGTGGCATGCTGCTGTAGAACTGTTGAGTCACTTGCTGACAGCGGTCTCGGTCGCACAGTTGGTCCGTGCATGTCTTAAGGACAGGTGCTAGGTACCTGTTACAAACTGGATCACTGACACAAACTGTCATTTGGTCCAAGCATGATGCAGAACCATTGTGTACTGGAAAAAAAAAGACATGTAGTGGTTGTGTTTTACAGAAACATCTCTTTTATCTTGATTGAATTCAGTAAGCCTACATCATTTTATCTTTTAATTGAGGTAAAACATAATTCAATATTTACCATAGCCTATTAAACTGCTTGACTGCCAGTCCATCACTGTGCTCCTCCTCCTCTGAGCTGCTGTAACAAGAATTGGAAACATGATGCGCTGTTTTCCAACAAATGCCTTCTGTCTTTTTTTCATTCAGTAGCACAATAGTGTTTGGTCACGCAGTACATCAGATTGCCTTTGGTAAATAAAAATGCAATTTCACCTATAAATGCTTATCTCTGAGACTACTGAGAATACTGCACCTGGTTTTTGGTGGCATTGTATGGCCAGCGCTTGTATAGAGTCACAAAGCTCCTCCTCCCAGGCACACACACACCCGTGCAGAGAGGGAAATTGGTCCAGTATAGTCTGGATGGTCAAGTTACAGACCTCTGAGCCTTTTATTTGGCACCCTTCATCTTGAATAACACAAACACAGGAGGGAAGCAGAAAAACAGGATTTTTGCATGAGCGGGTCTTGTTTGTACAACAGGTGTTTCCTATGTGCCTGCTGCTCTGATTGGCTCTCTCGTGATGGTGATGGATATGCAGACAACATGCAGTTCACTATCATATTACAGGATTCTAATGTCAAAACAGATAAATTTGAAAGGCATGTGATGGCCTATTCATTAAAGTTTATTTATTTAGTATTACAAACTTTGCTCTAGGGTATTGCCTCAGTTAATACATTTAAGCCATCCTTCAAGAAGTGCAATTCAATTAAGTAGCCTCATGCCCTGAGCCTTCTGAAGAAATCAAATCATTACTTTTATAATGCCACTAAAAAACATATTGATAACACCATGTTCCAATACGTCCTGTTGCAGAAATGGAAAATTTGTGTTGTCATTTTTACCCTCACAGATGCTGCCGTAAAATGCCTCTTCACTCCACTTGCACAGATTTGACATGCAGGTGTCCACGGCAACCAGACAGTCAGAAGGTGGAAATGAAATGCTGAATATCTGAGGTATCACAACCCCTAAAATACAAGCACATTACAATCATTTATTTATGTATGTGAATTCATTGCATTATGTTCTATCAACACAAATATATAATATCTACACACAATATAAATATATTTAGTATTTGTCTTAGCTGATATAGAGTTGATATAGAGAAGGTATGCTTAATACAAATACATAGGCAAGTTTAACATTGCTGATTGATAACACACTTTGGTTGCTTGTACATGCATAACATGCTGCTCTGCTTGAAAGCCTTGGTTTTGGTTAGAATCCCTCTCAACACACAGGAATGTTAAAATGAATTCAATAACAAGTTATTTTATAGTGATGGTTGACTCACCAAGTATGACTGCAGCTGGCAGATGTATCAGTTGCATGATAGCTGTTGGAAAGCGGTCAGTGGACAACTGAAGCCCTCCTGCATCTGATCTGTGCCTCTTGTTGGTACTTTAGCTGGGAAACACCACCCACAGTCAACAGGATGTAACACATTTAAAAGAAGCTGCACCTTGCACAATGTAACGAAATGACACACGCAATTCAAGAACAAAACAAACTGAAAATAACATCAGAAAACAAATCTTTCATTTTGATAAAGTCATAGTGTGTGCTTGACTTTCTGAATTTATCTAATGGTCTTTTTTTTTTTTTAATCTCCGGGTATCCCTGTATTTTTTTAGGAAATAACTGCCAGATTGGTTTTTTCATGAATTTGGGATCAATGTGTTTTTGCACCTTACATAATTAAGGGGTGATGTGGAAATAGTGC
The DNA here is from genome assembly GCF_008692095.1 of Etheostoma spectabile. Taxonomy (NCBI): domain Eukaryota; kingdom Metazoa; phylum Chordata; class Actinopteri; order Perciformes; family Percidae; genus Etheostoma; species Etheostoma spectabile. The sequence goes on along the minus strand of NC_045749.1, from coordinate 14,276,545 downwards.
ACAAAAGCAAGTCTAGTGCTAATTTATAAGTTCCAGAATAAAATGTGTGTCAGTTTCAGTTTCATCAACACTTTTCTAATGTTAAGGGCATGTAATCACATTTTTATACGAACAATGGATCATATTATAACATCTATGTGAAAGTAGTTGCTCATAGTGATGAACACATCTTCTCTAGAATCTGCCCCCCCGCCCTCCCCCGCCATGAACTAAGATTTTACTTGTGTATAGTGTCTATTTGATGTTATGAGTGTTTTGTGAGAGATTATACTAAAGGATAAGAGACAGCAGAAGCTAAACAATTTAGTTCAATGTATACTTTATTGTTAAAAGATGTGCAGGAATACAGATACTGTGAGGAATAAGCAACTAATAAATACACATTAAAGCTCATTAAAAACATCAAGTCAGGGAACTAAAAAACCAAAAACAAGCTCAGGCAAGGTATTGACAAGAACTATACAATTTTACATAACACCAGTACCAGTCACTTTAGAGGTATAACCACCAAGTCAGAAAAGAAACTCATTAAATGTGTTTGCACACCCTTCTGTTAGGGATTTGGAATTACTTATTCAATTACACTTAACTGAAAAAAACAAAATCCATGTCATCATGCCACAAGTACACTGAATTAATTTAGCTTTTATCAACAAATATAACCACATTCACAGATCTAATCATTTCAAAAGATAAAAAACAGCAAACTACTGCATATAGTAACTTTTAGAAAGAAAAAAAGACACAAGGAGGTTCCACTTCCAGAAATGCAAAATCATCACAAAGCATTGACATACAGTAGGGGTAACATTTTACTGAAATCCACTACAAAAATGTACATTTCAATTACAATACACATGCCAAACATTTCCAAAATGTGGACATTTGGACAGGAGACAGGACTGATGTGGACATTTGGACAGGAGAGGAGGATTTTGTAAACTGTTCCAGTCTGGACCAGGGTGGACTGAGGAAGAGGAGTAAATGTGAGTGCATTGTTGTGCTTTTTGCCATAGTAACATCTTTGATGTGCAAAGATCTCACATTCAAGCCAAGAATCAAAACAATCAACAAACAATATGGAATCAGTAATAGTCATCATTTAAAGTTTATAAAATATCAACTGCCATGAATCTTATAACTACCAACAGTTACTACCATCTGCTGTCTTCAGCATATGCCCCAAATAAAGCATTTGTAGCAGAGCTTAAAAAGCTGACTTTTTACCAGTCTCACTTAAGAACGTGGTTGGCTGCATAGAGAGGTGGTTGGGGTGATGGGTGGGCGTTAACACACAAGACTTTCAACCGGGGATTGGACTTTACTTCCCAGGAAAACAAAAGCGTTTCATTCAGTAAACTAAAAAATCAGTTCCTTGGGAGTGTTTAATACAAAACAAGTTTTTTTCCCTAATCTTAACTAGTTGTTTTGGTGCCTAATCTTATCTTTTGTAGCAGCAAAATCACATTTTATGGACTAAATTTAATTGTAATCATTGGCAAAACGAGTGCCAGCTCGCAGTGCTGTACACCCAGCACAAAGTCACCCATTTTGCAATTATGTTGAACAACATTTCCCATGTGAACAGGTGCATTAGAAATCCATTTATTGACCTAGTGTCTCAGGGATTTGTCATGTTGAAACATTCTCCTGGCAGAAAGCTTGTTTTTTCTTGTTAAATTTGCATGAAACAGTGTGTAAAAGCTGCTTTCATAATCTTTCTCTTGTTGTGGGGTTTTATTTCCGCCACCATAAACACTACACCACACACCCCCAATTACTAGTTTTGAAAAAACAAACTCAAAGTCCAGTTTTTAACAGATGTTTAAAACTGGACATTGAGTTTGCTTTTCAAAATTGCAGCCATATGCAGGCATACAACATTTTCCAATGATGGGCTGGTAGTAAATATTCATGAGAATAATATATGCTCAGTATCTCCCTGCACAGGAATGCTGGGCTTTTATCCTCTCACAGGAAACTTTTCAGTATGCCTCAAACAGCTGAGAATAGGTGAAACTGTGGTGGAGTTCTTTCTAAAGTATAATTTATTATGGAAAAGAAACATTCTTGGAAGGTTGCCCATTCAGTCCTTGGGCCAACAGGATTCATTTAGGTGAAGACAGTGAAAGAACATTGCTTTTGACTGTCCCATTACCACCAGTGAGATGCCCTTAAGGGCCCTTTACCACCAACTGCTCTAGTGGCAGATAAGACTAAGATTTTTTTCCCTGTAAACAGCAAGATATACTGTAGTATTTGAGAAACTTTGAAAGTTAATAGTTTATGCACATTTATATGTTGCCATATTTAGCTATTTTTTATTATTCTGATCTAATCAGTCCAATTTCTCATTAAATAAAAACAAATTTAGTTATTCAGGCTAAGTGATGCGTAAGCCTCAGCCAAGCTGCAATGCAGGGTTTTACTGTTAATTAGAAACAGTTTGTGTTTTGTTTTTCTATCACTAAACATATTTCACATCTCACATACTACATACAGTATATCCTAAAATGTTGCACGTTCCCTGAACATTTTTGCACATCCTCCACTAAACCATACAGCCTTTTTCATATTGTTAAACAGTTATATTGTACAGTTTTGTTTAGGTTATCGTTTACATCTATTGTTTATTTTCTCTTAATATGTCTGTTTATGTATGCACCAACCACCAATGCAAATACCTTGTAAGTTATACTTACTTGGCAATAAATCCTATTCTGATTTTGAAGTACATTTCAGGATGTTTCTTGATTGCGCTTTTTAAAGTGTAGTTTGATATTAGTATAAAAATACTTTGTGACATCCACTGTTTTTCCAACAGTGTCTCCTGGGCTCCAAAGCTGTCAGTAAAAGTAACTGACAGAAGTATTTCAATGCATTTCAAAAGGGACCTTTGAATGGACCATTTTGTTTTGGTCTACCATAACACATTCCAAGTTATTCAATATTCAGAAGTCAGATAGATTGATGATAACTATAATGTGTGACCTGACATCATTTCCATACTGCACAGTATCATACATTCAAGCCCATGCACACAGAAGACTCACTGACTGAAGATGGACATCTCATGAGGGAGACTGACTAAACATCCGATAAATTGCAAGACTTAATTTGTGTAGCCCCTACTCTTCTGTTGTTGTGTAAACAGTAAACCAATGAGTACATATAAATAAATACTAATACATCTTCTGGCTTCTGAACATCATACAGTCAAATTATTACATTCGCAATACAATAAAAATATCCATGTGCAATTAAATCAATGTAACTTAGCCCATATACACAAAATACATAAGGTATGAGGTATTAAATACTAAACATTTGAAAAGTTTCCTTTGAAAGTTTCTGTGAATTACAAGTGATTGCCATGTCCCACTGGGTTCAGGAAGTGAGAAGGTCTTCAGAAATCAGTGGTCAGTTTTCTGACAGTTACGGTCAGTTCTCTGATTTGTGTCATTGTAAAACCAAACATGAAACAATAATTTTGAGACATTTTCTCATTCAAATATCTGTTTTTATAACCAGGTTTAAACATTTGAATGCCTACCTTAATGATGAGTGTGTCAGATGTACTACCAATCTGGATTATAAGACTACACGTTCTGATCTGATATGCGTGACACATTGTCCATGTTGTTGACTTGAGTTGACAGGGACTTCCGGCTGTCTGTGCTCGCTCTGGGCCTCGTTCTCTGTGCTTGATTCTGACCTTTGCAAGAAAAGGCTGCTTTGAACTCCCCACGAAACTTCCCTGGTGAAAAACAAAAAACAGAAAATCCACCCAGAAACCATTCAGTTTTAACCTTTTATACGCCAAAAACAGCATTGTTTAGTTTCATGGGAGTGATGATGAACTAACAGCTGAGATGCATTTACAACCTCAGTCCTTATCAGGCCAATATTATACCAAAAACAGTTGATTAATGTAAGATTGTTTTTGGGATGAATACAACTTTATCCTAGATTACTATTTGTAAATGCACAACATATCAGATAAGGAATTTAAAACACTTGAGCCAGTGAGTTGTATTGTTGTGGCCAAACTGTCCACTGGATGGCAGTCATGAACCCACACAACTGGTGTAAGTGATGAAGCAGGTTACAGACTTACCGCTGAGAAAATTGTAGATGATGGGATTTGCTGCACTGTTAGCATATATGAGCCAATGTGAGAAAGTGAACCATGCATACACTGTCTCTCTGTCATCTGTTTTCTTGAACGTCCCAAAGACTCTGCAGGTAAAATATGACATCTATCAGTTAAAGATTCATTTTGGGTGATTTTAATGCTATACTATGACATTATTTTAAAGGAAGATAACAAGCAACAATTCAGTACTCATACTCTATCAGTCATTATTAGACATAAAACTACTATGGTGAGCTTCAAATGTAAAACAAGAAATGCAAACTGTGAGCCCTAGTTTATCACAGCATCTGTACTTGAATGGCTTTTGATCCTTGAAGCAGCTGAGCTCAACATATGTTTACCTTTTCATGACATTGAGCACGCTGATTGGCAGGTAGCACAAGGCGAAAACAAAGAGCACCACCATTAGCATGCGAGCCGCCTTGCGTCGGGCTCGCACTTGTTTAATCTCAGCACAGACCGTACTGGTCCTGAGCCTGACAGGCTCTCCTGGCCATGGAGTTGGAGCTGAGCACTGGATGGACCTCCACTTCCTCTGCATTACTGATGTGCTCCCAGGAAGCTGTTAATAAAATATCCGCATACATCAGGCAGCCCTAACTTGGCTTTGTAGGAGCTGATGTAAAAGTTTTTTTTAATATAAATCACTGAAGTGCAAACCTGTTGACACCACAGCTTGTGACATATCTGGATATACGCCAGGACCATGAGACATAAGGGTGCAAAGTATGTGACAATGAAGAAACAGGTGTGGTACACCTTTGGGTAGATCTCAGCTGTTGAAAGAATTAAACAAAAACATCATCATGATTTGACTTAAATCTTTCTGAGTAGTGATTGCTCTAATCGTTCTGTTATCCAGCACAGCACATTTACAAGTGGCAGATTTATCATTTGAAATAAGCAGTCATTTTTCAAACGATGGGTTTGACTTCACATAAAAGTAATCAAGAGCAGGCTTCTCATTTCTAGCCGAAGACTGTCCATTTTGTCTGCAGAAAGACAACATAAAAAACATGATAATTGCCAGGAAAAAAATCATCCTGTAGAGCCTAGATCCTACTTTATGTAAAGTTCCATGAGGCTGTGATTATCCTAGAGGTCACAACAAGTCATTTTATACAGCAGTGGTCAAGTTTCAACAAATGCCTCACTACAATGAAATGGCTACAGTGGCTCAAGAAAGTTTACACACCTAGGCTAAAGTTGATTTAAAAAAAGGAATAAAAAAGCATCTTTTGAAAATTGATCTTAATGCCTTAATTCAAAAAATTTAGGAAAATCCAACCTTTTAAGGACACCAATTTTCTTTATAAATGAATAATGTATTGTAAATAAATAACTGTTCTTCCTTAAAATACAGGGGGCATAAATACACACACCCTTATGTTAAATTCCCCTAGAGACAGGCAGGTTTTTATTTCTAAAGGCCAGTTATTTCATGGATCAGAATACTTTGCATCCTGATACAGTTCCCTTGGGCTCTGGAATTAAAATAGCCCTCACATCATCACACAACCTTCACCATACATAGAGACAGGCATGGCGAACTTTCCATAAGATCATCTCTCAGTGAAAAATCAAACCAGCTATTAACTAACTGAAATAAAACCATGCCAATCTAGGTATGATGAAGGGTATGTGATGATATGGGGTTATTTCAATTCCAAACTTTCTCAAGCCACTGTATATATAGGGAATAACATCAACACACATGCATACAATTGGGCTCATTAAATCCACACGAGTCTCTCCTGTCCAGTCACACAAAACATTTGCATTTCCTTGACTGTTTAGTAACCCCAGTATACAGAGGTAAACTAGTACATCATTTTAGGCAAATATGTAAAAATCCCCCATTAATTCTGCATGGGGAAAACTGAAGGGTTTTTATCCCAAACTCCATGGGATTAACATCAAGTGGGCATGTCTGTAAAGGGGAGAACCGTAGGTACCCATAGAAGCCATTTTTATTCAGATATCTTGAAGTGAGAGGTCAAGGGGCCCCTTTGACAATGGCCATGCATTTCCTAACCTGGCCCAACTTTGGAGAGGACAATTTTTGTGCACATTAATTCCTTAGGTTATTTAGTTTCATTTGATACCAGTATCTTTGCTCTAGCTTTAAAATGGAGCCGCTACAGCCTTTAAAAGATCAGCCTAAAAGGTTTCATGTTTTTTGAGAAAATATTCAAGGCTGGAGCACCAGAAATTGATTATTAGACTCAGTAGAAGTAACATTTCCTTAATATGATTGCTCCGAAATGTCCTTGATTAATATATCAATAGATCTGAAGGCAAGGTCTTTGGGGTTCTTTATAGATGTGTTTTTTAGCATTTTTTCAGACAAGACATGACATGACAGAAAATGAGGCTTTTAAATGCAGAAAAAGAAATTGCCAAAGCCGATCAAATAAAGTAGGCTGTGCTGTTAACACCATTTCCTTCTTATCTTTGATTTTAAGTGTTAACGGTTGAATGCTTTAGGTAATGCATTTCAGATAAGGTCATGGTTAAATGTTTGAAATTCAAACTGTCAAGCCATAATTGCCCAAAAGATGTGCTCATACATTTTTTGGCAGAGGTGTTTTTTTATTACCTTCTGAGAATTGCATCCGGTCCTTTCTCAGACCACTCATGTATGAAATTCCCACTGTGAAGCCAAAGTGGTTTACATCTGCTAATGATAACCTTATGCGAGAATGAGAAACTGAACTGATTGATGCCTTATTCTGCAGGGCTAATTGTGTAGCTGCCAAGAATGCATCCAACCATGTTTAACCATGGTTAAGGTGTCAACAGACAAAAGACACTAAATCTGGGGTTATAATGAAACACCTGAAGACTGTATGCCACATATCCAAGAGGCTTCCTCAATGTTGTGGGTGGTAGTTAATGAATTATATCTCTGTGTTTTACATCATTATGTCATGTGTCTTTTAATTTCAGAAGCAGTATTTGACAGTCTTTAGAAGTGCATGACAGAGCTGAGAAGCTGTGTTTTTAACTAAAAAGGTAAAGCTGTCAAAAACCCAGCAATTCTGACACAGTTTATTTCATCTGAGACGCCACAAACTGTGAGCAGCAAAATTGTCAGTGCTATTATACATAGGGTTGCAAAATTCTGGGAATTTACCAAGTTGGAAACTTTCCATGGGAATTAAAGGGAATATGAGGGAATTAACCGGAATAAATGGGAATTAATGGGAATAAACTGGATTTGTTTTTATTATTGCTTGTTATAATACTGTTAGTCTATAACAGGGAACTCAAATGTAGTTGAAAAAAAAACACATCTTGCAGCATAATCTTGATTAAAACACCCTGATTTAATGCAACTTCAATTGAAAGTCCTCCCTATGTTCTTCAATGACATGCACGCAGTAATCAGCATTGGCTACTACATACTTACCAACATTTAGTTTTAAAAATAAGGGAACTTTTTTCTTTCTTTTTTGGGGGGGAAGGGGAGGGAGTAAAACATAACCCATTGCTATTAACCTTTGTGTGTTAATTGTATAGCTCACTTGTTCTTGATAGGCTGTAAACAATAGACAGCATTGATGGTTAGCTTAGCATGCATATAACCATAACCATAGTAATAGAAGGCATCTATTAAAGTTTTATTGATGAATAACTCAAAATTAGTATTCACTGTACATGAATTGTAGCACACAGAATATATTACTCTCTTGAGAGTTGTATCCCTTTGTAAAAAAATCAAGAAATGTTAACTAAAACTTGTCCTTTAAGTCTTTTATTTAGGTCTTGGTATAAGCTGTGCATCTGGCAGACCTTTGGCACAATGTTTCACGTGTTAAAGAAGGATTTGTAAAAACTAACCTCCCCAATGTTCGTCACACACTGTGAACAGGCTGGTCTTGTTGGTTAGTTCAGGCAGCAGGCTGCTGCACTCCATAACTATAGCCTGAGGGATCATGATGACGCACGACACAACCCAGATGACAACAATACTCTTGCGAGCCCTCTTGGCTGTGCTCTTAAACATCAGCGGGTGGCAGATAGCATACCAACGGTCTTGGGCAATACAACTCAGCGTCAGGACTGATACAGAAACAGAGATGGTCTGGAGAAGAGAAGAAAGACCAGTTAGATGGAAACAAAACGTTGTATCGGTTTTCAGCTGTGACATACAGTAAGAGACATTCACCTGAATTTGATTGCATAGTTTGGGGTGGTTATGGGCAACTAAACATTTTTTCAAAAGTTGTAGGTAATAGGGATTTTTTCTAAATCTTGGTTCTTGTCTATAAAGCAAGAATTTAGCCAACAGCGTTATAATAGAACTGAGTTGTTTTTCTTTTTCCGTGATCCACCGGTTCTGTAAAGCCCCAGAGTGATTCTGCAGGGTTGGGGGGTCACAGACAATGTTCTTTGTCTTTTTCCTGAATCTGAATTACACACCTGCCTTGCTCTTAATGTGACTTTGGGGAAGGCATTGTCATACCAGATGAAGCAAGATTTCAATTATGGATCTGTGGAATTAGACTACGATGCATGAAATACTTCCTATTTTAAAGATGCTGTCATTTCATTCTGGTGTGTTGCAGATGGTTGTCTCCAGTGAGTCTTACTAGTTCACTGCTGCAGCACAGTATTATTGTGGGAGATAAACCTGTGGGTTCTGGTGAACTAAATCATCTTTGCTGACTAATTTCCTTCATTTAAAAAAGTCTAAATACAAGAAAAGAAATCCTTCCTTTGCCATGTAAACAGAAAGAGACAAATCCTCACACAATTGTTCTTCTGCCTGACAGAAAATCATAACAAGATTGACAGGTACAATGCTGAGTGACAGTAAAGGCTGAGTACACTGAACGTGATGTAAACGTAATAACCAGGAAGTGGATGATGTTATTCCTGCATGAACAATAGTTTGGTATTAAGTTACCTATAGAGAGATGTTATGATATAATTCTAGGATCTTTAGAGAAGTAGACAGGGCCAGACGGACACCTGAGGGGGCTTGTTGGTTGGTCTGAACCCTTCTTAGGTAGGAAAGCCTTCACTCATCCAGACCAGTTTAGGACTCACTCTCACGTTAAATAAACAATACCATTAATGTTAGGCGTTGGGTTAGCCTTTAGTAGCTGTGTTTCTTTGTTATACGAGCCCAGGTTGACTTAACATTGTGACAGAGATCAAAGATCATAGCTCATCTGCATAATGCTTTGTATATGGCTTCTGCTGAACTGTGCAGTGAACCCATTCAGTGTATTGCAGGCCTTCAATACAAGCTAAGCCTAAGCAGCTTTGAGCTTTCATTCAGGGCTGCCAATATGTTTTTCTTGTGCTGCAGTGAGACAATCCATTTTGTTTACTACAATATTTGATTAACTGCAAACACAAACCGAAGACTTAAAGTGTATTGCTGCAATTTCAACAAGTCAACATTCATTCATGACACAATTTCCCCAACCATTTTTATAATTTCTTTCAGGAATCAATGATTTCATTGGATGTACAACATTCTGTACTGCAGATGGAGATTGCAGAACAGTTTCAATTATTTGGAAAAACTAGCAAAATGTCAAATGAAACGTAGGGGGAACTGAAGTAATTTCCAATTGGGAATACTGTTGATTTATAAATGCAGCATGAAATGGCCCCATCCAAGTACTGTAGCAGTAGTAGCAAAGCACACAGCAGCAGACACAGTATATATGACCACAAAGGGCTTTAGATTGGCCACTAATTCAGTGCCATGAGGTGTGAGGTGTGAGGTGTGAGGTGGTAAACCATCAACCAGCCCAGCAGACCAATTTGTCTGGGACAAATTCAGTGTCTGTAATCCCTGTGGTGTACAGATGCATCCATCCAGCATATGATGTGCATCACACCATACTTGTGGCCTGCGGTATATTATTAAATGGATGGTTGTTTTTGGCAGATGTGTTGACACAGTTGAGGCTGATGTTGCAATGGAATTTGAAAAGCAAAAGACTTGCCCAAGGTATTGAATCACCATGGAATAACATCAAAGACCTCATGAGGTGTGAAAAAGATATCCTCATAAATACAGACACAGAAAATTCTACAAATAATAGAAACAGGTCTTTTCTCCTCACCTTTCATAAAGAAGCTAAGCAGAGCATTCAAAGATGCAACTCTCTCTCTCTCTCTCTCTCTCTCCTGATATCCAGTGCTTTATATAGGATTTATATTATGTTATTAATGTTATTTTAATACATTATATTCAGTTTTGTTCAGACTAGTGATGGCCTAATGAAGCTTTGTGAAGCAGGGTCTTTATTTTCTGAGCCCACTAGATGGCGCTCTGGTTTTAAGAGAAAGGCCAATTCAGTATATTCACAACCAATTGTTGGACAGAGAACGCCATCAAGTGGGCTCAGAAAATGAAGACACTGGTTCACGAAGCTTCATTCGGCCATCACTAGTTCAGACCACATGTGTGTTCTTCATCCCTCTTTGTCTGAACCACGAGCCACTTCATGACACTAATATTCATGAATATTCTTTATGGTTCAGATCAGGTCAAGATTTCAAATATTTAAAAAAAATAGAGTAAATGTCAAAGTTGATCTCTTACCTGCAAATAAGGCACAATTTTGCAAAGAGTCTTTCCAAAGAACCATGTCTCTGTGATGTCTACCACGAGACTCGCAGGCAGGCAGATGATGGTAACCAAGACATCGGCAAAGGAGAGATTTACTATGAAGTAGTTGGTCACGGTGCGCATGTGATGGTTTTTCAACACTGCAAAGCAAACTGAAAATGATGCACAATCAAAGACCGCCCAAGGACTCAATAAAAGGCTCATATTTATTCATTTATTTAGAGTGCAGGGTATTTAATGTTAATCTCCAACTGTCTTGAAGGCCTGCTGTCAATCACAAAATTTAAATTAAAAATCAATGTTCTTCCTGTTTACATCAAAATATGAATCAATCAGAAACTTGCATAAGGACATTTAAATCTGAATGTGTTAGTATGACATTGCATGCTGAGACTGTCATAGTACAGTGTTCTTTCATTTGGCAAGATGAATTATCAAAATTTTTCAGCTGCTTTACATACAGTTGTGTTCAAAATAATAGCAGTCCAACATCATTAACCTCATAACTCATTTTTTTGTTAGAAGTGAAATTGCTACATGGCAAATAATACTAGTAAGTGTTGTAGAGTCATAGAAAGCCAACAGACCCAACAGTCATTACATGCATGCTGCTCATTCTGAGTAATTGAATCTGTAATTGAAAGGGGCATGTTCAAAATAATAGCAGTGTTGTGTTTAATTAGTGAAGTGATTGATTTTGTGAAGAAACAGGTGCAAATTATGGCCCATATTTAAGGAAGGAAGGAAGCAAATGTTGTGCACGCTGGTTATAGTGTATTTCACACTGAAATACTCAGCAAAATGGGTTGTTCCAGACAATGCTCTGAGGAACAGCAGACTTTGATTAAAAAGTTGAATGGAGAGAGTAAAACGTATAAAGAAGTGCAGAAAACAATAGGCTGTTCAGCCAAAAGGATTTCAAATGCCTTGAAATGGCATACAAAGCCTGAATGACGTGGGAAAAAACGGTCAACTACCATTTGAATGGATGGAGGGATTGCCAAAATGGCAAAGGCTCAACTAATGATGAGCTCCAGGAAAATCAAAGAAGACTTAAAGTTACCTGTAGTTACTGTTATGATCAGAAGAAGGCTATGTGAAGCAAAGCTATCAGCTAGAAGCCCCAGCAAAGTCCCACTGCTGAAAAAAAGACATGTACTGAATAGGTTGAACTTTGTCAAAGGACACCTTAACTGGCCAAAAGA
>NC_045749.1:14264433-14264576 GCF_008692095.1 Etheostoma spectabile | reverse complement strand
ACATTCTGGGGACTGATGAGAGCAAAATAGTTTTTTTTGGGTCTAGGGGCCGCAGACAATTTGTCCAACAACCCCCATGCACTGAAATCAAGACACTGTGAGGACAGTAAAGCGTGGTGGTGCAAAAATCATGTTATGGGGAT
>NC_045749.1:14256324-14264423 GCF_008692095.1 Etheostoma spectabile | reverse complement strand
TTCTCATACTGTGGTGTTGGGCCTATTTATCGCATACTGGGGATCAGTTTCAATACATTAGAACACTTGACGCGGTCATGTTGCCTTACGCTGAAGAGGAAATGCCTTTGAAATGGGTCTTTCAACAAGACAATGACCAAAAACACATCAGTAAGCGAGCAAAGTCTTTGTTCCAGATGAGCAAGATTGGAGTGGCCAGCCCAAACCTCAGACCTCAATCCCATAGAAGACTTGTGGGGTGACATCAAAAATGCTGTTTCTTAGACAAAACCCAGTATTGCAGAGGAATTATGGAATGTAGTTTAATGGTCCTGGGCTGGAATTCCTGTTCACAGGTGCCAGAAGTTGGTCGGTGTGTAGCAGTTCTCAAAAATAGTGGTCATGAAATTAAATTAAATTAATATTAATGCAGTGATTCAAAGTAAAGCAAACCCCTAAGACATTTTTCAGATTATACCATAAATGTTTGAGTTTGTAAAGAAAAATGCAAATACAGCCTAATATTCGTTTTTCTTCACTTTCTGTCCCCAGAGTCAGAACTAAACAGGGTGAAGCAGCTTTCAGTTTCTATGCTCCTCATATCTGGAACAAACTCCCAGAAACCTGCAGATCCACTGCTACTATCAGTTCTTTTAAATCAAGGCTGAAGACCTTTCTTTTTGATGCTGCCTTTCTTTAAATGAATGCTCATTTCTTTAAATTTCTTATGCTGCACTGTAACTTTTATTCTTGTGTTTTATGTGTCCTAATGTTTCTATTTTGTTTTTAACTGTCTATTCATGTGTTTTATTGGTTTTTAATGCTTTTGATTTTTAACTGTTTGTACTTGTACTTGTAAAACACTTGTACGTGTTTTATCTGTTTAACTGATTTGTGTAAAGCACTTTGAATTGCCCTGTTGCTGAAATGTGCTATACAAATAAAGCTGCCTTGCCTTGCCTTGCCTTCTGTAAAGGTATAACACAAATCTGATCAATTTTGGTCATGTTTTAATTTGGAATTGAATGTGCAGCGTTCCCATTGCATTGATGTTATGGAATTAAAAGCTATTCTAAGGATTTTGAACATTATTCACTATTAAACACTGCTATTATTCTGAACACAACTGTATCTCATGGTAACTACATCAAATCCAGTGTCCAGAATTGGCAGATAAACATGTTGGTTTTAAAGTCACATCATTTTATATCTACAGTATCATCTGACCATTGTCTTGATGCAACATGTAATATGCGACAAATGTAATCATTACAAATGAACAACAGTTCTTAACTTTATATTTTTATATTTCTTTTATATTTTTTTATATTTTTGATATTTTATACTGTTATATTCTTATATTTTTTTGTGTCAACGCTGCAAAGGGATTGCTTTAATCTCGTTGCACAAGTACCGTGTACTTGTGTATAATGACAATAAAGGCATTCTATTCTATTCCTTTGATTTTTTAAATACTAAAGTAAATTACAAAATGCAAAACATACACAAGTTCAACCTTGTTGAATATAGGCTCGCTAGTTTGTCACTGTTGCTTCACCTGGTGATGCACACAACTTGTTAGCAATTTTAAAAGTTATATACAGTGAAATTCAAAAGAAGATTAAGGGATTTGGCATGTGCTTGTCTGCCCATCACACGTTTGTATTTGTAGTCTGTAGTTAGTCTGTCCTGTTATACTGTCTTTTTGTCAAAAAATGTATGCATGTATGCGATGCAGTTAATAATGTATTGCTTTTGGAATATATGAAGCATCAATAAGTAATAATTGTTTCTGACCCTCCGTGCTTCAAACATAGACTACAGAACAACAACAAAGTCAGACAGTCAAACAGTCAGACAGGTTGCAAGCGAGAGAGAAAAAGGGCTTGTTTGTAAAAGCATATTGCCTTCCTTTGTTTGGCCGTGTGTTCTGTAATTTCTTAAGACAGCAAAGTAGCCTGCATCACTTTCTTTAAACTGTAAAAACACTATTGTGAACATGAGAACATGATGTGTACTCTTAGTAAATGTAGCGTGCAACTGGGGCACAGCTGTCTTTCCTGTAATTCTTGAATAATTCATGTTCATTCATACATGGTGTAACCTGTCTGCAACACAAATGTACAAATTGAATTTGGATGGTGGGTGGGAAACATTTCTCTACACTAAAAAAATATGCATGCTTCTGAAAAGTATTTGAATTATTTTAGGTGGTTTGAGAGTTGACTTAGGGACCAGTGTGTGCTGTCAAGAGACTTTGGGTAAATAAACCTTCTACCCTTAATTCAGTTTTCTACCACTCCTGTACATGTATGCTGCATGATTTATGCATCAGGTAATATCGATTGTCTTTTTATCTGCAACCTGACTGTCAGTGGACTCTTTAGTCGGCTCCTCTGTGTTTTCTGTGCGCTGTAGATTAATTGATGTTGATTGACTGGTGTCAGATTTACGTGTATGAAGTGTTTTCTCATGTTTACTATTTCTTTTTCAAGCCCCATATGTGATATTATCATTTTAAAATTCAGAAGTGATACTGCAGCAGATTATATAAGAAAAAATAATAATAACAATATTAGACTGGGACTGTAACTATGCACAACGTCAAAGATAGCATGCATTCAAGTGAAATTATCTTTCAGCTGTGGATGTCAGAAGCTGCTACAACAATAATAACGATTTAAAGTTACTAATACAAAATAGAGTAATATTCATAACATCTCCTGCAGTACCAATAAATATTCTGGCTGCATGCTCTTCTTTTGTGCATCAACAGTTACGGTAAGCCACTGAAGTTGGGTGGGTTTTTTCTGCTGGGAAAAAGACATGAGTAAGCTCCTTTTCATCAACCATGTCTCGGTTACAGCTCCCCATGCTGCCACAGGAACCAAGCTGCTACAGGCGCTATCACCAAAACACAGACACATCAAGACCATATCTCATCTTTAAAACCGCACATGAAAGAACACATTATCATTAATCCCCGGAGGATGGTTGTATCCACATTAATGCAAGGCGCTATTGGGACTATCCTGTATTTTGTGAAAACATTGAAATAGAATGTAGGAAAAAGTAACTTTCATAAATACACATGTGAATATCTGCAAGAAAAACAAAAAACTATGAATGAGACAGTGCTACAACTTGAAAGTTCCTACCTACCTTTGTACCCGTTTGGTTTACCATAATTTGCTGTCTGTGTCCTTGCCTTTAAGGTTTTAAACCAAAAAACTGGTGCAACTATATTTTAATCATCTAAGAAACATTTCAAAAATACAATCCACTGTAATTTTTAAAGAGAAAGAGACCATTTGATATGCTTTGATCTCATCATATCTCATTGCAACAGACTTTTTTACTTACTTGAAACAAAAACTACGAATTGACTCCAGACTGTACAAAAGTCAGCTGCCAAGTTTTTAAACAGAACCAAGAGATGTGATTCATGCCAATCCTGTTTTAGCCTCCTTACACTGGCTCCCAGTTTGATTAAGATTTTAAAGATTTTACTGACCACTTTTAGGGCAATTCATGGTCTTCATGTATACAGTATGCCTCTGTAGAAGCAACATAAAGGTAAGACATCTTATACAGCATACACAAGAAAAATACAGTTTTTTTCTTCCTGTGAAGTGCAAAGTGGTTTGTTTTGTCTTCCCTTATAATCAACTTGCAGGTCTACCAAGCTAACCTCCGCTAAATCAGCAGTCTAGTGTGTCTAGAGTCGATATCTGAGTGTCTGTTTGTATCAACATCACCAACCCCTGCTCTTTCCGCTGCCAAACACCCAAACAAAACCCAGCTGAGGCCCAGCTATACCCATCAAAACACTTCTTCTCTTTTGTTCTCTACCTCTGTCATAATGGATGATTTGAGGGTCCTCAATGACTTGTCTTTGTCTTGCCTATTGCCCCTTTATTCAAGACCCTTTCAATTAGGTTAGTTAGTCCTGACACAGCATCCTATTTCAAATCAGGTAAAACCATTGAGGAAAATTTCCATTTTAAAGTAATTTTATTCCATGTCAGAAACCTTTTACATTAACAGAAAAGTCTTATAAATATGTCTATTTAAAGTATTCTTCTATTAAAATAATTCGCAGCACCTGGTGCAGCAATCGGTACATTTGTCTGATTCATGTCTTCATGTCCTGGACCATCATTGAGGAAATATAATTCCAGCTGACAGTATATTTTACTGCATATCAATGTGTAAACAAACTATGTAAAGGTAGTAAAAAAAGGCCAATGCCTGTTCTTGACACAAGTCATCAGTCTAAGTTTCTGACAAGTGTTTCACCAGTATTAAAAAAAAATTTTTGTCTACAAGACATCTCAAATTTTCTTATCTTGTCATTCTAAGAGGAGACAATGTTATTTGGAATAAAAATCACTCTCTATCTCTAGTTGGCTTCAGGTACCTTACGAGGGTTTTGGACAATCAGGCTAAGAGTTAATTTGTGGATAATTATCAATCAAAATGTGGATAATTATCAATTAACATTGAACACACAATTCTGAACACCACAGGGCTGCTGCCTTTACAGCTCCATTATGCAGCGTTTTTGATGGTCACACGGCTTGTACAGCACATTAACTGAGGAACTTTGGTTGAACAACTACATATTTGTGTGAAGGTTGATAGTTCTTAAGGCCTTTACAAACCGTGTGACGAATAAACAAAAAATGCCAAACACTCACTTGTGAATATTTTACATCAAAACTATTCATTACGCTGCTGTGCATTTGCGACAGGTGCAACATTTCATGGCAGCTTATCACAGCCAGTTCGGGACATATTTTAGGATGTCAGTGGGACAATGTGAGTTGATTCTCGGGCTATTAGCCCCGCATCCAAGGAGGCAGAGGACCAACTACTGGGATCCTATTGACCCAGAACAGGTTTGTCAAGGTTAAAAGGACAAGGTCTTGGTTTGCACCACGGACACTCCCTGTTGTTGTTTTATTATCCTCGTAAGTGTTGATTGGTTGATGTCCTTCTTCACGATGCAAGAACTTAAGAAAATTGTTCCAGAAAAGAATTACTTCGCTTTTTTGCTGCGTTATTCATGTCTCGCTGGAGTTTTGACCTCTTAAGGTTTTAACATTCAACTATTACAAAACTGTATGCCAATAACGTTTACGTTACTAGCTAAGACATTCCTTACATTTTTCTGTGGCATGATTTAGTAAAGTTTGAGTCAGTCACGATTAAAAACTTAGGAGGGACTTTATGCACAAACTGAAATAAGCTGAAGCAACTCATTGCAGCCCTCTGGTTTTGTGGTTCAACTACCCATATGTTTGAGTCTTAACTGCTCTCACTGTCCCACCTGTATAAAAACTAAATCATGGACTCCCAGCTCACAAGCACTGGTGTTCCTGTCTGCTCAATGCAAATGGTGGTTGGGCATACTCAATGGCTGGTTAGGAAACATTAATACATTGCATGCCAATGAGACCCAAATTGAATCAAAAAACTATTACATCACTTAGTAAGTGACAAGTGATTCATAGTGTTTGCCATTTATTATTTTGGAAAATAATCAATGTCTCACAGAGGTTATAAAAATAAAGCCACCAAACAGCAGCTATACAGTTGCCAGAATGAGTACAATCTAATGTTGCATGCTAATTGTGATGAAATTCTATCATTTCTGTGACAGTAATAAGTTCAGGTGTGGACTGCTGCATTCATATTCCATCACTGCATCTCTGGGGAACATGGGCCAACGTTGTGAATAAAAACGATTGTTAACGATATATTAATGAAATGACAGTTGTTGAGGCTATCCTATAAGCCTTGGCATGGATGGCATGGTGTTCTCAACACGTGGAAAAAGAACTTAGGTCCAGGCGTTAGTTCTCTTTGGGTGGTGTTCCCGTTTATTATAAAAGTAGAAAAATAGTATTTCACATAAAATAGTACTTCATCCAGTGCTGATAAATAAAGTGCTGTGGCCTGCTCACGGCTATACACCTGAAAATATACCTAATTCCCAGTGAGGTGCCACACCCAGTGCAATACTCCCCCAAGTGGCTAAAATAAATAACTAAATTACGTAACCTAACTAAAAAGGTGGATACAAATGGCTCCTACAACAGTATTATCTAGATATAATGTATTCACACGTGCCCTAATGACTGACAGTGATCAACCTTTCATTACTATTATTATTACATAAGGAATCAAAATGCTCCTGAAATGGCATTCTTTTCTTCATGCATTTTTATTTTTGTGCTGTGGCCCACATCAACAGTTATGTACACCTACAACAAAGACACAACCCCTCTTTGATCTCCTGTTATAATTAAATTAGTGCCGTACCCAAAGGCATGCATCTCATGATGTGCTGCTAGCTGAACAAAGTGTCCATCGATAAAGTGCAACAGGTGGTCATCAGCCTGTAGCAAAAGGCAGTTTTAGCGGCATACCATAAATTGAAAAATAAATAATTCACTCATTACCTACAGTGTCATGGTAAGACTGTGTTAGGGTCTCACCAGAGGTGCAGATACCAGTAGCTTTTAGTGCCCTGACACAGTCAAGACACTGTGGGTTATTGGCAAAAGACTCCAACTGGCATCTGATTGGCCACCTTTGCTTCCCGCCCACTAGAATCTTGACATTTAAGTAATTAATTTGATAATAAATTAACCTGAATTTAAAATGATTTGCTACTTGGGGGCAGCACAAACAAGCAGTAGACACAACATTGACATATTTTCACCTTACAAGGTTGACATGGTAAACATGTCAGCAATTGAATATTTAAACATCCAACAGACACAAAGCAACATTAGTATTTATTTGGAGTCATGTTTGTGTCTACCTGATTAATGTAAGTCATTGTAATAGTGTGTCATAGTAATAGTTCCTTTTAGTGATAAAGCTGCTGCAAACTGATTGGGGTGAGGGAGCATCCCTCCCTCCAAATGCTCTTTGAGAAAAGCTTTAGGTAAACAGACTATGTATTCAGAATACAAAATACCCCCATCAAATAGAACCTAAAGGGTTACAGGAGAATCTCTTACGATCAGGATATAAGGAGACTGTGAAATGGGGGGCTGTGTTGCACATTTTTTAATGTAAAAGTACACAACTTCTCATTCAATGCATTTCCTTTATTTTCATGACTACTTACATTGTAGATTTTCACTGAAGGCATCAAAACTATGAATGAACACATGTGGAATTATGTACTTAACAAAAAAGTGTGAAATGACTGAAAACATGTCTTTATTTGAAACATATTCTAGTTTCTTGAAAGTAGCCATCCTTTGCTTTTTTGTAAGTGCTGCAAACCCTTGGTGTTCTCTCAGTGAGCTTCATGAGGTAGTCACCTGAAATGGTTTTCACTTCACAGGTGTGCCTTGTCAGGGTTAATTAGTGGAATGTATTGCCTCATTAATGATGTTGGGACCATCAGTTGTGTTGTGCAGAAGTCAGGTTGATACACAGCCGACAGCTCTATTGGACAACTGTTAGAATTCATATTATGGCAAGAACCAATCAGCTAAGTAAAAAGAAGGTCAGTCTGGAAAATTGCAAAAACTTTGAATGTGTTTCCAAGTGCAGTCCAAAAACCATCAAGCGCTACGACGAAACTGGCTCACATGAGGACCGCCCCAGGAAAGGAAGACCAAGAGTCACCTCTGCTCCTGAGGATAAGTTCATCCTAGTCACCAGCCTCAGAAATCACAAGTTAACTGCAGCTCAGATTAGAGACCAATTGAATACCACACAGAGGTGTAGCAGCAGACACATCTCTAACAACTGTTGAGAGGAGACTGCGCAAAGCAGGCCTTCATGGTCAAATAGCAGCTAGGAAACCACTGCTAAGGAGAGAAACCAAGTAGAAGAGATTTGTGTGGGCCAAGAAACAAAAGGAACTGACATTAGACCAGTGGAAATCTGTGCTTTGGTCTGATGAGTCCAAGTTTGAGAGCTTTGGTTCCAACTGCCGTGTCTTTGTGCGACGCAGAAAAGGTGAACGGATGGATTCTACATGCCTGATTTCCACCGCGAAGCACGGAGGAGGAGGTGGGATGGTGCGGGTATGCCATCCAATCCGGTTTGCGTTTAGTTGGCCCATCATTTATTTTTCAACAGGACAATGA
>NC_045749.1:14255244-14256314 GCF_008692095.1 Etheostoma spectabile | reverse complement strand
ACCTCCAGGCTGTGTTAGGGCTATTTGACCAAGAAGGAGAGTGATGGAGTACTGCGCCTCCACAGTAACTGGACCTGAACCCAATCGAGATGGTTTGGGGAGAGCTGGACCACAGAGTGAAGGCAAAAGGGCCAACAAGAGCTAAGCATCTCTGGGAACTCCTTCAAGACTATTGGAAAACCCTTTCAGGTGACTACCTCTTGAAGCTCATCAAGAGAATGCCAAGAGTGTGCAACGCAATAATCAGAGCAAAGGGTGGCTACTTTGAAGAAACTAGAATATAAGCCATTTTTTAAGTTATTTCACACTTTTGAGTTAAGTACATAATTCCATATGTGTTCATTCATAGTTTTGATGCCTTCGGTGATGCCTTCAGTAATCTACAATGTGAATAGTCATGAAAATAAAGAAAACGCATTGAATAAGAAGGTGTGTCCAAACTATTGGCCCGTACTGAACGTCTGAGCTTGTCTATGATATGCGCGTCTGTCACTGCATTATAATGGTACGTACTGTTTGTGTGGCAGCCTTTATGTCCAAGCCAAATTTGTCTACAAATAAAGTAATTTTGAATCTTGAATGAAAAATCATTAGAAAACAAAGTATGGGGCACAAATCTAAGAAATGGAAGCTAAGATGATTTTACAGATGTTGAGTGTTGCTATTTACAAATGTTTTCATTGTGCTTCCTCATCTAATGGAGACATCTATAATGAGAACCTGTCAGCTGTGGCTCTGAAACTAATGGCCTGGCTGATGAAGCATGCCAGGTCTCCCGCATTATCCTCTGCAGTTGTTAGACTGTTGTTAAACCTTTGCAAATTTTTATTCTAAAATAAAAATAGGAGTTAGATTGCTGGACAACCTCTGCATGGAGTACAATATATGAAGTTAGACATATTTATGTAGTATTTTTATGAAAGAGAGAGAGAGACGACAAACTGGTGTGTTTGCTGCCTATTTGTATGGGGTGCTGTTTGTAAAGCGGCTCACACTGAAAATAACAGTAACATTTTGTCACATTTAGCTTTAAATAATGTTCAAAAAACTGGTATAAAATTTTGAGGGTC
>NC_045749.1:14254568-14255234 GCF_008692095.1 Etheostoma spectabile | reverse complement strand
GCACATTTACAACAATATTTGTCAACTTGGAGATGTTTTAAATAGTTAAATCCAAATATGAAATGTTACACCTTAATGTTAAATGTTAAATCTAAATGCTAACTCTAGATCTAATTGTTAAATCTAAATCTAAATGTTAAATCTAAATCTAAATGGTAAATCTAAATCTGAAACTAAATGTTAAATGTTAAATCTAAATCCAAATGTTTCGGGTGAAACTAAATATTTAACTTATAAGCAAATTAAAATTGCCGGTAACCGGAAGTACCAAAATAAAAGCTCGAGGAGGTCAGGGTATGTTTATAGTGTTAAATAACGAATAAAAATCATCTCATCTGGGGAAATGGACTCTTGAAATTGGATAAACGTAATAATAACTACCTAAAAAGATAAACACAGTTGGAGAATACTTTGAGTTTTTAGTGTCACATTTATGAATGGTGTGGGACTTATGACCTGTAGACACCATAGCCAGCCACGAGGGGGGGGTCTCACTTTCACTGATCTGCCATGTTTGCTTTCATTAAGGCCAGCAAGGGCCTATCCCTGCCCGCCCCCGACAAGGTACGGTACTGTCGGCCATGGTCGCTTTGCGAAGTGTCCAATGAATCAGTGTTAGCCGAGAACATCAACAGAACCGTCCTAGTGGCTATACAAACTTTTTCA
>NC_045749.1:14252954-14254558 GCF_008692095.1 Etheostoma spectabile | reverse complement strand
CAACAGCCTCAGGGCCACCGCAGGCCACCTCGGTAAGTATGTTTTCCAAATCACGTAGCTAGCACTGGATTATTGTCAAGACTAACTTAACTAAACTAGCTAACGGTAGCTAGCCAGTCGAATTTCGCTACTAACACCAATGCACTTTATGTGTAGCACATTTGTTATATAAACAGTAAAACTCACATCGGGAAGTGACGCATTGGGATGAACTCATGAGCTGAAAAACAAGGTGTGTAAATGTGTTCAATTATGTGAAGATGTTCACAGCAGCAAATATAAATGATAATTTAGCGTTACAGCTAACGGAGGCTACTGGTCACCTCTCTGGCCTTTACTCACAAGATAAAAAACGTTCTCTGCTTGGCTAGAGAGAGAGTAATGCTGATAGAGGACAGAGGCAGTCACAATGACATTTAATATAATTTAATTTAATGTGAATACCAGAGTGCATAGTGCCAGAGTGCATAGTGTAAAAAAGCATAACATTTATCTCTCTCTGTTTCTACATTCTCCAGCTTTTTTGTCCTTTGCCAATCTAAAACCTGGTTTTTGACTGCTAGGCATATACACATTTAAAACACATGAAATATAATGTTGCTAATATTTTGCTAATGTCTCTTCAGGCTCCCCCCACCTACAATAACACACAGGGGCCAGCCACACCCACCACACCCACCACCTCCACTGGGACATCATACCGCTTGGTATACTTTCATACTCATGTATCCTAGCTGGCTGTTTGTTGTTTTTTTTAAATTGTGTGGTGTAACGTTTTGGCAATAGTTCCAATCATGGTGGCATGTTTTACACAACAACAGTGGTTTGATGAAATAAATTGCGTATTCACAAAAAAAGGTTATTGAAACCACCTGGTAATCGATCAATTGTACGTAGAGCCTCCATGATGGGTTGTTGATACTATCAGTTGGTTTGTATCTACAGTTGGCATTCACAATAAACTAATAACATAGTGCTCTCTTGTAATGCACATGTGCCTGTTTTCATTGATTTCAGGTTCCCTTTCCATCAGTTCTTCAAAGACCTGCTACACACTTACGTTTTGTCAGAAAAAACAAAGCCTGCAAACACTATACAAGAGATGTTGTGTGCTTGCCTTATTCTTCAGCATCAACAATCCGCTTTCCAAGGGGAGACTCAAGAGCAAATTTGGCACAAGATGGCCTTATTGAGAAGATCTCCTTTACATCTGACTGGTCTGAAGCACATCTTAACCCTTGTGTTGTCTTCCCGTCAACCATCAACACTATAATTGCTTTGTCCGACATTTTTGTCACTTTTTCCAATGTTGTGGGTGCTGTTTTTGATGGTTTTTCCAAAGTAATTTGATATTTCTAATGTTGACATTTTCAGCGCTTATTTTGAAAAAGGCCCATTTTTTGTGATTAAAAAACTGAAAAAAGGTCAAATTTGACCCGAGGACAACATGAGGGTTAAAGAAGAAATGACTGCCATTTTCAGAAGAACGTTTTCATTGTCTATGGGCCAGTATTTCCCGTTCGAGTATTTGAGTCAAAGGATGCAAAAGACTAATGAAACCAAACGTCTCAAGCAATTTTCTGTGGGGTGGAAAAGAAGTTGCC
>NC_045749.1:14248328-14252944 GCF_008692095.1 Etheostoma spectabile | reverse complement strand
TCAGCCACTTGTCTCTATATAATGGCATTAATTCGCAAACCTGTACAAGTAAACAGTTTATATGACAGTACAGATTTTCAGTTATTAGATTACACAGGTACAGGTACAAGGCAACAAAATGCAGTTTAGGTTTGACCAGAAGTGCAATAGCAGTAAGTGCAGGATATACAATGGTTCCATAAGTGCAGGACATGGGTAAGCACTAAATAAATATACAGATGAATACTATTATGAACAGAATTTTACGGATAGATTTGTCCTATGAATATAATATATAGATAACTAGTATTGTGAACAAAATTTACAGCTGGATATTTACTGAATAAATATACAGGTGGGTACTACTATAAATATAATTTTTACAGATATGTACAATGAACATAATTACAGATGGTTTTTACTATAACAGAGTTTACAGGTGAATATGTACTATGAATATATATACAAATGGTAATTTTTACGATATATATATATATTATAATATATATATATTATATATATTATATATATATATATATAAATCCCCCTCTCACCCCTTGTGGGTGGTATGTATCATCCTCAAGCTCGGGTCCTGGGCCTGGGAGTTTGAGGGTTCTGCGCAGATCTTAGCTGCTCCTAGGACTGCACTCTTCTGGACAGAGACCTCTGATGTTTCACCTGGAATCTGCTGGACCACCCTCCCAGTTTGGGGGTCACAGCCCCCCAGCCCCCAGTAAAACAATTGATTTAATTTGATCGCCTTCCGCCCCCGAGATGCATCCACCGAGGTCCCGTCGAGTTTCCACCACGGCAGCTCAACAGGAGTGAAGTCCATCTGGTCCAGCTCTCGTCGCCCTCCACGCTCTACCACAAGGCTGTTGCCCACAGCTGTTAGCCCGCCTAGCGGTCGGCTAGCACCGCCACAAGCTGTGACATCACCTATCTCAACTTCGCTCTGCTCAACATCCGCTCACTGACACGCAGAACAACTCATCCAGGACTTCATCTCTGATCGTGGGCTAGATTTTCTCTGTTTAACCGAGACATGGCACCAGCCAACGCCTTTTCTGAACTCAACGAATCCTCTTAGTGATTTGTTTACATCGGTCAACCCCGTGGCTCTGGCCGGGGAAGAGGTCTCGCATTAGATTTTGCTAAATTGAAAGTCTCGCCGGTGTCTGTCCCTGTCTCCAACTCCTCTGAATCTGCTTCTGCAAGTTGTCTGGTCCCACTCCAACCATCGTTGCTGCTGTCTACGCCCCCCTAACCCAATAGTGTGCTGCATAGTATTTGTTTTGCAGTTGGATAGTATTTTTTGTTTTGCTGTATGTATTTTGTTTGCAGTTGGATGTATTGTTTTGTTTTGCTGTATAGTATTGTTTGGTTTTGCTGTTGTATAGTATTTTTTTTGTTTTGTGGAATAGTATTTGTTTTGCTGTTTAGTATTTGTTTGCTGTTTTATTATGTATAGTATTTGTTTTGCTGTTTTTAATTATGAATTCCCCGTGCGGTGTCCTTGAGTGCCAAGAAAGGCGCCTTTAAATAAAATGTTTATTATTCTATTATTATTATTATTATTTAAGGTAGTACAAATTAAGTTTGGACGAAGCTATCCAAATTAAAGCAGTGGAAGTATTGCATATTACAGTTAAAGTACGGTATTGCAAATGTATATGTAACAATTGGTACTGAAATAAACTGTTGGCAGTGCAAATTGATATTCCAGTCAAGGTAACTAGTGCAAGATGCAGATATAACAGTTGTTACTATAATAACAGTCCCAGTGCAGGTGAACTTAGTATTGCAAATAACAAAATGGAGGCAGGTGTGAGGAGAGAGGAGAGTCTATTAGTAAATGAGGGGAGTGAGATCAATGAGGATTAGAGTTCAATAAAGAGACAGCTCTGGGAAAAAACTGTTCTTCAGTCTGCTAATCCTGGTCCGGAGGCACCTGAAACGCCTGCAGGAGGGCAGGAGAGAAAACAGTCTGTGGGCTGGGTGAGAGGTCCTTTAGGATGCTGCGAGCTCGATGCACAGCGTTTCCTCTGGATTGCTCGATGGCGGGTAGTGGAGTCCCAGTGATCGCTGGCGGTTTTCACCACCCGCTGCAGTGCCTTGCGCTCTGCAACAGAACAGCTCCCTACCACACTGTTGCACAGTTGGTCGAATGCTTTCTATTGCACTGCAATAGAAGTTCACCAGCATATGAGGAAAGTTGATTCCTCAGTGTCCTCAGGAAGTAAAGGCGCTGGTGAGCCTTCTTGACCAGGCAGGAGGTGTTGGTTGACCAGGACATGTCTGCCGAGATGTGGATCCCCAGAAATTTAACTGGAGACACGCTCAATAGCCATTCCATGGATGTGGATGGTGTTGTGCGTGCTCTTGACTGTTTTCTGGAATCACGATGCGATGCTCAGCTTCGTCGTTGTGTGTGGTGTGGTTTGGTGGTAGTGGTTATTTCAGTGCACCAGTGGCCAGGTGCTTGATCTCCTCCCTATAGGCAGTCTCACTTGTTGCTGATGAGACCAATCACCGTAGTGTCGTCCGCAAGTATGATGATGGATTAGATTCGTACACAGGCTTGCAGTCGGAGTGAAGAGGAGTAAGAAACGGGCTTAGCACACCCCTGTGGTACACAAGTGTTGAGTGTGATGGACGTGGAGAAGTTTGAGCCTGATCGAACATTCGGGGGTCTGTTGGTCAAAAGTCCAAAATCCAGTTGCACATGGAGGTGTTGATGCCCAGGTCTCCAATTTGGCTATTAACTTGCCGGGATGACAGTGTTGAATGCTAGCTGAAGTCAACACGCAGTTGTGCCTAAGTGTTCTTATTGTCCAGATGTTTGAGCACAGAGTGCAGTGCCATGGAAACTGCATCCTCTGTGCTCCCATTGCTACGGTAGGCAAACTGGTGTGAGTCCAATGTGATGGTAGCGAGTCTTTTAGGTGTGCCAGGACCAGCCGCTCAAAGCACTTCATTACGATGGTGTGATTGCTACAGGGCGGTGTCGTTAAGGCACTTCGGGCTGGAGTGTTTTGGCACTGCCACAATGGAAGTGCATTTAAAGCCTGTTGGTACAGCTGCTTGGCAAGAGACAGTTAAAATGTCTGTAACCCCAGCGAGCTGCTCCGCACATGCCCTGAGTACGGATCCAGGGATGTTATCTGGTCCAGCAGCCTTTTGCGTGCTGATCCTGCTCAGTGCATTGCAGACATATGTGGAGGAGAGTGTGTTAGGGCAACTTAATGTATTAGAAGTAAAATATGTGTGTTGCTTATTCTGCTTCTTTACCTAAATAACATATCCTTGTTTAGGTTAACTTAGTGTAAAATACTTCTGCATTGCCACTGGCTTGATGCACATATATGACACATTATGCGTCTCACACAACCCTTTTTTTCTCCAGGAGGAACCTGAGGAACTCTCTGATAGTGACTTGAAAGTCCCGTGGACTGGAGAAGGAGATATGAGTAATTCAATTAAAAATGTTAAGTCCTGTGTTTCCAATTACTGATATATATATTATATATATAATATATATATATATATATATATATATTATGAGCTCACTTTCACTTGTGGAAGGTGACACTGTATAACTAATGACATGTAATGGACAATCGGAAAAAAAAAAAAAAAAATATTATATATATATATAATTTTTTTTTTTTTTTTTCCCGATTGTCCATTACTGTCATTTAGTTCATACGTGTCACCTTCCACAAGTGAAGTGAGCTCATCGGTCAAGGGAGTGAAAACAAGTTGGTTCACAGGCACGTGTTATGGTCTTGGGATGGATTAAATAAGAGGACAAGTTTCACTGAATTGTATGTGCGCTTAAAGTATTCCCTTATCTTGACTGCTTTATTTAATGCAAAAATTAAGTTCACACTTTAGGATTGTAGCCCTGATTTTCCACTTGCCGAGAGCAACAACAAACTTTGACGGAGATGTGAACAGTACAGTGATCTTAAGACTTTGAAAGTCCTGTAGTGTGACCAAAGCTTAACAATAGCCAACCTGAGAGAAATTACCTGTAAACAATATTGGAATTGGATGTCTTGATTCATCTGTCTGCAAGTCATATAAGAGGTGTAGACTGAGCTAGTAGCACAATTCATTTCATTTGTACTGAAAGGGAGAGGCAACTCTCAAACCTAGGTCATCTCATTCGCTTTTCTTCAACCTAAATCCTTAAAGCTGTCTTTTTTAAAGAAACACACTTAAAGATGGATCGGGTTAAATTGCACTTAGATAAAATAGATTACTCTTACAAAATATTTCCCTTTGACCTCTTTTTCTTTTGCAGTGTGGAGTACATCCATTTCATCACCGAGGGAAAGTGAGGCCAATGTCAAGAGACAGAGTCAGCACTCAAGAGAGTGAAAGTCAGGGCCAGACAGGGAACCCAAGACAAGTGTTTCCTTATAATTTGGCAGAATTTGTGTAAGATATTGTTTGGGCTTCATAGAAATACAGCAGTGTAGATTTGGTCTGTTTACATTATGAACCTTGATAGAGTTTCTATCTCTGTCTCTCTTTTTCTCTGTCTCTCTGTCTTTGTCTCTCTCTCTCCTTTTCTGCTGTCCCTGTTTATCTCCGTTTGCTCCCCTGTTTATCTGGAGGAAGGCCTCTTG
>NC_045749.1:14247768-14248303 GCF_008692095.1 Etheostoma spectabile | reverse complement strand
AACTAGTATTGTGAACAAAATTTACAGCTGGATATTTACTGAATATAATATACAGGTGGGTACTACTATAAATATAATTTTTACAGATATGTACAATGAACATAATATACAGAGGTTTTTACTATAACAGAGTTTACAGGTGAATATGTACTATGAATATATATACAAATGGTAATTTTTACGATATATATATATATATATAATATATATATATTATATATATTATATATTATATATATAAATCCCCCTCTCACCCCTTGTGGGTGGTATGTATCATCCTCAAGCTCGGGTCCTGGGCCTGGGAGTTTGAGGGTTCTGCGCAGTATCTTAGCTGCTCCTAGGACTGCACTCTTCTGGACAGAGACCTCTGATGTTTCACCTGGAATCTGCTGGAGCCACCCTCCCAGTTTGGGGGTCACAGCCCCCCAGCCCCCAGTAAAACAATTGATTTAATTTGATCGCCTTCCGGCCCCCGAGATGCATCCACCGAGGGTCCCGTCGGAGTTTCCACCACGGCAGCTCAACAGGAGTGAAG
>NC_045749.1:14247546-14247758 GCF_008692095.1 Etheostoma spectabile | reverse complement strand
CCAGCTCTCGTCGCCCTCCACGCTCTACCAACCAGGCTGTTGACCACAGCGTGTTAGCCCGCCTAGCCCGGTCGGCTAGCACCGCCACAAGCTGTGACATCACCTATCTCAACTTCGCTCTGCTCAACATCCGCTCACTGACACGCAGGGAACAACTCATCCAGGACTTCATCTCTGATCGTGGGCTAGACTTTCTCTGTTTAACCGAGACA
>NC_045749.1:14247394-14247536 GCF_008692095.1 Etheostoma spectabile | reverse complement strand
GCCCAACGACTTTTCTGAACTCAACGAATCCACTCTTAGTGGATTTGTTTACATCGGTCAACCCCGTGGCTCTGGCCGGGGAAGAGGTCTCGCAGTAGATTTTGCTAAATTGAAAGTCTCGCCGGTGTCTGTCCCTGTCTCC
>NC_045749.1:14247251-14247384 GCF_008692095.1 Etheostoma spectabile | reverse complement strand
AATCTGCTGTCTGCAAGTTGTCTGGTCCCACTCCAACCATCGTTGCTGCTGTCTACCGCCCCCCTAAACCCAATAGTGTGCTGCATAGTATTTGTTTTGCAGTTGGATAGTATTTGTTTTGTTTTGCTGTATA
>NC_045749.1:14247107-14247241 GCF_008692095.1 Etheostoma spectabile | reverse complement strand
TTGTTTTGCAGTTGGATAGTATTTGTTTTGTTTTGCTGTATAGTATTTGTTTGGTTTTGCTGTTGTATAGTATTTTTTTTGTTTTGTTGAATAGTATTTGTTTTGCTGTTTAGTATTTGTTTTGCTGTTTTATT
>NC_045749.1:14246910-14247097 GCF_008692095.1 Etheostoma spectabile | reverse complement strand
TGTATAGTATTTGTTTTGCTGTTTTTAATATATGAATTCCCCGTGCGGTGTCCTTGAGTGCCAAGAAAGGCGCCTTTAAATAAAATGTATTATTATTACTATTATTATTATTATTATTTAAGGTAGTACAAATTAAGTTTGGACGGAAGCTATCCAAATTAAAGTGCAGTGGAAAGTAATTGCATAT
>NC_045749.1:14246743-14246900 GCF_008692095.1 Etheostoma spectabile | reverse complement strand
TTAAAGTACGGTATTGCAAATGTATATGTAAACAATTGGTACTGTAAATAAACTGTTGGCAGTGCAAATTGATATTCCAGTCAAGGTAACTAGTGCAAGATGCAGATATAAACAGTTGTTACTATAATAACAGTCAGCAGTGCAGGTGAACATTATA
>NC_045749.1:14243889-14246733 GCF_008692095.1 Etheostoma spectabile | reverse complement strand
TTGCAAATAACAAAATGGAGGCAGGTGTGAGGAGGGAGAGGAGAGTCTATTAGTAAATGAGGGGAGTGAGATCAATGAGGATTAGAGTTCAATAAAGAGACAGCTCTGGGGAAAAAACTGTTCTTCAGTCTGCTAATCCTGGTCCGGAGGCACCTGAAACGCCTGCAGGAGGGCAGGAGAGAAAACAGTCTGTGGGCTGGGTGAGAGGAGTCCTTTAGGATGCTGCGAGCTCGATGCAGACAGCGTTTCCTCTGGATGTGCTCGATGGCGGGTAGTGAGTCCCAGTGATCGCTGGCGGTTTTCACCACCCGCTGCAGTGCCTTGCGCTCTGCAACAGAACAGCTCCCATACCACACTGTTGCACAGTTGGTCGAATGCTTTCTATTGCACTGCAATAGAAGTTCACCAGCATATGAGGAAGTTGATTCCTCAGTGTCCTCAGGAAGTAAAGGCGCTGGTGAGCCTTCTTGACCAGGCAGGAGGTGTTGGTTGACCAGGACATGTCTGCCGAGATGTGGATCCCCAGAAATTTAACTGGAGACACGCTCAATAGCCATTCCATTGATGTGGATGGTGTTGTGCGTGCCTCTTGACTGTTTTCTGGAATCACGATGCAGCTCACCTTCGTCGTTGTGTGTGTGTGTTTGGTGGTATGGTTATTTCAGTGCACCAGTGGCCAGGTGCTTGATCTCCTCCCTATAGGCAGTCTCACTTGTTGCTGATGAGACCAATCACCGTAGTGTCGTCCGCAAGTGATGATGATGGATTAGATTCGTACACAGGCTTGCAGTCGGAGTGAAGAGGAGTAAGAAACGGGCTTAGCACACCCCTGTGGTACACAGTGTTGAGTGTGATGGACGTGGAGAAGTTTGAGCCTGATCGAACATTCGGGGGTCTGTTGGTCAAAAGTCCAAAATCCAGTTGCACATGGAGGTGTTGATGCCCAGGTCTCCAATTTGGCTATTAACTTGCCGGGATGACAGTGTTGAATGCTAGCTGAAGTCAACACGCAGTTGTGCCTAAGTGTTTCTTATTGTCCAGATGTTTGAGCACAGAGTGCAGTGCCATGGAAACTGCATCCTCTGTGCTCCCATTGCTACGGTAGGCAAACTGGTGTGAGTCCAATGTGATGGTAGCGAGTCTTTTAGGTGTGCCAGGACCAGCCGCTCAAAGCACTTCATTACGATGGTGTGATTGCTACAGGGCGGTGTCGTTAAGGCACTTCGGGCTGGAGTGTTTTGGCACTGCCACAATGGAAGTGCATTTAAAGCCTGTTGGTACAGCTGCTTGGCAAGAGACAGTTAAAATGTCTGTAACCCCAGCGAGCTGCTCCGCACATGCCCTGAGTACGGATCCAGGGATGTTATCTGGTCCAGCAGCCTTTTGCGTGCTGATCCTGCTCAGTGCATTGCAGACATATGTGGAGGAGAGTGTGTTAGGGCAACTTAATGTATTAGAAGTAAAATATGTGTGTTGCTTATTCTGCTTCTTTACCTAAATAACATATCCTTGTTTAGGTTAACTTAGTGTAAAATACTTCTGCATTGCCACTGGCTTGATGCACATATATGACACATTATGCGTCTCACACAACCCTTTTTTTCTCCAGGAGGAACCTGAGGAACTCTCTGATAGTGACTTGAAAGTCCCGTGGACTGGAGAAGGAGATATGAGTAATTCAATTAAAAATGTTAAGTCCTGTGTTTCCAATTACTGATATATATATTATATATATAATATATATATATATATATATATATATTATGAGCTCACTTTCACTTGTGGAAGGTGACACTGTATAACTAATGACATGTAATGGACAATCGGGAAAAAAAAAAAAAAAAATATATATATATATATATAATTTTTTTTTTTTTTTTTCCCGATTGTCCATTACTGTCATTTAGTTCATACGTGTCACCTTCCACAAGTGAAGTGAGCTCATCGGTCAAGGGAGTGAAAACAAGTTGGTTCACAGGCACGTGTTATGGTCTTGGGATGGATTAAATAAGAGGACAAGTTTCACTGAATTGTATGTGCGCTTTAAAGTATTCCCTTATCTTGACTGCTTTATTTAATGCAAAAATTAAGTTCACACTTTAGGATTGTAGCCCTGATTTTCCACTTGCCGAGAGCAACAACAAACTTTGACGGTAGTGTGAACAGTACAGTGATCTTAAGACTTTGAAAGTCCTGTAGTGTGACCAAGCTTAACAATAGCCAACCTGAGAGAAATTACCTGTAAACAATATTGGAATTGGATGTCTTGATTCATCTGTCTGCAAGTCAGTATAAGAGGTGTAGACGAGCTAGTAGCACAATTCATTTCATTTGTACTGAAAGGGAGAGGCAACTTCAAACCTAGGTCATCTCATTCAGCTTTTCTTCAACCTAAATCCTTAAAGCTGTCTTTTTTAAAGAAACACACTTAAAGATGGATCGGGTTAAATTGCACTTAGATAAAATAGATTATCTTACAAAAATATTTCCTTTGACCTCTTTTTCTTTTGCAGTGTGGAGTACATCCATTTTCATCACCGAGGGAAAGTGAGGCCAATGTCAAGAGACAGAGTCAGCACTCAAGAGAGTGAAAGTCAGGGCCAGACAGGGAACCCAAGACAAGTGTTTCCTTATAATTTGGCAGAATTTGTGTAAGATATTGTTTGGGCTTCATAGAAATACAGCAGTGTAGATTTGGTCTGTTTACATTATGAACCTTTGATATGGTTTCTATCTCTGTCTCTCTTTTTCTCTGTCTCTCTGTCTTTGTCTCTCTCTCTCCTTTTCTGCTGTCCCTGTTTATCTCCGTTTGCTCCCCTGTTTATCTGGAGGAAGGGCCTCTTG
>NC_045749.1:14241217-14243864 GCF_008692095.1 Etheostoma spectabile | reverse complement strand
ATCCCTTTTACATCTAAGTGGTATGAAGCACAAGCTTAACCCTGGTTTGTCGTCCCCGCACACTCACCACTAGATGTCGTGAACGTCGGCAAGGGGGGCGGGACACATGCTGAAAGGGGTGGTGGTCAAGTCCTTGCTGATATAGAACTGAGGTGAGTGACCGTATGTCGTGTATTAGCTGCGGCGTCTCAAAATTGGGCAGCCAAGGCGGGTCTGTGGTCCGAGCTGGATCTATCTGGGCTAACAAGGGAATCGTGTGAGAGAGCGCAGGGATCCTACCGGCGAGCGGAGAAACATCAGGGGGTAAAGAAGAGACTGCCACAAAAGAACTTCAGGGCGAGGCCGATCCACGTCGAGAGAGGCAAAGATGCAAGAGAAGACCCAACGTCCAACAATTTCTGTGGAAAAGAAGTTGCCTCTAGTTATCAGCCACTTGTCTCTAATAATGGCATTAACAAAACCTGTACAGGAACAGTTATATGACAGTACAGATTTTCAGTTATAGATTACACAGTACAGGTACAAGGCAACAAAATGCAGTTTAGGTTTGACCAGAAGTGCAATAGCGTAATGCAGGATAACTTCCATAATGCAGGACATGGGTAAGCACTAAATAAATATACAGATGAATACTATTATGAACAGAATTTTACGGATAGATTTGTCCTATAAATATAATAGATAATATTGTGAACAAAATTTACGCTGGATTTTACTGATATTATACGTGGTACTACTATAATATTTTTGATATGTACAATGAACTAATTACGATGGTTGTTACTATACAGAGTTTACAGTGTGATATGTCGAATATATATACAATGGTAATTTTTACAGATATATTAATATATAATATATATATATATTATATATATATATATATATATATATATAAATCCCCCTCTCACCCCTTGTGGGGTGGTATGTATCATCCTCAAGCTCGGGTCCTGGGCCTGGGAGTTTGAGGGTTCTGCGCAGTATCTTAGCTGCTCCTAGGACTGCACTCTTCTGGCAGAGACCTCTGATGTTTCACCTGGAATCTGCTGGAGCCACCCTCCCAGTTTGGGGGTCACAGCCCCCCAGCCCCCGTAAAACAATTGATTTAATTTGATCGCCTTCCGGCCCCCAGATGCATCCACCGAGGGTCCCTCGGAGTTTCCACCACGGCAGCTCAACAGGAGTGAAGTCCATCTGGTCCCAGCTCTCGTCGCCCTCCACGCTCTACCAACCAGGCTGTTGACCACAGCGTGTAGCCCGCCTAGCCCGGCGCTAGCACGCCACAAGCTGTGAATCACCTATCTCAACTTCGCTCTGCCAACATCCGCTCACTGACACGCAGGGAACAACTCATCCAGGACTTCATCTCTGATCGTGGGCTAGACTTTCTCTGTTTACCCGAGACATGGCAACAGCCAACGACTTTTCTGAACCAACGAATCCACTCTTAGTGGATTTGTTTACATCGGTCAACCCCGTGGCTCTGGCCGGGAAGAGGTCTCGCAGTAGATTTTGCTATTGAAAGTCTCGCCGGTGTCTGTCCCTGTCTCCACTCCTCGAATCTGCTGTCTGCAAGTTGTCTGGTCCCACTCCAACCACGTTGCTGCTGTCACCGCCCCCCTAAACCCAATAGTGTGCTGCATAGTATTTGTTTTGCAGTTGGATAGTATTGTTTTGTTTTGCTGTATGTATTTTTTGGCAGTTGGATAGTATTGTTTTGTTTGGCTGTATAGTATTTGTTTGGTTTTGCTGTTGTATAGTATTTTTTTTGTTTTGTTGAATAGTATTTGTTTTGCTGTTTAGTTGTTTTTTGCTGTTTTTATTATTTAAGTATTGTTTTGCTGTTTTTAATATATGAATTCCCCGTGCGTGTCCTTGAGTGCCAAGAAAGGCGCCTTTAAATAAAGTATTATTATTACTATTATTATTATTATTATTTAAGGTAGTACAAATTAAGTTTGGACGGAAGCTACCAAATTAAGTGCAGTGAAAAGTAATTGCATATTACAGTTAAAGTACGGTATTGCATGTATATGTAAACAATTGGTACTGTAAATAAACTGTTGGCAGTGCAATTGATATTCCAGTCAATTAACTAGTGCAGATGCAGATATAAACAGTTGTTACTATAATAACAGTCACAGTGCAGGTGAACATTATAGTATTGCAAATAACAAAATGGAGGCAGTGTGAGGAGGGAGAGGAGAGTCTATTAGTAAATGGGGGGTGAGTCAATGAGGATGAGTTCAATAGAGACAGCTCTGGGGAAAAAAACTGTTCTTCAGTCTGCTAATCCTGGTCCGGAGGCACCTGAAACGCCTGCAGGAGGGCAGGAGAGAAAACAGTCTGTGGGCTGGGTGAAGGAGTCCTTTAGGATCTGCGAGCTCGATGCAGACAGCGTTTCCTCTGGATGTGCTCGATGGCGGGTAGTGGAGTCCCAGTGATGCGCTGGGGGTTTTCACCACCCGCCCTGCAGTGCCTTGCGCTCTGCAACAGAACAGCTCCCATACCACACTGTTGCACAGTTGGTCATGATGCTTTCTATTGCACTGCAATAGAAGTTCACCAGCATAGATGAGGAAAGTTGATTCCTCAGTGTCCTCAGGAAGTAAAGGCGCTGGTGAGCCTTCTTGACCAGGCAGGAGGT
>NC_045749.1:14241133-14241207 GCF_008692095.1 Etheostoma spectabile | reverse complement strand
GACCAGGACATGTCTGCCGAGATGTGGATCCCCAGAAAATTTAAACTGGAGACACGCTCAATAGCCATTCCATT
>NC_045749.1:14240721-14241123 GCF_008692095.1 Etheostoma spectabile | reverse complement strand
GGATGGTGTTGTGCGTGCCTCTTGACTGTTTTCTGGAATCCACGATGAGCTCCTTCGTTTTGGTGGTGTTGAGGAGCTGGTTATTTTCAGTGCACCATGTGGCCAGGTGCTTGATCTCCTCCCTATAGGCAGTCTCATCGTTGTTGCTGATGAGACCAATCACCGTAGTGTCGTCCGCAAAGTTGATGATGGAATTAGATTCGTACACAGGCTTGCAGTCGGAAGTGAAGAGGGAGTAGAGAAACGGGCTTAGCACACAGCCCTGTGGTACACAAGTGTTGAGTGTGATGGACGTGGAGAAGTTTGAGCCTGATCGAACATTCTGGGGTCTGTTGGTCAAAAAGTCCAAAATCCAGTTGCACATGGAGGTGTTGATGCCCAGGTCTCCAAGTTTGGCTATTA
>NC_045749.1:14240361-14240711 GCF_008692095.1 Etheostoma spectabile | reverse complement strand
GATGACAGTGTTGAATGCTGAGCTGAAGTCAACAAACAGCATGTGTGCCTAAGTGTTCTTATTGTCCAGATGTTTGAGCACAGAGTGCAGTGCCATGGAAACTGCATCCTCTGTGCTCCCATTGCTACGGTAGGCAAACTGGTGTGAGTCCAATGTGGATGGTAGCGAGTCTTTTAGGTGTGCCAGGACCAGCCGCTCAAAGCACTTCAATTCGATGGGTGTGAGTTTGGTGGGGGGCTACAGGGCGGTAGTCGTTAAGGCACTTCGGGCTGGAGTGTTTTGGCACTGCCACAATGGAAGTGCATTTAAAGCCTGTTGGTACAGCTGCTTGGGCAAGAGACAGGTTGAAA
>NC_045749.1:14237918-14240351 GCF_008692095.1 Etheostoma spectabile | reverse complement strand
AAACCCCAGCGAGCTGCTCCGCACATGCCCTGAGTACGGATCCAGGGATGTTATCTGGTCCAGCAGCCTTGTGCGTGCTTGATCGCTCAGCGCATTGCAGACATATGTGGAGGAGAGGTGTTATGGGCAACATTTAATGTATTAGAAGTAAAAATATGTGTGTTGCTTATTCTGCTTCTTACCTAAATAACATATCCTTGTTTAGGTTAACTAGTGTAAAATACTTCTGCATTGCCACTGGCTTGATGCACTATATATGACACATATGCGCTTCACAAACACTTTTTTTCTCCAGGAGGAACCTGAGGAACTCTTGATAGTGACTTTGAAAGTCCCGTGGACTGGAGAGGAGATGAGTAATTCAATAAAAATGTTAAGTCCTGTGTTTCCAATTACTGATATATATATATATATATTATATATAATATATTATATATATAATATGAGCTCACTTCACTTGTGGAAGGTGACACTGTATGAACTAAATGACATGTAATGGACAATCGGGAAAAAAAAAAAAAAATATATATATATATATATATATTTTTTTTTTTTTTTTTTCCCGATGTCCTTACATGTCATTTAGTTCATACAGTGTCACCTCCAAAGTGAAAGGGAGCTCATCGGTCAAGGGAGTGAAAACAAGTTGGTTCACAGGCACTGTGTTATGGTCTTGGGATGGATTAAATAAAGAGGACAAGTTTCACTGTAAATTGTAGTGCGCTTAATAAAGTATTCCCTTATACTTGACTGCTTATTTAATGCAAAAATTAAGTTCACACTTTAGGATTGTAGCCCTGATTTTCCACTTGCCGAGAGCAATCAACAAACTTTGACGGTAGTGTGAACAGTACAGTGATCTTAAGACTTTGAAAGTCCTGTAGTGTGACCAAAGCTTAACAATAGCCAACCTGAGAGAAATTACCTGTAAACAATATTGGAATTGGATGTCTTGATTCATCTGTCTGCAAGTCAGTATAAGAGGTGTAGACTGAGCTTAGTAGCACAATTCATTTCATTTGTACTGAAAGGGAGAGGCAACTCTCAAACCTAGGTCATCTCATTCAGCTTTTCTTCAACCTAAATCCTTAAAGGCTGTCTTTTTTAAAGAAAACACACTTAAAGATGGAATCAGGGTTAAATTGCACTTAGATAAAATGAGATTAACATCATTACAAAAATATTTCCCTTTGACCTCTTTTTCTTTATGCAGTGTGGAGTACATACAGTTCATCACCGAGGGAAAGTGAGGCCAGATGTCAAGAGACAGAGATCAGCACTCAAGAGAGTGAAAGTCAGGGCCAGACAGGGGACCCAAGACAAGTGTTTCCTTATAATTTGGCAGAATTTGTGTAAGATATTGTTTGGGCTTCATAGAAATACAGCAGTGTAGATGTTGGTCTGTTTACATTATGAACCTTTGATATAGGTTTCTATCTCTGTCTCTCTTTTTCTCTGTCTCTCTGTCTTTGTCTCTCTCTCTCGGCTTTCTGCTGTCCCTGTTTATCTCCGTTTGCTCAGCCCTGTTTATCTGGAGGAAGAGGAGGCTCTTGAAGAAGCAATTCAGCGTAGTCTACTAGAAGAATGTGATAGACCTGCTGTTAATACTTCAAAGAAAGAGTTACAAGTAATTTTTTATGACAGTAAATATCTGGTTTACACCAGTGTAAACATCACAAACAACATCGAACAGTTTTATCATTGTGCACTGAAGGTGCAAATGGAGTAAATGCACTGATAGCCAAAGATCTCTTCACCTTCGTCTTTTTTAATATAGGTCATCTGAAATGCTGAGCAAAGAAGAAATTTTGTGTTTAAGAGACCTGGTTTTGCAGAAAGCTGTGACAGGCTCTATGTCACATTTGCAAGCAATAAGCATGATGCTGGGGAAGATGCTGCTGACCTTGGGGGTCCCAGACAAGTTTTTCTGCAAACTGGTAAAGGCTATCTTCCAGGACAGTGGCGCTTTTGAAGGTGTGTGTTTGTGTGTGTGTTGGTTACTTGTCCACAAATATTGGTTTGTAAATACCAGAGTGAATAATGCAGAATGTGCTGTTTAATTTATTTAATCTTTCAGGTCCAGCAAATGGATGCACACCAAGACTGAACATGCTCCATTTGCAAAATGGAGTCTATTGAACCATTGGCAGGGTGATGTCTACAATAATAGTGCAAGGGGGTGAACCACCTGCATTCCTGTCCCCGAGTGTAGTGGACTACGTCGTGTCTGGGGACATCCTTCAAGCTCATGTGACACCTGATGATGTAGGTGACCCTGATTTAAGGGAGAACCTTAATAAGGAAATGTGTAATGTTCTGATCTGAAGACTATTGTAGTAAGCCTTTTCTTTTGATTATTCCACAGCAGTACAGTTACTTTTATTTTGGTGGAATGCATTATCAAAATAATTGTGGTTTCATATTACCAAATAA
>NC_045749.1:14235416-14237908 GCF_008692095.1 Etheostoma spectabile | reverse complement strand
ATTCCAACTTTTCTTGTCATAGGCAAGTAACTATTTAGTGAAATGCACAATGGACATAGTACTTCTGTAAATGTTGATTAAATGCCATAATTTGAGAAAATAGCATTTGATCTGTAATATTTAGGTTCAAAATGCAACCTTGCAGCTGCTGTGACTCATGACGATATCAAGTTGAGGGTCTTCCACTTGTAGTCACCATGGCCAACAGAGATGTGTTTGTGAAAAATGCAGTTCTATACCCTACTGTGCAATGGCAGAGCTGTCTTGATCAACTAATTGATGGCTTGTCCTATTATGGAGTAAGATTAACCTCACAGTTCTGTATCATCTTTAGTTATCTTTATGGCCTTTCATTTATGGAGTTGAATTTCCATCCAGGTTTTATCACTCCTGTGAGAGAACCCCAGTTTGCGTGTGCTGCTTGACTGTTTGACTTGTCAAGAAGCTGATGTTGTAGCTGGCATTCTCAAACCAAGCTACTCCGTACTGGGGAGCAACAGAAGAGCAGAGGAGGAGTTGATGGTGGTCAAATTTAGGGAGTTTCTACAATGTGTTGAAAGTATGTATTTGTAATTCAGTTTACTATTCAATAAGGCAATCCAGGAAATGCACAGATTCATTTTATTCTTTACTCATAAAGCTGTGCCTATCTAAGGTTTATGTATCACAAACAAGAATGCAGTTATCTGATTGCTTTTCAGAATAAAAATTCTTTTTCACCGAAATACCTATACAGTAAACCATTAGTCACTCAATTAGTCATTGATTAGTTGAGTATTTTCCAGTCTCCAAGTCAACAGTGGTTTCCTTTTGCTTTTAGATAAAGAGCTGAGAGACACATATGGGGACAGGACTCTAACTAACAATGAGGAGGCATTCCTGAAGACTTTGAGCCCTGGTCACATCCTGGCATTT
This sequence comes from Etheostoma spectabile, assembly GCF_008692095.1. Taxonomy (NCBI): domain Eukaryota; kingdom Metazoa; phylum Chordata; class Actinopteri; order Perciformes; family Percidae; genus Etheostoma; species Etheostoma spectabile. The sequence continues at coordinate 14,236,993 of NC_045749.1, read as the reverse complement.
GCAACAGGGAGCAGCAAAGTCCCAGTCATTGGTTTTCTAAGTTAATATTTATTCATGATGAAAACAAAAATCTTCCCATTGCGCACACTTGTGCTAATGAGCTTCACCTTTTTGTGAAGGCAACAACAATGGCTGATGATGAATTTAACTACAGCTTCCTAGCAGCACTAATGAATGGATCTTTATTCAGCTTCATTTACACAAGACATTTAACAGCTACCATTAAAAGTACAAGGCTTATTTTTTGCAAGCACAACTGTAGCATAAGTGTAATGTCCTAATTTTGATTTTTTTTTTTTTACTGTAAATCTACTAGTAACCCCTGCAGTGAAATACACCCCGTGTGTGTCAAACCAGGCTGCTGTGATGTTCTGTGTACCCTCTGCCCCCTTCATGGTAACAACCCTAAAATTTTACACTACAGCCCGGTGGTTGATTGTGTCCATGTGTAAGTGTATTTCATAAAGGACATAGTTTGTCCATATTAAAAAGCAGTGGTTTCAATTGCAGTACATAAGAAAGCTGAAAACATACTTTAGCTTGTGATTTTCCCACCTTTATTTTCCGTTTTTTATTCTTGTTGTCAAATCTTCTGTTAAGAGCTCCTTTGCAATCAATATGCAACATTTTGATTTACACATTATGTGAACACATCTATCACTTCCTGATTTCTGTAACAGACAGCCATATGCAATCAGTATAGCTTAATGAAAAAAACATTTACTAGCTGTACTTGAACAAGAGTGTGCAACCAGAGCCCCTTTGAGTTCATTATAGTTTAAGGACTAAGGTTTGGCCGTACGTAATGGTATAAAAGGATTGATAGAGCTATTGGCTCTGGTTTCCATGTGATTTCTGAAACTACAATAAGGCTAATTTTACCCATTGTCCATGTTATGCTAAGATCACACCTTTACAAGTTTATCAAAAGTAAATTGTTGCGTTCTCTGAAACAATGTTTTGCCATTGTTGTTGTCATTTTGAAGAGAGTTAATGGCATCATTCAGTTCTTGCAAATCCCGGTCATTCACTGGGGAAAAACCTCTTTGAGTGTTTGGTGAGGAACGGAAGACTACCTCTGCTGTTGAGAGTTCTGGGTTGTGAAGATGAGGCAAATCCTTGTTCAGAGTAAAAAGCTAAATTGGTGTTCTATTTCCTTCAGATGACAAGGAGTGATTGTTAAATCCAGCTTTGAATTCCTCCAAAGTGCAGTTGATTCTGGGTATAAAGACATAATGGAGACAAAATAGGTCTGTTGCATTATCTATGTCTAGGATACCCATGGATTCCAGTTTGTAGAAAATGGGTGCATAAACATGGCTGCAGTTTTTGTTCAAGTCTCGGTTAAAACGCTTAATCCTCTGGTTGTGTACAGAACTTCCTGTTAAGACAGAGCCTGCCCCCTTGCTCGCATGCATGTCCTCCAAAATCTGAACATTCTCTCCTCCATGATCAGTCCTGACGTGCAGTGGTCTGCCAAACTGTCCAACAGCTGCAGTAAAAAGGTTTCTTACAGTTTTAACACGATTATTGTTGGAGCTGTGAAGAAACATCAACATCCTACTGTAGCCGTCTAT
>NC_045749.1:14234283-14235406 GCF_008692095.1 Etheostoma spectabile | reverse complement strand
ACAACCAATTTCCACCTAATCAACTTATGATTTCCGTCTATATCCTATATGTAATTTGAGTGTGGGATAGAGTATACTCGCCGAGCAATAACTGTTTTCCTGGCTAGGACACCAATTGGGTCCATCCTTTGCAGTGAATCTCTTACACGTTGTCTTTGAACCACAATGTTTTTGAACATTTGGGTGTTCAGTTTTTATTTGTGACACAAGATCCAACTGTTGATCACTGATGCCTTTTAAATTTGGACGTTTGGATGTTATAGCCTTACAGTAACTTGTAGAAAGTTGGCCTTGAGATTGAAAGAATAGATGCCGCTTCTGTAAAGGTGGTTTTCAGTGAAAGAACATGTTCAAGCTCCTCTTTGGAAATCTGATGTTGTCCTTGGTAGTCATTCTAGAACACAACAAAGAATATGACATTTGGCATGTTTCTATGACAAACAAGGGTTATTCAAGAGAGATTTATAGATGTAACAGATGAGCATTCACATCCACTCATCTTTCTGACTGAATGGAATTATAGATTGTACTGTACATTTATTTAAGAAATGGAAAATCAAAAGATGAGGTTACTGAGAGGTAAATGAGAAGTAAATCAAACAAATATGAACATGAAGATTAATCAGTACTTACTAACAGACAGGTCATTAAATCGAAGTCTGTTTTTGGTAAAGGTATGGTAGCCCTGAAGCCGAGGAGTTTTAAAATATAAAGAAATACCAAATCTTGTCACATGTTAGTGTTGTGTAAAATATGCCAACATGATTGGAACTATTGCCGAAACATTATACAACACAACTTAAAAAACCAACAAACAGCCAGCTAGGATACATGAGTATGAAATATACCGAGCAGAATGATGTCCCCGTGGAGGTGGTGGGTGTGGCTGGCCCCTGTGTGTTATTGTAGGTGGTGGGAGCATGAAGAGACATTAGCAAAATATTAGCAACATTATATTTTATGCTTTTTTAATGTTTATATGCCTAGCAGTCAAAAACAAGGACATAAAACCTGGAGAATGTAGAAACAAAGAGAGATAAATGTTATGCTTTTTTACACTATGCACTCTGGTACCATACTCACATTAATTTAAACTAAATTAAATGTCATTGTGACTGCCTCT
>NC_045749.1:14154886-14234273 GCF_008692095.1 Etheostoma spectabile | reverse complement strand
CAGTAGCCTCCGTTAGCTGTAACGCTAAATTATATCATTTATACTTTGCTGCTGTGAACATCTTCACATAATTGAACACATTTACACACCTTGTTTTTCAGCTCATGAGTTCATCCCAATGCGTCACTTACCGATGTGAGTTTTACTGTTTATATAAACAAATGTGCTACACATAAAGTGCATTGGTGTTAGTAGCAAATCTCTACTGGCTAGCTACCGTTAGCTAGTTTAGTTAAGTTAGTCTTGACAATAATTCAATGCTAGCTCCGTGATTTGGAAAACATACTTACCGAGGTGGCCTGCGGTGGCCCTGAGGCTGTTGCTGTCGCTGTTGAAAAAGTTTGTATAGCCACTAGGACGGTTCTGTTGATGTTCTCGGCTAACACCGATTCGTTGGACACTTTGCAGAGCGAAGATGGCCGACAGTACCGTACCTTGACGGGGGCGGGCGGGGATAGGCCCTTGCTGGCCTTAATGCAAGTGAACATGGCAGATCAGTGAAAGTGAGACCCCCCCCCCTCGTGGCTGGCTATGGTGGCTACAGGTCAAGTCCCGCACCATTCAATGAAAAATTGACACTAAAAACTCAAAGTGCTCTTCAAATACAGTTTCTCCAACTGTGTTTATTACTTTAGGTAGTTATTATCACGTTTATCCAAGTTCAAGAGTCCATTTCCCCGGATGAGATGATTTTTATTCGTTATTGAAACACTATAAACACATACTGACCTCCTCAAGCTTTTATTTTGGTACTTCCGGTTACCGGCATTTTTTATTTGCATATTTGCATATTTAGTCTCACCCGAAACATTTAGATTTAACATTTAGATTTAACATTTTGATTTAGATTTAATATTTAGATAGATTTAAGATTTAGATTTAGATTAGATTAGACATATATTTGTGGCGTTCACATCTTTCAATATTATAAAGTACAAGCCTGCAGTAGTACTGGTGCAATGTGTGCTTTAAGGGCCAAATGAAGAAGGTGTCACCTGCTGACCTCACAAAGTCAAAATCAAATGTTGAATGATTAGTTTTGTAATCAATATTAATGTCTGATTATTGCAACCCCAACATTGTCTGCGTGTCTTGTTACAGCACATGAATGAACTGGTGTTCTTCATAAAATATATTTTTTTCCCTTCTGTCACTATTCACAGAGACAGAATGTCTTTAAATATGTAAAATCATTAATCCATTTTACTTTTTGTTTTATTTGGGCTGCAAGATGTCAGCCAAAGTTTGCTTAACTCTGAATAACCAGACTAAATTATGCACAAGAAATTAGCTTTGACTTAGAATGAATGAGCAATTGTTTAATCAACGTGCCATGTAGCTACTCAAATGGGCTTATTACCTTCTTTGTCTCACATGCTGAGGTGAAATACTGCAGCACATCTAGTGAAACTAAAACAGATTATTAATAAGTTGCACAGCTGTATTCCAGGCTCTTGTTCTTTAAACACAACTTTAAAATTGGTCCGGTTTGGTTTGCAGGGACAGCAATTGGGAAAAAATAGACAAACAAAAAGGGAGGACGAATCCTACTGTGGGAGAAACAGCACACATTCGCACAAAACGTCATTAGGAGTTGAGATTGAGATGGATCAAACTGAGCAGGTTGTAACATTGGCGCTTTATCTTGGCACCACCAGTGAACTCCCTCACTGGTAAAAAACAATCTTTCCAAATAGATCACAGCAGTGTCCCAATAAATTGCCCCCATATGAAGCAGTGGAAATAAAAGTTAGAGAAGCAGCTGCAAGGTCACTTTGGGTCCATTTAAGTTAAATTGCAATTGCTCCTACTCACAGCAATTTCCTCATGTTCGGAGTCAAGTCAATGGATTTCTCAAATAGGCCTGATAACTACAAACAGCAACGAAACAACCCTAGATATGGATGGATAGCAGATGAATGACAGCATTGTGAATTAAGACGTCAATCTTGCGCAAAAGGCTTGTTAACCCCATTCTTGCACTGCGACCAAATTCCCGCTCACAGTGTAAACCAATGATATAATGTACACAACCTGTATTTTAAAACACATCTATGGGGATCTAAACATTTGGACATTTGGATCTGCGCTGAGAGACGCGCTTGGATTTATCCTCCTTCTCCTTTAACAGCTGCGATTCCATCTCCTGTTATTTCCCATCAAAAGAAAAACTATTGTTTTATATTTTTTAATCACTGTGCCAAAGCTTTTGTTTCCTTATAGCAATATGCTCATTCTCATTCTCAAGAAGTTGCCCTACTTTTGCTGGACTAATTAGCCTGCGCATGAATGGAAAAACGACAACAACAACAACTAAATGACAATAGGTTATTTCAAAACTTACCCAGCGAGTTTCCAATGAGCGAGACGAAGAACACAATAATGTAAGCCACAATTAGAACCCATTCATACTGTTTAGGGTGTAAGTACTCTCTCCAGATGTATCTCAGAAGTTCGTCCTCGTCCACAGAGTGCAGATGTAACTCCGTGCTGTTGGCCACATGTGCCGAGGATAAACAATCCTCGCAATCCAAATTCCCAGTGATCCCAGACATCCTCCGAGGTGTGTGTGTGTCGCTTGTATTCCTGCTGTTCGTATGCACTGACCTCAGGTAGTAGAGCAGCGCACCGCCACTGTAGTGCGATAACAGAGCGCTTCACAGCAGAGCTGTCAGTGTGACGCGGATTTCTCCTCTGTCACCAAAACAGCGGAACGTTGGGTGCAAAGAGCTATGAGCTACTTACCCACACCACTCAAAGAAATGGGATGGGAAAGCGTTGATGGAGCAGAGAGATTAGAATGGTGAAATTCATTTTCCTGCTGGTCCTGGTTATATGTGCTGCCATTTATTATTTTCTGGTATGAATATTAACCAGTTTTCCCACTGGGGACTTGTCTTGTCCAAAAACTGCATCTATGACACATTATTATAATTTCAGGCTTTAATGCAAAAGTTCTCTCCAGATTATTATTAGTTTTAATATTAAATTCAACCATAGATTTTGCTAAGAATTACATTTGCCTTTGACGGACATGGTAATGTAAACAAATGTAAGAACCTTGACTGGATAACGAGCTGATGCAGCTTTGTCTGTTTTATGTTGAGTGCAGAACTTTATTCGGAGTACTTTAATGAGCAATGGATGCTCTTACGGACGGCTTGAGTCAATCTCACAAACTTGCTTGGTCAAATTGCATGAGCTGTCAACGCTGCCTGTCTGACCACAACAGTGTACATTCTTAAAATAAATTGGCTAAATTCCCCCAAAATGGGAGCAAAATGCTGTGACATCAACAAACTCGTATAATGAGAGTAAAAGTGAATTCCAAATTATAGCGAAAATATGAGCTTAAAATGAAAAATTAAACAAACTAAAAGAGGTAAACTAATATTGTTTTTTTTGTGTCATTAAGAGTCCCATCTTTGGTGCATTCACTGTCTCAAGCTGAGGAATTCTGCAATACAATAGGTAAAAAGTAGCAACACGGCAATGTATTCGTGGGTTTTGTTTGATGGAAAAAATATGCATTTTCATGTGCTTGTTGAGGCGGAAAATTCTGATGTTAATGATCACAGTGAGAAAAGAGGCCTCAGATAATGAAAGTGGTGGAAACCTGCAGGGAAACAAAAAGACAAATGTCACAAATGGACGCAGAGAGCTGAGGTCAAAATGGATCAAATCACATATTTGACGTATTTGTTCATCCATGCATGGTATCATCTTTTGTTGTGCCGATGCGATGTCCACACACTGTGATATTCACTAACAAAGACCACAGCAATGAAGAAATGGGTTTAGAAAACATGATGTAGGAAGGAGGGGTAAGGGTTTGAAGAGAGGGATGAGGGTTGAAGAGATAAGGGATGGACGGAAGGATGATGGTCAACCACTGTCACTGAAGGCGAGAAGACAGGAGGGAAGAGCAGTCTCTCTGTGCACTTTGATTATAACATTGCCCCCAGAAGTTCCTGTATTTAAACAAAGAGAGAGAGAGAAGAGTACATGAAAGAGAAAAGAAGGTTTGGGGATGCAAAAACCGAGTAACAGGGGGAGGAGATCAAGCTAAATTAATATGAAACTAAATGGTACTTAACGTGGCAAGTGGTGGGATGTTAGTTAGAATACCACCCAGGGGAACATCACCCCCAGGAAATGTTTCTGAAGATTTAATCACTTTAAAACTCAAATTTCACACAGGTTCAAAATCTCTTGGAATAAATATGTGATTCCAAAAATACATATAGATGTATTCACAATATTGTTAAAACAGCAGAAAGGTAAGTCAACAGTAACATACAACACAAGCACAGCAATCAGTTAGCTCAATATGTTGCACAATACCCTATAGACACATGAATTGCCACTGAAAGCCAGAGGACACAAAGACCAGGGCTGGGGGCTCACAGAAATGTATTGTTGAGTGTGGAGGGGAGGTGTAGTGGGGGGGAACCAATCGACGGGATGGCTGTGGACAAAATACCCACGGGAATACACTGACGAAATGCCGTTCGACCATGCATCCAGCTAATTTAAATAGCTGAACAGTTAACTTCATTTGATCGTCACATGCCGTGTACTTTTGCTTGGTGCAAATGGGAGCATTACCTGGCGCGCAGACTCTATTTTCTCAGTCTGATGCATGTTCTTCTGTCCTGTACCTTGTTTTATCGTCTGGATGTGTGTGCTTTTTGTAACTTTCTCATTGTCAATATAAGCCAGATCAGCAGAAATAAAGCATAGCGTAAATTCAACCAGGAAGACTATCTTATGCTACTCACTTATTCATGTACCCCCTCTCTCTCTCTCTCTCTTTCTCTCTCTCCCTCCCTCTCTCTCTCTCTCTCTTGCTCACCCTCTTCTCCTGCTGTCTCTAATCAGATCAACAGGAGTGTTTACACTTTTAGTAAAACGAATCAAATTTAGCCCCAATCTGTTTCAGCCAATCATATTCATGCTGTCAATATTTAAAAATGTTCTCCTCTCTGTTTTGGTCAGCTGTCATTCAGTGCACATGAGATCATTCTAGTGCCTATGTCTGAACTCCTCTTCTCATCCATCCTTCCAGAATTCAGCATCCTCTTCCTTCACCCCACCACCAGTGTTTAGACTCCTTTGGGGGGGTATCTGATTCTACTCACTGCTTCTATAGCCCTTTAAATGTGATGACATCACAATGGGGTCTAATCACCAGAGACTTGAAAAGGGACTTCATCATTTATCATCTGTTGCACGTGTAAATAAATAATTGTTCATTTTTATGAGTCTCTCCTGATTGAAACAAAACATGACTGTGATCTTGCAGATCTTTGTTTACTTTCTCCAATTTATAATCACAAAAACAACAAAAAGCAGCACTGATCAGCAACAATCCTCCAGGAAAACAAAGCTGTCAACCATGAAGAGACCAACCTCCCTACAGAGAGCTCAGCAGGACTAGAGACAAAATGATTGCAGTTTGTTCTTTTTTTTGCAATCATGATTGTGCACAGCCGTGAAAGCATAAGTCTGATATAAAGGATGCCTTCCACTTTATTATTACTGTTACACACAAAATGAAGGAGCTCTCGCAATGATGAGTCGCTATAAAGGCTTATTTCACTTATTTACAGTGCATGGTTGCCATGATACCACAGTCAAGTTTTTTTTTTGAAGACCAGATCCAATTTTTAGTTCCTATTGATTTCTTTATCTTGGTGTTCATCTTCCTTCAAACACCAGTACAGACTTGTTTTTATAAATGTTACCATCAATCTGTCTATTTTTTATTGTTCATCATGTCTGACATGAAACAAAATGTTTAATATTTCAGATTTTTTATGTCAAACTGTAAAGTGCAATGAAAAGCATTGCTTGTCTATGTAGCACTGCTTTGTCATTAATGAGCATTCCAGATTTAACCTCTTTCAAGTCAAGGTTTTTATTCTTTATTTAGTGTTTCATGTGAATATTATCAGGACATAGTCCCAATTTTCCAGGTTTATTAACCTTCCTAAAGCCCTTTTTTTTGCTTTCTGTTGCTTTGTGTTTTCTGTAACTCATTATCTATCTAATAAAGCGGGACGTCTCTGTGTGTGTGTGTGTGTGTGTGTGTGTGTGTGTGTGTGTGTCTGTGTGTGTCTGTGTGTGTGTGTGTGTGTGTGTGTGTGTGTGTTTTTCTTCATCTGTCTCATTAATGTCTCATTAATTGCTCATCCAATCTACTTCACACTTGCTTTCCTGGCTACCCAATGAACTTGGGGTTTGGATTTTGGCGCAATCTGTTCATCATTGGCTATTGGTTATTTGCATAAATATAAAAACTAAACGGACCAACAATAAAGGTTGAACAAAACACTTGCCGCCTAAAAAAAAATAACAGCCACAAGTGTTGTTACAGATGCTGACTGTGGCAATATCAACATGCAATATCATTGACAATAAAGACAACACTAAAATGTTTTACACAGACACACACACACACGCTGATTAATGCAGATATGTGCACTGCCATGAGACCATGAGGCAACTGTCTACAATGGAGATGCATTTTAAGTGGTTCGTGGTCCTTCTGTAATTTATGTTGGAGCACAAGTTGGTTTTGGAGAATTCTACAAGCAGCAATACCACAGGCCAAGCAATCGGCCGCGTTCCAAACAGGCACATCTTATACGGGCACTGTACTAGTTTAGTGAATATCTGTGATTGAAGCTCCTCACATGAAACTTGAAACACCAAGGATTCACTTCTTTCTGTTTTGGCACTGCACACTACGTCCAGCTACAGTATTATGACTATGATGAGATAACAAAAATGACTCAGCACTGAGTTTGAAGTCAAGTGTTCTGCCTTTGGGACTCTTCTTCATGAAGCATAATCACGATGAGGCATTGAAAGATGATCACAAATAAGCAGCAATGTATTTCTAGTTCAGTAAGAAAAATGCCTTCTGACTTTAAATCCTAAATTAGCTCACATGAAGCAAATACATGAGCCTCTATAAGACTTGTCATCAACAATAAAGTAATCCACCAAAGCTTTCCATTTAATGGGAACTGTAGAATATAACTAATTTACAAACTTTACTTAACTTTAATTTTACAAGACTTAGCATCCTTTTGAGTCCCGCTATAATATCAACATATTTATTGGAATCTTAAGAGTCTAGTGAACAATAGTGACATCAATTATCAAAGATTGCCAAGACAATTATCAAGATCGCCACACAATAAACGTTGTTTTTGCATTTAAAACAACACATCTTAAAGGAATGACAGGAAATGGTTCTTTGGAAAAACAGTACCCAGAAACTTGAAGCTGCAGCATTCTGCAGGCATCTTGCTGTGAAAATTGTGAAATCACATCGCCGTTTTGGTTTTTGATTTCTCGTCTTTAGCAGGATTACACCTTGACTGCATAGTGTCATCTGGCCACTGTCAGTGAGGAGGCACTGCCTCCCACAGGAGTTTATAGAGACGAGATCATAAAGTGGCTTTGCCGTATGAGATTGTTCTGGGTGTATGTAGGTTGTAGTCTTTCAGTATTTGTCAGTTGTCAACAACAACTCTGAGCTCTGCTTGAACTATGCCACATTGATTTTTCAGAATTATCTGCAGGGCCCATCACAGTAAACTTAATCACACTGCAGGCTCTGACACAAAACTGTATGTGTCTCTGACTAAACTTAAACCTGTGCCTGCAGAGTCTCACTCATTCAGTTTCACATCAGTCTGTTTACCCTTATCAGTACACAGACCCTTCCTATGTGCATATTAGTCCCACATTATGTATCTGTAGAATCTATTAATATAGTATTAATGCCTAATGAAACATAGATATAACCAGTTATTATACAGTCACATGTAGCCATTAGTCATTGTCTGAGATGCCTGTGTTTCTTCACAGCAATCAATTAATATACAGCACAGCCTATTGAAATCCAACATATGTGTCTAAAATGTGACAGTTTTTAGACAGTTCACATAGTTTGCATGCACAGTCTTTACCTAACTATCATGCTTATATTCATGTAAATGTGCTGTATTTATATAACGCTTTTCTAGTCTTAACGACTACTCAAAGAACTTTTACATCATACAGGAAACATTCACCATTCACACATATTCATACACTGTGGCCAAGGCTGCTATATAAGGTGCCACCTGCTCATCAGATAAACTCTCACACACATTCACACTCCGATGCGCAGCATCGGGGGCAACTCAGGGTTTAATGTCTTGCCCAAGGACACTTCGACATGGGACTGCAGGGGAAGTGATTGAACCGCCAACCTTCCAGTTGGCAGGTAAACGCTCTACCACTCTGGTAGACCGCTCTGCCACAGCCACACATGTCATGTTAGTTAAATTTATCAAACATTTTATGAACAGCCATGATTCTGGCAGTTGTATCACTATGTGTGTGTGTGTGTGTGTGTGTGTGTGTGTGTGTGTGTGTGTGTGTGTGTGTGTGTGTGTGTGTGTGTGTGTGTGTGTGTGTGTTAAAGTTGGCGGAGACAGGAACAACTGGATAACCTATAAGCAGGCGGTAAAGCTATCGTGCACAGCCCAATGTAGTCTGAGTCACTGGCAACTCCAACTGACAGTTTGGCTATTTGAAGAAAATGATTATGCCACACCTACTGTATGGTTATTGTATCCGCTTCTTTTGTGTGACACACCATTTTGTAAACGTCCAAGAACTCTGTGGCGCTGCAACTGTTATATAAGACACATAAGCAAAATATTAGTGATTGGAGAATGCCAGTAAGTTAAAGGAGCACATCAGAAACAGAATATTTTTGTGGAATATGCTCATGGGAAGGAATTTGTGCTAAGAAACATGGTTTTGAGTATAGACATCTCAAACCTTCCAAAACTCATAGTGGTCAAAAGACATAGACTGTTCCACTCTGTTATCAGGGGACAGCAATGCAATCAAATTTATTCACCTCAGTGGAGAATTCAACCACTGGAAGTGAGCTGCATTTCAATGAGGCTGAAAGGCTAGCAATGTCTAGTTTGGTAACAGGAGGTGGAGGATGTGCCTTAGGTGGATTCAAAAAGTTTACTCTTCCATGTTGTACTGAGCTCAAGGCTGCCATCAAAGCGTGAACATCTGTAGCTGACAGAATGGAGGCAAAGGAGAACGTCTTGCATTCTGCATTACATCACTTATTATCATTGTTGGTGAACATGTTGCCAATATATATTGCTATATTGCTTTCTTCTTGCTCTAAGATGGATATGAGAGAAGAGGGATGGCATTCATTATTAGGGTATGTTTAAATATGATGAGATAGAATAAGGTAACTGTGATGGGTTTGCAGAAGCCTGCTGCACATTAAAGAACCACATAATTCTCCTGTGCATTTGTTGCGAACTAGAAGTATTTCATAATTTTATAATTTCCTCGAATAGGGATATGCTTAGAATTCTGTGGGGAAATCCCTATTTTAATTGTAATTTCCTTTGATAAATATTCTGGACATTATTCTGATTTATGTTACTGAGAGGTGAAAGTTCAGTTACAACGATGTAATAAGGCAGCGCTGTAAAGTAGTGGAGAGCCGAGCCAAGTGAAGGCAAGACAGGCTACATCGGTTAGAAGATGTGTTGCTTTGTGTAACAAGAACTGGGAAAATAAAGTTTTAAAAGAGATGACAGGGTCTGTTTTAAGTGTGCAACACATACTCAAATATTGTCTTGCTTGTTGCTATTTGCCAGCAGCAATTTTGTCACTCAATCAGACCTGTTCAGCTGACATTGATACATATTTAATCACGTCCTGTTTGTGTTTCAATGTGTAGTTTTTGTGTTGAATTGTGTTTCAACATCAAACAAGTTTCCTAAAACAACACAATTCATGGTTTGGAAGACAGCTAAGAAAGCTTAGTTACTATTACTGACAGCAGTTGTTGAAACAGATGACAGATGACTGATTTAGTTTAAAATAGATTTGGATATTTTTCTGTGCTTTTTGCACATTGAAGTTATATACTGTATCTGACAAAACATAATAGAGACAAAAGGGATAGAAAAAGGACAGGGTGAATAATCCTGTATACATCCCCAAGTAATACATAGATAGACAAATCACACACACAAATCAGTTTAAGTACATATAGATGAAGAACACACAATGTACTATGTACTGCACAAAAATGAACAGAGATGCAGGTGCTTTCTACCGTCATAATGTACAATATAATGGTATGCAGGTGAAGTGCAGTTTGTTGCAAATTACATTTTTATAGTCAGTGATTTACCTGAGTTTGCACTGATCTTTTTTATTTGATTGTGCAAGATGCCTCCATATAAATTCCACTTTTCCCTTTTGTACATTTATTTCAAACAACAAGCCATTAGAAATAAGTAGCCCTTATTTTAATTATAATTGAAGGATAACAACATTTTCTATTAATAATTTTTAGGCACAACTATTAATCTTTAGGAAAAGGAATGTAGAACACAATGTACTGTTTTGAATTTCTTTTTTTTAAAGATTGTTTTGGGGGCTTTTCTCTTTTTTTTACTGACAGCGGATAGGCGTGAAAGGGGCGAGAGATGGGGGATGACACGCAGCAAAGGGCCGCAGGTTGGATTCTAACCCGGGCTGCTACAGGACTCAGCCAACATGGGGCGAACGCTCTTACTGGGTAAGCTAGAGGCCACCCCCTATTTTCAATCTTAAAGTCATAAAAATGTTATAGAGACACAGAAGAGAAAAACTGGAGAGGAAGTACAGCAGGATATTGTTTTGTTGGCTATGCAAAAATAATTTGATTACATAGCTACTTGACTACCTAAATTAGATTTGATGAGTATATATGTTGAATCTTGAATTACTTTTATGAATCTTTATTTCCTGCTTAATTTCACATAAGTAACAGGTCAATATGTGATTCTTTCTCTCATTATTTATATGAATAAGGTGGATTTTTGCTTTAATGAATACTTTAACCATATACCTGTACACAGCTAAACTGATTACAAGGAAATAAATTAACTTTAATCACATATTTTAAATCAATAAAATTAAAGATGAAATGTGTTCCATAAGTTTGTTGTTTTGAGTGTGCAGGTAATGTTTGATTGCATTCTCTTTCAACCATCTCTATTTGACCGGCACTCCATTTATATCTGACAGGTATTTTCCAACCTGTTCAACAGGAAGGAGCAGTAAAACTGTGATTTGTCTCATAGCTGTATTGGTGGCCATATTGTTTGTATAATTTGGCAAAGCATCAATTGACAAAAAGATAAGGCTGGACTCTATGTGTAAATGAAGACTTTTGATTGATGATTCATCAGCAGAAGGCAGACAGAAAGAAACACAGAAATCGTTATCCAACATTTCATCAGTGTTTAATCTGCATCATAAAGAGAAAGTACACTAACAGAAGGTATTCTGTGTTTAAAAATATCCACTCCATTTCCACCAATATCACTGGGGCAAAACACAGGGAACCAATGTGGTATTGGCTAGGAAGCAACAATGATATGAGATGTTTTAAATACAGCTGAATACTCAGTCATAATACTAAGGAACTAACTGTAAAGAATGAATATTCATGAATCAAAAAGATAAATTCCTCCATATGTATAAACTTTATTTCAGACCCAGGGGGATCCATGTCACAATAGGAATGTACACAAACACAAAAATACAAAATACAGAGCCTTCCACAATGTTCAGTTTCTAATATACAGACAGGTTTGAAAGTCTGGAAGAGAATCTTTCAGAAGTGCGTCCAGGGTTAGATACATAGACACACAAATCAATCCCCTTGACTAAATGTCCTTGCGGGAGTCATCCCAAAAGTGATTAATAAAGAGAAGTCTAAGTCTAAGTCTAAGTATGAAATGTGGAATAAGTGAATCATCCCTGAGTGGTCACTGAGTATGCGTCCTGTATTTGTCACTGAGCTTGTATTGCACATTGAATTTTCTGTTAAAGAACACTGTTCATATAATTTAACAAACCTTGGATAGATGACATGATTGGAAAATTATTGGTGTCCACTTCATCCTGTTGGGTCCATTGTGCAAAATTATTGCAAACCCCATTCACAAAACCTCTGACGTTGGTATGCTTTTCATCATGTAAGTTAGCTTGCATGCTGATTGCAACACTTTTACAATAATCTATAGTTTAGTATGGTATAGTAACAACAGCACCATGTTATATTATTATATACATTCTACCAATGTCTGACATTTTGACTCAACTACAACTTAAGATCTGCAACATTTGTGGTTTACATATATTGCTTCAGTTTGACGTGGATTGCAGACGTAAAGACAGCTTTTACGATTTTGCTATATAAAGGATTGTATTCATATAAAACATATTCTCCGGTCAATGGTATTCAGTTCATCTGTACACAATAACATAAGCAGGGGTAAAAATGTAAACAGTTTTTGCAAAAAAAAAAGCATTTTCAAAAGTCACCAGAAATATACTTTAGTGTATATATATATAAACATTATGAGTCAAATGTGCATTGGTAAGTGACCTATGTGGACTCACTACTTGTTCTTGTGGATCAGATTTCCAACTCTTTGAATGAATTTCTCCAGCTTATTGTCATGGTGGCTTCTTGCAGATCGGGTGAGGTTGTGTTCAATAGCTGCCTCACCTTTAGGAAGGCCTTTGGTTTTCTCTCTTTGGTTTCCAAAGCTTTGTGTAGAGTCCATAGAGCGTTTCTTCTCAAATGAGCAGAAAGGCTCAAATCTACTGTAAAGACGAGTCTCTGTGCCTCGATCTTTGTTCCAGCTCCCTAAGTCAAGGCCAGGCCTTGCGCTTTTTTCAAAAAAGCTGGGTTTCTTCTGTGTGCTGGGTTTAGGGAGAAGGACTTGGGGTGGAGCTTGGGGCTCCTCAGTTCTGAATCGAGGTTTAGAAGATTTTAGAAGGTCGTCTTCTATTTGCTTCCTCTGGTTCTCTGAGGAGGACCTAACAGAGCTGGTTGTGCTTTGGTGAAGTTTTCCTCCATACGATATCCTATCCTCATCCTTAGCTGTTAAGGTGTCTGTGCTGCAGTCTGACTTCAGACTCAGTGTTTCCATTGTTCCTATTGATTTCTCTTTTTTCTCTGGTATGTTCAGTAAGGATTTTATTTTCTTGGAACTCTGCTTTAGGAAATGTTGGGAGCCCATGCTGTTGGATTTAGCTGTTAAATCATTGCCATCTACATCCAGGCCTGCTGCGGACACAGTCCTCGATGGAGGCTCCTGCCAAGTGGGATTAAGTCTACCAGGGCTCCTTGTGTCTGTACCACTCTTGACATCGTAATGAGAAACCGATCTCTGATCCTCTTTCAGATTTGACCTGTATCCTCCATTGACTGCATTGATTCCTGCTGTGCTTCTAGTCCCTTGAATCCTTGGGAAATGTCCATACATGTGATCTGATGATTCATGCATGTACTCAGTGTTTGATCTTGGATCTGCAACGCTATGCCTTTTATGCCAACTGTCTGCTTGCATGTCTGGGTTTGTGATTATGTCTCCACCTTTAGCTCTGCCTAAGCTAGCGTATACAGAATGGTGGGAGTTTCTACCTGGGCCGTAGCTTGAATTATTCCAATTGTCATCCAAAAACTGTGAAGTTTGTCTCTTTACCATGAACTCTTTATTACCTATTCTATTTTCAGCCGCTGCTGTTGAATTCCAATGCCTAGATGAGTATTGAAAAGGAGTGTTTGCTGCTGCTGAAGAGTTAACACCAGTTGAGGAGTTGTTAATGTGTCTGTTTGGGTCCATATGCTCTGGTATGGGGGACCTGAAAGCAAGGGAAGACCTCAACCTTCCTTGTGTGAATGAGTTAGATTTGTCCTGTGATTCAAACTGGTCTAAATAGTCACAAGAGTCTCCAAATGGGACGTCAGGGTTTTTGAGATAGGACTCAATCCTCAATGTGCGCATGAACGACTTGGACGTGTTCTCTAGTGTTGGCATGTTTTGCTGCATGGACACAATCTGTTTATCCTTGCCATTGTAAGATTGACGAATGTTTTGACCTCTGTGTATCTGTGGCACTTGTAAGTAATTATCCATGGGGTAGTTGTTTATTCCGTTTCCTGTTTCTCGAGAGATATTCCAGTTGCTTGCTCTGGGCCTGATGTTCTGTGGCATATATCCATCTTCTCTCTCCCCAGCATAGCTGTGCCTTTTCAAGAAGTTTATCATCTCGGGAGACTGATATTGGGGCATCTTGTTCTGAATGCCGATCCCATTCTCAATCAAGGGCACAAAATTGTTAGGTTCCTCTTCAAAGAGCCTCTCCTCAAGGTCTCTCACGCCTAGTTTCCTCTCACAGGTCTTCCGATAGACTGTGTCCAGCGTATGCCTCAAATGGTCCATGCGCTCAATTTTTTGGGTGGAATGATATTTTGGCAAAATCGTTTTTCCGTGTGGCTCGTTGCGTTGGAACAAACCCTCTGGGGGGCAGAGTTCAGTTGGCACAGTCGACCGTGCGTAGAGTGTTCGAAACTCCTCGTCGTAGGACTTCACCAGGTGGCCTGTGATGACCTGCACCATGCTCAGATTAATCTTCTCAAATGACCACGCAAAGCTGAAAACAAACACAAACAAAGATTATTTATTAATTTAATGTTGCGAAAATAGACTGATGTGTGAACACTCAAAATGCTGCTTTGTGTGTTTAACTTTTTATCTAGATGGGGCAAAAAGCTACAGACAAAAAAGTACAAAAACAATGCAGTTTTAACTTACTATCTGGGAATATTTTTTTTGTTTTGTGTTGGCACATTCTCTGGAAAGTTTGGTCATCTTATTCAAAAGGCATCAGTAAGAAATGATGACAGCAACGAAGCATTTAGTTTATGCCTCAGGAGTCTTAACCACTGCAGTTTTATTTACCTGTATGAGCCATAAATCGCTGTCTGGCAGTCGACTAAAAGAAACTTCTGCTCCATTGTCCCGTGAAATTTAGCTCCTGATCGACAGAGGTAATCCTGACCCCTCACAGTGCGCACCCTCATGTTCTGCGGTCAGAGCAGTGAAAGGAACATGTTAGAAAATATTTATATGGTTAATTCTTACGGCAGAAGGTAAGGAGTATGTCAATCGTCAAAAAACAAGATCTGTGGTCAACAGACGTACTGTGCAGATTAATCTGACAAATTGAAAGGCACAGAGTGCCAAAGCTGTTGTTGCTGGCATGTGATGTGCACTTGCTAGGAACTCAAAGGGTGTGTTTGAATCTTTTGCATCTCTTTCCCAGAACAATAATGATGACTCCACCCAAACAAGCTGGAGAAACCAGGTTTTAAATTAAACTTTTGTACCTAGGCCATTAAAAAAAGATTTGAATCAACATTTGCAGCTTTGTATGCATGTGTGAGATTTAGATGAGAAGATCAATTACGGTATTAATCTTCTCATCTAACTCTCAGAATTTGTAATTACTTTTCAAAATGTAGGCTTACTCTAATAAAGTTAGTTAAAATTTTAAATCAAATAGTTACTCTGAGTTGTTGAATTTTGACATCTTGACTTTCGGCCATTGTGAGGAAACTTTTTAAATGGAAATCATCCAAAAGCACGTAGACCGGGACTCCGCGTACAGAGGCGTCAACAGCTTCTTTGAATATATCTACATCAGTGAATGTGTCCATCACGATGGCAATGACCTGCGTGGACAAAGTGAATCTGGATCAGTTCAACATCCCAAAGATCAGAGTGCATAAAACCAGTTTACACGCTATACCTGTGAAGGAAGAGCAGACTCTCACAGTCGTCATTTATAAACAAGAATAATAAATACAATATAAATAAATCAAGTCTGACAGCTAGAAACAGATAAAACATCAAAGTAATGCTAAAACAAGAATAAACAGAGGCAGGCTAAGCATATATAGTGAAAGTAACCAAAATGATTTTACTGTGTCGATACACAAGGAGGAATCCAGGGAAACATTTTTCTATGTGGAGGACCAGGTTAAAGGTTTTTCTCTCTCATTTTACTAGAACTGCAATTACAGTTCATCTAGGACGTTTGTCATGATAATGTGCAATTTCAAAACATTAAATATTATGCTGTCCAACAATGTTGTGTGCAGTTCAGACTTCTTTCTTTCCCTCGTTTAATTTCTTATGTCTGAGGTTTCTGTCTTTCAGATGAACCATCGTAATCATACATGCAACATCTAAAATATGCATACATTTAAAAAAATATTATTCAACCTTCAAAAAGAGAAAGAAAATCAAGCTGTTGCGTCCCATGACATTTAATTTGGATTACTTTACTCTGCACTGGTTGTTATTATGGGGAAAACAGAGAAAAAGCTTTGATCCGCTTTTTCTGAATTGATATGTTGTTCTCTAAATCCATTCCTGTCAGTCTTCTGCTGTGTACGTTACTTCAATTAAGACCCAGTGCCGCAGTAATGCTGTTGGAAAGATGCATCAGAACACTAATTTTCCACTAACCACAATATTGAGCAAAAAAATTAGATTATGATTAACTGTGTAATGAATATGACGCTATGATGTAGTGCTAGTGCTGAATATGGTTCAGGTACTTACATACCTTAACACAAACTACACACAGTGGGAAAAAAGTATGTCTGAGAAATGTGCAGCTCTGGGACAAAGCTGCTGTATGTCAGTCGGAACACCACACATTGGTGCTTTTGGTCATTCTGTCTTAGCACATTGTTGCAGGTACATACTGCAGATTTGATTAGATTACCTGTCTTGCATCCTGAATTTGCTTCCGGATCACTTCTTTGATTGTGGGGTTGTTTTGTCTGGGTGGATGAAAAAGCAGATCTATATTTGTCTGCAGTATTTCATGCATGACCTCTGGCCACCCCAACTCCAAATTTGGCGTCTCCACATCCGAGTGCACGGGCCAGTACGTCCCTGAGGATGATTGGTTATCCGATGGACCATTGATTTCCTCTGCATGGGTTTGAAGTGGGAGCTGTTCTACATTTTCAGTGATGAAGTGGATCTCTTTCTCAGAGAGGAAGCTTCCAATACGTTCTTCCTTGAGTAACTCTTGGTAACTGTCTTTGCCGCTGCTCACCAGGCGATCAATCGCGAGGCGATATGATTCCCTGTAATGGGGTTGGATGTAATCTGGATGGATCTCTGACTTTAATTCTCCCCTCAGGGAAGACAGCAGGGAAAACTCTGGAGACTCCATCACTCCAGAACGTTTCAGCACCTGAGAGGAAAATGATATAAATCAGTGACAGGATGTCAGGATCAGAGAACAAACACTGTTGCAGTGTGTGTGTGTACCACAGTAGTAAAGAGGCCTGCATTTTTCAAAATGTTGAAGTCAAAAAAATTGCAATACACACTCAATATTTCCATCTGTTCTTTAACAGTATTACACAGGACATTTCTTGCCTGTTATTTCTACGGTTGATGGTAAATGAGATTTGCTTCAAACAAGCCACATCATGAAAACTGACTCATCATTTACAGACACTGAACCTGTTCGTTATTTTAGTATGCCTCCACGTTAGGTTTCCATTTGAATAATTCATTTTTCAAAAATAAAAGTAAAACGTGGTTTGCATGTGTTGAATAATTCTCTCAATGAAAATGTAGTAATAGCTTGCAACAAACCATTCTCTTTTGAAAAAAAACATATGGGATAAAACCTAAGGTTAATGTCATTTTATTTAAAACACTTTGAAATGATATGATGATGACACACTTCAATCCTCACTGGATAAAAGCACAGAAACAAGTGGCATGTTAAAGATGCAAGCATTTCACTTTAGTATGTCATCTGCCATATCTTATATATTTAAAAGTCAAGAAAACAGAGAAGCAAGATAAATCTTGGATTTATAACAGCTGTACGGCTGCCAGCCCAACATGGAGAGTTTGTTAACTTTCAGATGCCGGTATTATGTATGAGTGAAGCTGTCTTTCCTCTGTTTCCTCTGTTTCTGTTTCTTTTATTTATACAGGCTCTAGTCCCTGCTTATACAATCATATATCTATTTTCAGTTTTGCATGTCAAAGATCCATTGAAGTCAGCATTAACTCTGCTGTATCTCATTTAAATAGATACGGCAAACTATAACGAAAAGTAATAATAAAAAAACCTTCAGCAGCTGTTACAATTTAATCATTACCTTTACTGCACTTCACAACTTTGTACAAACACGATATTCATTTAAAAACTTCCCACTTTTCAGTGGAAAACTGAGGTGCTCAATATTCTAACAGCGGCGCTGCTTCTTGCTAAACGCTAGTCACTACTACATTATCTTATGCTCAACAACAGCAACTTACATTTGAACTGTGATCTTTGTTAAAATCCTCTTGACTGCTCCGTGAGTATCCCTCTCAGATTTATATATGTTCAGCTTATGTTCAATATTTGGAGAACCTGCCTGCTGAACGAGACAAAGACAAGGAGGTGTCTCAACATGATAAGCACTCTGCATTCGCAGGGTGTGGATTCCAGTTTTGACATGCAAATGGTTTGGTTGGAAACTTGCTCACAGGCAGCCATAAACCTGTTTGAGACATTTAGCCACTCCCCTCCTCTCTTCAGGAACAAAGTTCACTCTAACGAATATCAAGATAATCAAAGAGGCTTTGATGAATACTTCAGGGTTAGTGGTACTGGACCTTGGCAAAGTGAGCTGTCTAGTGCTGTAAAATTCACACATACTGACACAATAATGCATGATTTTGCTTCAACATTTACTTGCTTTGTATTTCTTGATATGCATCAGGTGACAAAAGTTGCAACTTTCTTAATGAGAAGATGCCCACAAACCCAAATAAAGTCACTTTACTTTACTTGATGTGGCTGAAATATCAGGGTGGACCTATCCACACTGTGGTGGGGACAGAGCTGGTATTGCGTCTGTCAACAAAAAAGCACTTCTGCTGTCCTTGTAAATGCAGAAAGGATCCAGACATTGAGCACAAAGCAATAATAGAGATTTTGTGAGCATTCTTCCTTTTCCTTATTATGTAAAATCTTGCTAATAGGAGGACTGATTAAGATACAACGATAGATTCATATTGGTGACGTTTGGCATTGTTCGTCCTGTCTGGTCAGCTTTCACTAAGTCACTTGAGAAACTGGCTCATGATGTAACTTCTGCATGGAGGAGCTGCAATCCCCAATGCCAGTTCACAAAAGCATACAATGACAAGTATTGCCTTGAAGGCTAAAAGACATGTTTGTGGAATTTATCAATATATCTTTTGTATTTATTGTACAAAAATTATGAGTGTTTTTTAGGAAGGCAAAAATTGATTACTTTGCAAAACACAAGAGAAATAATAATACCTTCATTAATAAAGCACTTTTCTTAAAAAAGCTCAGAAGAGAAAAGACCCGGTCACCTTAAGTTTTCAGGTTTGACCGAGAAATGGCCAGGAAAGACCTGCCAAAGGATCTCAGGTAGCAGTCAGGCTCGGAGTGGGGCAGGAGGTCAGCTATCCGCCTACAAGCCTCAAAAGTGATCATTAAAATTTAAAAAAATCTACAAGTGAACTGGGAGCCAATGAAGTGATTTTTAAACCAGTTATTTGTTCCTTCATGTTTGACCTAGATGTGAGTCTGGCTACAGAGTTTTGAATTAGCAACTCTAGTTTATTGAGTTTAGTTGTGTGACACATGAGAAGAGTTCATTGCAGTATTCTAACCAGGATGAAATGAAAGCTTGAATTACTGGTTCTAGTGTAAGTTCTTGTCAGGTAAAAATGATTTGATTTTTAATTGTTTTCTTCATTGGAAAAAAAACATGTTTGGACAACAGAATTTACATGCTAGTTGAAGTTGAGGTGGTTTATTCAATGGACATGTAAGTCACAATGTGTCACATTGACACTCTGATCCATGAATATTTACAGTACATATTGTGTGTTCATTGCATCATGATTACATTCATATTGTAAACACTGCTGATACTCAGACTGCGCACATGCAGCAATAATACTGTGTGGAGGCAATAACACCTTTTTATTCTTTTGTGAAGATAACCTGGTTTTCCAGTTCTTTTCATTCAGTAAATACACAAAACTTTAAAAAGTTTACCTACAACCCTAAATGTTCACATGCTACAATCCATTCAAGCAGGACTCAAATAAGATTAACTGAAAAAAATAATCGGAAATGTTTTTAGTTATTTCTTACTGAAAAAAATACTTGGATTTTACTGGGATCCTTTTGCAAGACCATGACGATCTCACAGTAAAATTGTTCAGGTTAAAAAAGATTTGCTATACTAAAACTACAAAATTGAGAACAGCACACAAGAGAAATTATTCAAGTGATATTACTGGAAGTGGGTTTTATATTAGTAGTAAGGAGTAAGGTTTTTCATTAAAGTGCCTGTGTGTGAGTTTTTCTCAATTCACTCTTAAAATCAATTAGTACTGCTTCAAAACAGTTAATCAGACACCAACAATGCCTGGAAGGCCCCAGTGTGACAGGAATAATGTTTTAACTCTACAGTGGTTTTACAGTGGTCAAGAAACTTTAGCTTTTGGATTTCATCCAGCTTCAGAGTATCTCCACAATCAGCCCCAAAGCATTTCACAGGTCAGTCCAGGTTTTTATGTAAAATATCCTTAAGCTCTAAATAACTAATAACTAGTAAATAATAATTTGGCTGAATGACACCAGTTCTTACACTGGCTGTAGCATGTACACACAGGCACACACTGATGTCACCACTAAATGCCTGGACATGCAAATACACTGCACAAGAGATTTTCCCAGCATGGAGCTCCAGTTTGAGACAGAACTAAAACATTCAGTTTGACCGTTAACAATACTCTAATGATTAACACATCCTCATACATGAATTAATTATTGGTAAATTTTCAAGTACTCCCAATACATACACAAACAACACATACAACTGTTCAAACACATAGTAAAAGTAGTGAAATGGAACTAGTTTACGCAACAAAACTTGCCTACTAAGTTATTTTTGAGTTAGTAAAACATTGTGTATTGTCTAAAAAGGAGGCTTAAAACTACTAACATGAGGACGTAAAGTGACATAATCAACATCATTGGACTAAGATCCATAAAACTCTATTAATTTCAAAGTAACACTTCACTTTTGGTTTCAAATGGAACACAAACCCAGGTCACCTAAGTAAAGGTCCTGTGTTTGATTGTTATGTGGCACTCTTATACTTTGTTGTGTCGCTTTCTCATTAGCTCTTGTGATAATTACTACAGCCACAAAACTATGGGTTCTATGAGCGGCTTGCACAATCTACCTATATGGTAATTTTCTGTTTTTTTTGGGAAATATGCTTGTGTGCTTTTTTTCTAGATTAAGATCAAAACAACTCATTTAACAACTCATTTCTGCATGCCCTGAATATGAAGCTGCAGCCAACAGCCACGTAGCTTAGCTTATTTTAGCATAAACACTGGAATACCGGGAGTAACAAAATCCTCCTACTACACCTCCAAGACTCATTAAATAACATGTTATATTGTTTAATTTGTACAAAAATGTCAAACTCTTCCTTCAAGCCAACAACAATGATAGAGTGTGTGATATGTAAGAGGAATACGAAGACACTCCATTCTTTTCTTAAGATCCACTGTGGCTTCACCTGCAACGGCCCATGAAGAACAAGATATCTGTGCATTGTTGAGTTGTGTCTTGTATCTGGGTGTGTGTGGAGATAAAGTAACCTATGCATTAAGTCACAGGGAGTTTTCTTTTCCTGAAGCGGCCTCCATGTGAGTCACCTTTTGTGACACCCAATCCCTGCTCCTTGCTGTCATCATGTTCAGTTCCCCAGGCGGTTCTTGGCTCATACTGGCAAGTCTGAGCAAGTGTTGAGTGTAGTTCAGTCGTCTGATTCACATTAGCATGAATATGACCACTGAGTGAACACAAAATACTAAGAAGACAGATCAGTCTCAAAGGCATTTAATAATCACTTAGCGTGCCACCATGGCTTTGAAAAAAACTAAATAACTATACATAGAAAAAAATATTCAAAATATTTCTTTTCACAGTCACACGAAAATAACTTGAACAAAGTTATTTACGTGTGACTGTAAAAACAAGTATTTTGAATAGTTTTCTTTTGAGAAAAATCCAACAGAGACTGAGCAACACACTGAGCAGACACATAATTATAATTATAATTATAATTATATTGTAATAATGATAATGTTTGAAATGTAAGCGGCATGATAAAAGGTTTGTATAAAAGGTGACATCAAAGTTGTCGGTTGATTTGAATTACAGGTTGCACTGTAAATGCTTTATCTGGATGTCTCCGCTGAGGCGCGTGACGTCATACAAACCTCTTCGTGAGAATGTGTTGTTTAAACACAGGAAGGAGAGTTGTACAACCACATGGTTGATAACAGCTTGTTTGGTGGTTGATATTATGAAGTCAGTCAGCTTGTAGAACAAGGAAGTAATAAATGATGGGAGGCCGCAGAAATCAAATTCTACTGCCATGCAAACATTCAGCTACTTGCTACTTCTCAAAACAAATATTAGAAACATGAGCAATCAGAGGTCAGGTGCTGGTATGCTGCCTTACAAAGGCAAAACAATGGCAATGTACCGTAGTTGGTCAAATGTATTAGTTAAGTATAACCTGTATCAGAATTTCTGACATCTGTTTTACTTTATACAAATACTATAGAAATATGTGATTCTTGAGAAACGGCTTTATAAATTTGCAGTGACTGAAAATCAAACGTAAACTTTGAAGCAACCAGACAGTTAAAGTACAGTAACGGCGTTATTCCATTACATGATACCTGGTTTACATGGTTTTGTTTTTCCATTATGGAAAGAAAGTACCTGGAAATCTGCCAACAGGTACTTTTTTTAGTATCACCTCCGTTGAGGTTCCAAGCTGCGAGCGAGCTGAGGCGATACCAAGAGGGGACATGAAACCCTGCAGACTACTGATTGGTCAGAGTGAATCGTCACTAATCACTGCGCCATCATTGCTAGCGTCAGACGGGGGTGTGATGAACAAACCCTCCATTTTTAAACAGTTTAGCCACAGTGTTTTTAATTTCTGCCTCCAGCTTCTTTTGATACAAAATTTCTGTTTTCTGGTTGTGGCAACAGACACATGCCGAGAATCAAAAACAACACACCTTCAACTATCTCTGTGTGAGTCGCGGTAAGTCACGGCAATTTCCTGTGGCGTCGCTGTGACGACCAGCCACGCAAGCCACACGCATGAGGCATTACTAAATCTGCAATGGAAAAGGAGGACAGGGCACCGCGCCAAGTTGACTGGAGCAGAGCTGGTACTAGCAGTGGGTAAGCACCTATCTCAAAGCTAGCTTGTGAGATAGCCTTGGCTAAAACTAAAGCTAGGTTTAGGTACTAATTTTTCCTATAGTTGTTATTAATAAATTACAAAACATCTATTTTGATGAACTGACATTTATTGACCACAATAAGATAGGCA
Organism: Etheostoma spectabile; assembly: GCF_008692095.1. Lineage (NCBI taxonomy): Eukaryota > Metazoa > Chordata > Actinopteri > Perciformes > Percidae > Etheostoma > Etheostoma spectabile. Next base: position 14,210,859 of record NC_045749.1, on the reverse strand, counting down.
GCCGCTAAATCACTTCATAGTCTACCATATCCAATCTGAGTTTTCTCTCGCATGACTATTTTGCAGCGGCTCTGTGCAGAGTTTAGCCCCACCCATGATGATTCTGATTGGTTTAAATAAATTAAATTTATCCAGAGCACGTTTTCCTCTCATCCCCGAATGCTATGTGGAGTGGCCAGACCCTCCTTCAGCGCGCTTTGGAGGAGGGTCTGGCAAAGCGAGGCTAATCACTTAATGATGGGAAGAAGAAAAAATGCCATCATATGACAATTCTGCAAAACAAAAATCTCTTAATGTAATCCAACTTGGCTTCCAACTTTCAGTGCAATGTCTGTCCACATTATTTTACTGTGTTACTGTATGAGGTAGCCACGCCACCGTCAGCCTCTCCAGGATTGGAATAAAGGTTGTGGCTACAGATAGAGATGGAAATTAGAAAAAAACATCCTATTTTTGGTTTTGCCGCAGTCAGAATGGTGATGTCAAACGGTGTTATCAGCTCTCGCTGTCACACTGTTCTCCAGCTGGGAACAGTTGTTAGATGTCAATTTCTTGTTTCTGTGATCCTCAAAGCACGCCACTGACACTCTAGATGTCAGAGAGAAAGTCCATTTTTTTGTGGCTGTGCTAACACCTGCAGCTTTTCTTTGTGAGTTCTGTCAGGTCCATTAAGTCAAGAACAACACAGACAATAAATATGCTTTAAGAAATGTTATTGAATAAATTACTAATTAAATTTGGCTGTATGGCTCTGTTCAGAGAAGTCCCTTGACCTTTCATGAGCACCATGAACGAGTAGAGAGTCAGGGAACAGCAGCAGCAGCATTAGGGGACGCTCACACAGTTTGAGACTATTCCCCCATATGAACAGAGCAGTGGAATGGCATGGAAGCGTATGTCATTGTTGGCCAATAGCGGTTAGCAGCATCTTAGCAGTCTTGTTTACTTGGCCTACCAGAACTGACGCCAACGCTTGATTTGTTTCCTGTGCTACGCTCATCTAAATAATCAATCCAAATAATTCTCTGGTGTGTATATACCTCTAAATACACTGCAAGCTCTTAAAGACCAGTGGAAATTGGCCTTCAAAACAGAGAGTGGCAGACGTTGGTCAAATAAGTTAATTAAATAAAAGAATTAGTTCAATAGCCCATTTAGCCTTTCACTGATTATTATTATCATGCCTTTTTGCAATCTTGATCAATTCCAACGTGTCTAATACCTTTTCTCTTTATTTTAATTGGAGATAATGAGGGATAGAAACGATAAAGGCACATAGAACTTGAAATATAATATAGGCAGCAGAAATAAAAAAAAACTATACCTTAAATCTTGAATATTGTTACTAGACTTTTAATAATCTTCCAAATTTTACTGATTTGTTGACTTACTGATAACTTCACTATACATAAAAAATAAAAGAGAACAGACTTCAGTATCTCATACTTTTGTCTTACTATTCCATAAGTATGACTTTGTTTCATGTAATTATGAGCTCTTTATCTCGTAATCAAGGGAAAACACCTTTGAATTGTATTTTCCTCTATGAGGACATGGGGATTTTGTATTTAATTAAGTCTTAGTGGGAAAAACACAATTTAAAAAGAGGAAGTAAGTGACATAGACACAGAAGTCTCTATGTTTGGGTTTCCACGTGTTTACATGGATGATAAGTGATGATGCAGTGGAAATGATTTGATAAATTAAGAAATTTCCCATCATTTTCCCATCATTTTCCTATCTTAAAAAACAACCCATTGTTCATTTTCATTTCTATGTTTAATACTGACTCATCTATTACTTAATGAAAACCCAACAGTGTCCAGGATCTACCCTCCGATGGCCGAAAAAGACAGCTACATCTCCTAATAAGATTTGAGTCTAGTTTGTTCCTATACCACTAAAAAGTGCACCCACATACTGTAGAGCTGTGTGTAAAAGATTGTACTGCCTCTTTCTGCACAAAGACACGAAAGAATATGCATTGCTCGCATTTCAACACTTCATAATAGATATTAACAAAAACGCAGTATTCAATGCTCTGTTAAAAGTCAATTCAACAAAATTGAAGACATAGGCTTATCTTCCCCCAGTTCTCCCTTCTTGTTCCAAGTTGTGCAAAAACATCATTGACCCACGGGTGAGAGGACAGAGGAAATGTTGAAAATACCAAAATCAACTTTGAAGTTAGTTCCACTCACCATTTCCTACTGATGCTACATTCAGGGACACTTTAAAGAGTCAAGATGACAATTTCTGCATTTATTTAGCACTGATTATATCAGCAGCTATACACAAACCAAATAAAGTTGTCTTCTATTAAATTCTTTAAAGTAATTATAATGACAACAATACAAATATTTGGTTGAACACAATTAAAGCCAAAAATAATTACCCTCTTTTAATATTCAGGAACCATTTAGCATGTTAGAGGATTTCCAATAAGATCTCCACACGTATAGTAAATAAAACGTGCTTTTGTTTTTGTTTTTTGTGTTTGAACATGGTAACATACTATTGCTATTTAGGACATGTATTTTGATGAAGCAATACTAACCCCGTAAAAGCCTGTGATTGAATGCTGGGTCGGTGAAGGTTGGGAATAATGCATTAGAGTATTAAGCTGTCAGAAGATGCAGTCATTATGTGACACACTGCATCTTGTGATGATGTGCTGTAGGGAGCAGGGACATGTGGAAGAATAAAGCTCATGTAGAATCCAATGAAATATATCATGGATCATTTACAACCACATAGTATTTTATGTTTAGGTGGTCTACAAACTTCTGAGTTAATGTACAATAATTGGCATTGCATTACTCATTTGTGGTCACAGTCTTTGTTTTTAAAACATATTTGACACATTGAGAAAAAAGGAACTTGATTGTTAACTAACATTATACATTCAACAGAGGTGACATTTGACTGTTAGATAAACCCAAATCCCAAACAGTGTTCAAAAATTGCTTTGCATCTGTAACTATGGACAGCCTGCCAAGCCTTGGATTTGCCTTGCACTTGCTGAAGTGTGGTGCATAAAGCTTTGATAAAAGGGATACTCAGCATCTGAAGAGTTTGAAAAGTGGTATAGTTTTTTACTGCCTTTTCAAAACCAAAACCCAAGAACTAAAGGATTAAATGGAGTGTTTATCTGCTTTAACATGCCAAAATGTCTCCTGTGAAAAAGCAACAAACACAAACATGCTATATTTAACCTTTTCATACACTATTAAAACAAATTTAGATAAATAGATAAGCAAATCGCTTGCATGTTTTTATAGATTCGAGCAAAGATGTTAAATCAATCTGGCATTAAATGTTTTCACATGAACACAGTTAATGTTTTTTTATGCGGTGACAAGTGGGTACAGACTAAACATAATTGCAGCATACAATGCAGTTGTGGATAACTTGTCTAAGAATTTGTAACTACTGCCCTTGAAAAGTTCTCAAGTTTATTACAGTATGTACTGTACACCTGTCTGATGCAATTCAATACAATAGACATGCAATAAACACAATCTTTGTGACGCTTCTATTCACATGTGTCAGTTATGATCATGATTTGGATTACTTTAATGCACAAATCCATAAAGGTCATGTGTTTGAATTCCACTGAAAGTCTGCAGAAACTATCCCGCCTTTTAATTAAAGATCCTTTTTATAAAATATAGGATTTTTCCTCTGCACCAGACTGTTGACAGCTTCATTAATAACCCAGAAATACTAAAGAACGCTTGAAAGAAGTAGTCGCAGTAGTTTGCATAACTAACACCAGCAGATACCTGAGGATACAGCGTCTGATCCGTTTAACTCCTTTGTAAAACTGTCTTCAAATTAGGGGTACTGAGGAAATGAAATAAAAATCCAGTAAATGCTCAAGTGCTCTTTACTTTTAAACGAAAAATTCCACTTACCAAAAGAACGTATTATTTAACACCGATGGGATGTGAGAATTACATATTATATTAGATTCCAGAATAAACATGCAGTCTTTTTCTCATTGTCAGCATTGTTTCTGCCCCCCAGATAGTCTCTTTCCCAAAATTCAGCCTTGGTGCAGAATTACAGCCACTAGAGCCAGTCCCACAATGAGCTTTCCTTAGTATGTACCATTTCTGAGTCTGTAACTTTTGAGGAGGAGAGAGGCGGGGGGCAAGGTGGCAAGGTGCCCCTTATGATCATAAGGGGCCAGAATCCAGATCGGCCCATCTGAGTTTTCATTTTCTCAAAGGCAGAGCAGGATACCTAGGGCTCAGTTTATACCTATCACCATTTCTAGCCACTGGGGGACTATTGGCAGGCTGGGGGAACACGTATTGATGTTAGAAAACCTCATAAAGTGAAATTTTCATGCCATGGGGCCTTTAAAGTATAAGAGCTGAGGGAATAACAGAGTTGAGCTGAGGATCCTAAAGGCTGGACAAGTTTTTTCCTGAGGGGCCACAGTGATAAAACACCTACACAATAAAAACTGTTACTCATCCTGAGTCCTGTGTAGGGTTAGGTTTAGGCAACAAAAGCAATTTGGTAAATATTAGGGAAAGATTAAAAAGACTGTTCAAATCACAGTTGACCTCTTTATTATTTAATCAAGATGATGATCTTTCTCCAAGTACGTGCCCTAATTGTCTAAACATAACCATACATGGAATCATTGCTACACGTAGTTAAAAAGAAAAAGGTTATGAGTGAACATTTCACTGATACATTCAGCCTTAACCTTCAGAGGACGAAAGACGCATTGGCGTGTGTCTAAACAATGTTTGACAAAACTCCTACTCAAAAAAGCAATATTACAAAATTTCATTTTAGACATGTATATACTATTTTAATCATTTTTGAAGCACCAAAAGAATTCGTACAACACATCATATAGTCAAGGTTTGTTTTTAAAAGATGTTTGAGGAATTTCAAAAGGTGAACATCAACGTTTCAGTTTCAGCGCCAATTTATTGCTTTACACAGAAAAAATGTTCATCACTGAAGGGAAAGCTGATTTTATTCTCAACATTTTGATATGAAACACATGGGGATTGGTTATCTGCAAATACCCTAAAACCCTATTACCCTAAAAACTTATGAAGAGATGTTTAAAAAAAATGCCCTTACACTTGTTAACAGATTGACTGAACTCTAGAAAGAGTTCCTTGTGCACCATCTGAACTGAACATGGACACTACCATAGGGGTGTAAATAAATGTAGATTTTAATGTTGTCCAAGGTCTTAGCTAAAAATCTGAGATGGTTTTTAGTGCCCAAATTAAAATGGTAGTATTGCCATATCTATTTACATCTCTTCCAAAACATCCCCAGTCTATTTAATGTATATGATACAAGCATTATATCTTTCATGTGGACAATTACATCTAGTCCAATCAGAATTACCCATCTCCAAAGACCCAAAATGCTCAGGAGGTCTGGCTTTGCCTAATTTCCTTTGTCATTATTGGGCATGCAACATTCAGAAGTTAATTCACTGGTTTAAAGACAAACCAACTGCAGGAAAGGCAGAGTGGGTGCAATAGAGTTATGGTTGGCTAACTAATGCTGACTAATGCACAGTGAGAGCTGTGTTGTAATATCACCTGGCTCAGTATTCACTGTCACTGTACGTGTTATTTGATTGTGATGGATTAGCCAATAGAGCAGCTGACAGACCACTTTATTGCACAGTTGCACTGAATTTCTTGTTTCTTTGTGTGTGTGTGAGAGAGAGAGAGAGAGAGAGAGAGAGAGAGAGAGAGAGAGAGAGAGAGAGAGAGAGAGAGAGAGAGAGAGAGGGAGGACGATGGAGAGAGAACATGATGTTTAAGTCATTGACATCAAACTTCAAGTTTGGGTCAAGGTCAAAAAAGTTAGTTACAGTAGCCATCAATCGGGCTGGTGTTGGAAACTTCTCTACACTGCACCACGAGGCCAAAGCGAATCTTTGCCTCTGCATTACTACAGAGTCAGTTACAGTAGCCATCGATTTAAGTCAATCAGGCTGGTGTTGGAAACTTCTCTACACTGCACCACCAGGCCAAAGCGAATCTTTCCCTCTGCATTACTACAGTGGCACTGGTGCATTTTAATAGGTTTGTGGAGAATGCTATCCCGGCTTGTTTTTCCACTCATCTGTTTTCTGTTTTTTTCCTGCACTACTTTCTTCATGTTTGTTGGCAGAACACTCTATACACAATTCTCCTTTCTGGCTGGCTGCTGCATGTCTCCACAGCTTTGTAAGATCTCTTGCTGCCACTTGTGCTCACGGTTCTATGCTGTGTCTGGATGTTTGCCTTTCTCTGCTTTTCTACATTCACACAAAGTGTGTGCTGGTTCCATTGGATAACTTCATGCATAATTGATCTTTATTCTTCCCTGCCACCAGCAGGGTGCTGACAACTATTGGATTTATTGCCATGATGTTTGGTATGGATATCCATGGTCCCCAGAGGATGAATACCAATGACTTTAGTGATCCCTCTAGCGCCATCATGAGGTTTACATTTCCAATTTAAAATGAAATATCTTGGCAACAGTTTGATCCATGTAATTTTGCACAGACATGTCTCCCTCAGGATAAATAATACTCACTTTGGTAATCCCTTAATTTTTTATGTAACACCGCCTTTAATTTGTCCTTGTCCTACTTTGGTTTATGACCAAAGACCCGAAAAACTATTAACATTTCTAACAGCCTTGGATGCATTGTGAACATGTTAGCATTCTAACATTTGTTAATTATCACTAAACACAAAGTAAATCTGAGGCTAATGGGTACAACTAAATTACATTTGTTTTGTATTGGAGTCCCGACTGTGTCAGTGTTTTAAAAAATCATAGTAAATACATGTATGTATTTTCATAACATGTTAACTTCACAAGAGCGGCCTAATCTATGTATTGTTCCAATGCATTATAGAGATTGACTAAACACCCACGCAAATGAAACACGATAAGCACAGTATGTCCCACATGGGTCCTCAAACACCATACGGGAAATGTTCAATTTGGCTGCTGTGCTTTCTTTTTAAACACTATCAACACAAAAACATCCTGCATCCACAAAGAGGACAACAAAAAAAATTGAACAAGGTTTAAATCATACAGACTATGATTTAAATGCAATGTCATGTGGCAGCATACATATTCTGGAGTTCTTTCAGTAAAAAAAATAATTCTGTATTCAAGGAGTTTTCCGTCAGCCTAAAGTAAGAATAGGTCATCCTTGTACAGTTAAACCTTTTTCTTTTATGAATGCTAAAACACATTTTAGGACAGTTACAAAAATCAATTCAGTACAATGTTTTTTTTAACCTTCTGGAGTAAAATTTAAAAAAAAGATTATGTTCTCAAAAGGTTTCTGCCTCGAGCCCATCCAAGAAATTAGCTCCTTGGGTTCTTGTTCTGGCTTGCCTACTCCGATTTTCTCACAGATTGGAGAAGAGTTATCAATTGTTACCCATCCGACATGCTTTTGATGGTAGCTGGCTGGCACAGCTGAGAGGAAGTTTGAGCTCCAACTACTTCAAACCAACTGATCTCAGCTTTATTAGCTGCAGCCACAGTTTGCAGTATGTTACATCAAAGTGGCCACAGAAACCCTCACTCATATTATCAGGGAATTGAAATCAGAATGATGTCCTTTTTCATTTGATGTTGTCAGTCTTCAGAAATTCAGCTCTCTTGTACATTGCAAGGGAGCAAAGTAGGTGTCAAAGTGGGACTGGGGCTCGGAGGTTCTTTTAGACCTTCCTGAGACTGACTCTCTGTGCCCTATAGACAGATAATAACATAAATCCACAACCCCTGCGACTCATATCAAGCTTGAAATACCACATGTTATTTCATAATTTCTACATTTATTTATACCTCAGGGTATACTGATGTCAGTACATGTCACATTATGTTGTATGTTGTGATTTTTAGCCTTTATAGAAAAGATTATTTTAGCTATTCTGGTCCCAAATCAAGGCTTATGTTCAATCAAACACACAGGCATGAATACAGAAAGGGAGGCTTCATTATATATGATTGGGTTAGTAGATAATTAGATAACACATAGTAAGAAAACATGTACTGTTAAATTACTGATAATGTGTTGAATGCTGAATTAGTAGTTAGGAGTAAAATGAATGTGAGCATGGTAAATACATTTTCATTTAGTTACCCTAAATTACAGATTGTTGATATCATCAGATTTGATTGTTCTTTAGACCATTTTGCTTTTATTTAAGTGCAACTTATAGAAAAACACAAGATTCACTTTCCTACTTCTGACCACGTGGTTGTTACCACCTGGGTGTTGGTGTAAAATGTATAAGTCAGAAAATGCAGAGTGATTACGTTACCTTCTTTCTTTTTTCAAATCATTGTTCATACCAGTCATTTAAGGTTTGTTCATAAACACTGACTCATCCAGGTCTTATAAAAAAAAGTACAATGTCAACCTTGTTGTGAACACTTCCACAGTCTCCAAGGGCAACAAGACAAAATGTGTCCTTCTTATATCCTTTGTTTTATATGCACAGTCTTACCCTTATGTGTTGATGAGTCATGATGATTTAATCTGTAGAAAATAGCTGGAATGAAGTGATAAAGTCAAACGATAACATTTTTTTTTTGTCCACAGAAGACACTGCTACTTCAGCCAAACTAGAATGAAAGAGAGGTGAAAATGTTGACAAAAACTTGAAAGTCAAAGTAAATCTGATAAACATGAGAGAGCAGCGGGAGAGCATTTCAGCAGAAGAGACAATAAATTGCTCTCCACAACCCCTCATACTTCAATACTTTTAGAAAGTCTGTCACATCAAGTTGTCGAGCTACACATTTATGATGTACTTTGATGCTAAGTGAAATGTGTGTTTTCAAGGATATGGGGAAATAGAAAAAAAGGAGTGAAATCTGACTGGCCCCCTCTACTTGTTGCCATGGATACCAACATCCCAATATTGCTGTACTTGAAAGTGTGAAACTCTGTGCGTAGCAGATCCTTTGCTGTGATCTGGACACTCTCTGGAGGACGGGAGCTTGAATGCAAGAAGAACTTACAGTTTTAACATATCCCGGTTTACTGTGTAAATGTACGGACATTCTTTTAAATACGTGGTTAAAGTAATTACTTAAAACAAAACTACTTAGTTAGGTTAAGGAAAAGGTTATTGTTTGGGTTCAAGTGATTTGTTACGTAACTTAAGCTGTGTAAGTATGTTACATTGGTGACTTCAGTTAAGTACATCAAAGTTGACTTATGGTTCCGGACAGGACACAAACAGAAAGTCCTGAGTAACCATCCCCAACCACCCGACCCCGTCCCTACGAGGACTTTGATTAGAAACGTATTAGTGAAACAAACGGAATCCAGGTTAAATTAAGCTTCCCTTAAAATACATTTGAAAATGCAGTTTAGTTTAGTTATGTAGAACGCAATTTTTAGGAGAGAAGATCATATTCTTTTCTCTGAGAAGAAGACCCAAACTAACCTCATGCACCTGAAGGTTTGTTACACAAAACCATCTGAGAAGCCGTCATCGGAAACAGTTAGGAACGCTTTCACAAAATACCTGGCAGGTGATTGAATCAACCATCTGTCTATCGCGTCCGTAGTTGTTTTGAACCACCGTCACACCTGAACCCCACTTGTAGCTGCCAGTTGCTTCTCACCCAAAACTGATTGGTGAATTAGGCTGGTAGTCCAGACACAAACGCATTACTTGTAACCCAGTCTATGTCCTTCACGTTCCACTTCCGGGATTGCTCTGGTGGTGCAGGAAATTCCAACGGATGCTTGTATTTTACGTTTCCTTCTACTTTCTTTGTGTTGGAATTTTAAATTTGGTGGATTGATGAGGACTATTGTTGACTGCTCCTCAGATCTCTACTGGGAAATTGAGACAGCTAACTAGACAATCTGTCCAATCAGCGTTTTCTCATGAACAACTATTTTGCAGCTCTGTGCAGACCTTAACTCCGCCCATGATCATTCTGATTGGTTTAAAGGAATACCATTAAACCAGAACACGTTTTCCTTCTGTCCCCGAATGCTATGTGGAGTAGCCAGACCCTCCTTCAGCGCACTTTGGAGGAGGGTCTGGCAAAGCGAGACTCCTTGTAGCCTGAAAAGAAGGATTTTCAGGTGATTTCATGATATCATCATCTACTATAAAAAACCATGTAAAACCAATTCAGACCTAAATTAAAAATGCATTAAAAATGTACACATTTAGCAACAGAATGAAATAAAACTCAGAGCACTGGTAAAGGGGAAGGGATCCACTTTATTACATATTACAGCTTTTTCACAAATCATTCAACAATATTAAAATAGTATTTTCTTTAGAGGTGAACTACTTAAACATAATTTGCAGGATGCTTTATGTTATACATTGGCCGTGGCCATGTTGACTGTTTGTAAATTCAACAGGGCCTTTAGTTTTTTATGTTTTTCTTTCTTTGTCCCAGTTGACCTTCATTTCTTTGCTGTTGGATGTTTTGTTCTAGCGTTCGCTAAACATGTCTCCTAAACAACATCTGTCTGAGCATAATTTAGAAACAGTAGCGAGGCACTGCAGGTCTGTCAAGTGTTGGATTTCTTTACATACGATACCAAAGCAGTCTACCACTGTCTGAATCTAAGGAATAAGAATTTTGAATGGTAAATCTTTTACCACTTATCATTGTAAAACGTGTGTCATGGGCAAGTGGAAAGCTCGATCAGCGTAGCAACAATAACTAAGGGGTCAGGACTTAGGGATCGGTCCGTTTTTTAGTTTTTAACATCTGTAAGGCTTTTTAATATACAAATGCAAATGGATGTGCACTCATTCACTATTTTAGGACAGGTGCAATTAACCTGTCATTCCTCCTCTAAAGGTAATGGTATTGAATGTTGAATGTGTCTTAGCAGAAAATATTGTTTATAAGAAATAAAAAAATTAAGGGTCAACGTGTAATGCTTTAAATGTGAGTTTCAAAAGCTTCTGTCTGCCTTTTAGTTGGACTAAAAGATGTTGAGGCATCTTTCACAGAGGGACTCATCTGATCTTCAGGCTCGGTAATCTGCAGGTCACATACTGAGAATGGACCTCTGTCTTCAGGCTTCCAGTCTTCTCTCAACATTTTGTAAAAATCTGTTCCTGCCTCTTCATGACTCATACTGTGCACCTGAAATAGAAACAATGGTTTTTAGGTTCATGCATTTATATGAGAAGCAATATCAAAAATAGCAGCTCTTTCTAATCAGTTTTTATTGGTTTTCATTTAGGACTGATTTCAGCCCACCGTGAAATTGATTGAAATTAGTTCCCCATGCGGCTGCTTAAGGTTTGCGGTGGGATAAATATTCATTGTGTATTTGATTATAATGGTCACTAATCATTCTGGATTGCAAGGTGATTTCAATCACCTGCTATACAATCCTGGTGAGACCTTTGGGCTTATCAACACAATTTTGATGTTCCAAACTGATGTGTTGTCTGCTGCATGGTCTAAATAGTCAGGGGCGAGAACTCTGGTCTTTTTTTGTTTGATTGATTTACTTGATGAATAAAAAAGCACATATAACACTGCACAGCAGTAATTATATCGGCCAACATTAAAAATCTCAAATTACCTTATTTCCATTGTGATCCTCTAGTAAAACACTTATCAAGCCACAAGATAAAACAGCACAACAATTGAGACTACAAGTGCAGACAATAAAAAAATCAACATATAATAGCAGCGAAGCAGTAGCTATGTCAACATGCTATTAGTTGTTTTGGTAATAAAAAAAAAAAAATTAGAATAGAAAATTCTACATGGTACTTTGTAGCCATTTCTTTAAGGCCACAATAAATGTGTTCAGTAAAACACTTCAGTGTGTGTGTGTGTTTCAGCTTTTTGGTCGGATTATTCCACTGTAGTGTCGCGCTGTACAATGCTGCGTATGCCCATTTGTCCACGTCTAAATATTAATTTCTGCCGACTGTGGAGGTTATCCCAGCCAGTATCATATTATACTCATGAGAATCACTTTATAATGGGATTTGTGTCATTGATCACAACACTGTCTAACAAAAGAAAAAGAGTTCCCTTTTCAGATTCAGTAGCTGGGTTGTTTTCTAAGGTGCAGTGGCCAGTGCTAAAGGAAGTGTCAGCAGAATATTTTCCTATTTCTGGCAAAGCTGTGAAAGAGTAAAGTCTTTTAAATGTCGGTGAGGCTCTTCCACATGGACAAAATTAAAGCCAAAGAGAGGATTTGACAAATGTGGAGATGGCACATAGTTCAGTTACACACAGTATTTATTAATAATGCATTAGAGGTGTGTAGAAGTGTTTGGTGTTTCACAAAGCAACCCAGCACACAGAGAAACAAGCCAACTGCAGCATAAAGGTAGTTCAGGTGTTGAATACAAACACCTTGATCAAACAATGCATTGTGTCTCTTCTTTTGTTATGTTATGTTTTGTTTTGAGGCTCAACCCACACATTATGGTCAACTTTTCCTCTGCCAATGCCGGTAGAGACAGCATCTTTGACACATCTGTGTTCAAACCTGCTGTGTTTAATTCTGTCAGCCTTTGTACACTGAGCGAGACGTGCAAACTTCATTCCCAAGGTAAAGGTGCCTTGTAGAGTTGTATTTTAAACGAGCAAAAGTTATGTTTGAATTGTATATATTTTGCTTCCTCATAAAACATGTGCAAAGCTGAATTAGATGTATAATGATGCTGCAGTGTTTACATTCATGTTTGCTTGCTAACAATCTGCTTCTTCCTTGCTGCAAGTCCTGCCGCATTACCGCCACCTGTCGATCAGTAAAACTGCGTGAAACCACTGAAAAGGATGTTGTATTGCCCTCCTGCCTGTGTGTAGATGAAATCAAACAAAGCGGGAACCCACTCATGAATACATTGCTCTATGGCGCTGCTAGTGGTAAAAAACTCCACAGTGTACCTGTATAGAATTTATCTACAAATACTTAAAATGAAGAATACTGCCAGTCTGGATACAACAGTCGATTAAGATGACAAATGTAGACATCCAGCCAGGGGAGGCAAATAAAAGGTCTGACAGGAAACTCTTAGGACAATGGAAATATAAAGCACTGCTGTGCAAAGTCAAAAGAAAGACTAAAGTGATAGTAAGCTGGGAAAATCTAATTATAATGCATATTATCTCGCTAAGTGCTTTTTTTCTGTCTTTCTGATTAACTGACCTTTTGACCATCATCATCTGCTTTCTTTTCCTGCCTTCAACAGCTCTGGTCTCTAGGTCTTTACCTTTAGAATTGTATTGAAACACATTATCAAGAGATACACTGCACAGCAATTTGGAGAGATATATTATATCATTTGTACTTTCAAACTGTCACTTGTGGTTATGTTGATTCAAGAGTGTGGCTCTAAAGTCACCCTTGGCTGTGATTGTTGAGTTGGGATTGGTTCATGAAATTGCAAAACAAACTAGAGACCAACTTGAACGGATTAGCCTACACCAGCTGCGACACCAAATCAGACCAGGGCTGTAGATTGGGGGCGTGGGGTCAATGGCCCATTTCCGTACTTTATACTTCCAGCGCCCTTGTCAAAACTAGTGATAGCCAAATGAAGCTTCGTGAACCAGTGTCTTTATTTTCTGAGCCTTCTAGATGGTTCTCTCTGTCCAACAATTGGTTGAGAATATACTGAATTGTGGGCTCAGGAAATAAAGACACTGCTTCAAGAAGCTTCATTTGGCCCTCGCTAGTTCAAACCCAAGCTATCTTCAAAAACAATCTTCATTTTGATGTTAACTACACCCCTGCAAAGTTTTGTGACTGCATCTTCCATGGTTGACACTATCACAGTGACAACATCTGACCGCAGACAGACAGACATATAAACACCTGACAAAGTTCTCAAATCGGCCTCTGTGGTAGTATCACTGCAGTAGTCTCAGGGACCACATTTTGCCATGATGACACACACACACACACACACACACACACACACACACACACACACACACGCAAGGCGAAAACAATACGATTTGTTGGTGCCACAGCTGGTAATCAAGCATACATTTTAAATTAAACCATTTTTCTTCACCTCTGCCGCCACAGTAGTTGGCAGCTGACGGGGGGGCTCTGTGTCTCGGCTCTGAGCCATTTGCACTGCAGGTGCACTGCAGCTAGGTGCAGTTACTGATACAGCATTTTAAAAAGAACTCTCGTCAGTTGCTAAAGTTTCTTCCTGGTCTCTTGTTTGTTTTGGCTTTCAGCTTTTTCATGGTAACAAGGACATTTTCAGTCTTTTCTCAACGTTAAGCTATGTGTTTAAACAGAGACACTGCGCAGTTATCCTCCTGATGGCTCTTCTCTTTTTTTCTTCACAGTTCCACGGGACAAACTAAAGAAGATCCATATGACTGAGATCTGAAATATTGTTATATACGTACTCTGTAAAGAAAGGATTGAGATGCTGGCAAAATTAGAATTAAGTACGAGACCATAACAGGAAAGAGACAGGGGCAGAGAGACAAATACTGTTCTTGAATTCTTGAATGTGAGCTCCTAGGCAACACATGAGTTTCCAATTATATATGAATTGTTATTCTCATGTTGCTAATTAACGCCACATCCTTTGATTCTACCAAAGACTAGAAAAGGTACCCAGAAATGAAATAAAATACATTTTACTGCTGAGTTAGAGAAAGCTCATTACTTAATGAACATGACGAGAATGAGAACATTCATCAGCCAGTCAGGGATTAGACCTTATACAAAAGAACGTAGTAAAAGAAGATTTTTGAAGCATTAACTTCACCTAAAAGGTAGAAATCCAACAAATTGCAATCAAAGTTAGTCCTAAAATTTGCTAAATACATATTTAAAATCACATCTCATTTATTTAGTTGGCAACAGCACTTTGTTGTTTTAGTTTTCCAGGGAGTAATGTACTCATGACTATTTCTAGGCTTGGTGCAGTCCTGAAGTCTCCAATGGCAGCCTGGAAACCTCTATATCATTATCAATGTGTTAATTTTACAAGATTAAATGTGTTAATTGGTGAGCTTTAGAGACACTTCTAGGCGGATTTCGTTACAGGCAAACAGATACAGGCAACCTGTGTCCATCTGTGTCCATTCTTCATGCTAAGCTAAGCTAACCAGCTGCTGTCTGTGGCTTCATATTCACTGTACAAACTGAGAATGACATTGTTCTTCTCATCTAACTCTTGGCAAGAAGGTGAATAAGCGTAATTCCCAGAATGTGGAAATATCCTTTCAGTAATCACAATATGAAATCCCACACCTAAATGTAAAAATGCATATTCATGTGTGTAACACGTGTACATAGATTTGGAAGTTTTGTTTATCTTCACTCCAAACTAAGCAGAAATGTTTCTTGGCATTGCACGACAACGTCAACAAATTAAACATAACCTTAAATGTAAAGAACATGAACTGAAATACATTATTAAACACCTCATTGCATTATTCTGACTGTAATGGATCCAAAATCTGTGGTTAAAAGAAAAAAGCAGGGCACCCACAGTCCACTGTGCCAACGTAATGCCGATTGCATCAAACGCTGAATATCAATGTTACAGGTTCCTAACACTCTGCATATTATCGTATGACAACATCAAAACAAACCATTAAACTAAATACAGGATAGCCTTGGAAGTAAGCTACCAATAATTTCTGCATTGCAAGTAATGTTATTGTTTTGTCTTTCTGGAAGTTCCCTATCAAATGAAAAACTGTGTTTTTGGCGTCAAACATGTCAGGGCCATTGAATTGGAAAACATCTTTCTAGAGAGAAAGATTGCTTAAAGCGAACACTTAATGATATGGTTGAGGTTTAAGTGTTCACTGTCTCATCAGTATATATATATATATATATATATATATATATATATATATATATATATATATATATATACTGATGGAATTCTGTTGACCTTGACATTTCATGTCATGTATTCAACAAAAAAACAAAGTTCAGACTATAATTTTGCACAAAGCTCAGTATTACACATTGAAAGAGCTTTCATTAACATTTTGTGAAGTGGTCATTGCATGGAGGAAATTTAGTCGCTTTGCGACCAACACAGGTCTTCATCAGGGTCATTGTCAGCAGTTGTCAGTGATCATTTAAAATAAATTACGCTGCTACGGAATTAGTATTACTACCATGTGTGAAAAGGAAATGAAAACTGGACTGATAAAGACGTTTTTAATATGGTAAATGTTTTTATTACAATATTACTTTGAAACAATAATGTCTGTTTGAACTCAATAAATAACAAATACACCTGTTTTACCATCTCTCATTGCTGTGTGTGACAAAAGGTGTGGCTGATAAATTGCCACACAATTATGTATCCTCTTGATGGCTCTTCCTGTTTTCTTTCATCTCTGAGGCAGAGTGAAAAAGAATACTTAAACTGAGGTGACATTGTATGTTTTTACTTAACACTTTAAAAATGATGCCTCACCCAATAACTGTTATCAAAAACAGCACTCTACACTGCTCCAATGTTTTCCAGCAGGATGGAAAGCAGGCCACTTTTCATAGCTCTGCAGTTAAAGTACTTTGACAAGAAGAGGTATGGAAACAGCTTGTGAAGCAAAAGGAATCATCCTCTGCAAGGTTTGACAAGGCTGGTTGACGAGACAGAGACAAGCCACGTGGTGAAAAATCGAAAAAAGACAACCCAGCTACCCTACTGTCGACCATGGTATTGAAAAACTATTTTAGTTAGAACAAAAACAGGAGTCAGTCACCTTTAAGCTAAACATCTTTCGACATCATTTCACAGTAAATGAGGTGACTTCAGTTGCAGCGATGGATGGAGGCTGTCCACATTTTCTCACCATCACATTCATAATTTTAACTTTGAAGTTATACCTGATATGTGTTTGGAGTAATCGCAACAGAGACACTGAATTATACGCTTAGTTTATACCAGAAAGTGTATTGCCAAATCTATAATTCATTATGGGTTGGGTTCAAACTGAATGTGTTGAAGCGCCTATATGCAGGTTTTTGTAAATGTCGGACATGTATCTGGCACTGGCTCAAACAAAAATACAGTATATGCCATTACAATCAATTGAAAGATGTTTTGAAAATTTCCCTCTAAGTCAGTGTTTCTCAAATGGGGGGTACGTAAGATTTTTGGCTAAATGTTTTTCAGATGCAAGGCTGTAGTTACTTCTACTTTCTATTTTTTTCTAAGTAATGACGCTGTTTTTGAAGTTTGTCACCTTTTTTGTGATCAAATTTGTATATATATTTTTTTTTTTTAACTAAGAATGCAGAAACATCCACAAACAGTCCCAAACAACACACTGGGACATTTAAATGCGTCCCAGGGGGGCGGGAGGGAGGGAGACAAAACACATGCAGACACACACATACACTAACAGACACACACCCAAATAGACACACAAGACAAGGGACCAAACCCCTGCGGGCCGCAGCACAAGGCCACAGCCCGGACCTCACAGAGTCAATGATGCTCCGCCAAGTGTCAGTTTGTCACCTTTTTTTGAAGGTTTTGTCGTTTTTTTTTACTTATTCTGGCCTTTCTTCCTTACTTTTTTCTACTGTCTTTTTTTGTTCAAGGTTTTTCCTTTGTTGCCTTCCTTCTTTCTACTGTGAATTTCTCAGTTTGTACATGGCTTAAAAATGCTGTTCAAAAGGGGTACATCATTGAAAAACCCTTGGGAACCACTGCTCTAAGTCATTATTATTTAATAAAGCAAAAATGAGAGGGTTGAAATACATAGTACAAAAATAGTGTAGAAGGAAGAGACAAAGAGCTCTCAAACGATTACCACAAGCAGAAAGGTGTTTTTAATTTTGTACGCATTTTTTAAAGAATGTGTGTAGTCCTATAAACCCATGATTAAGTCTGTTTCCCCAGACAGGTAACTGGCATTAAAAAAATATAACTTATCTGTGATCAAATATTCCACCCTCATGTTTAATTTACTATACTAGGTTTTTGTTTAACTCCAAGTTTTCTTCAGCAGATGGAACTTTTGGTATCATGTGACCAGATGTAATACAGTATTTATACATGTTTGGAAAATACCATGCATGTAGACGACATCCAAAGAAGTGGAATAGAGTGTGATAAGTTGCTTTGCTCATTTCATGAAATTCGTTACACAATTGTTGAGTAATAAAAAAAGACAGATTTTGCAATCACTTCAAATAAAACTACTGTGTGTAACTATATAGGTTTGAAAACACACTTTTTCTCCAGCCTACCTTTTTGTTGTCAGTCGGGTTCTTGGTGACAAACTCCCTGAAAGGGTTTGGATGGAATTCTTCGTCATTCTCGACCATCAGTCTTGGACTGGCTGTCATTGGACGAATAACCCCAGGTTTTGTCTGAAAGGAAAGATTCAAAGTTTGGCACCGGAGAGGAAATCATTCTTGCTTTCCAAGACACTTTACCATCATCAGTGTTAGAGCAGTTGCAGTAGGAGACTAAACTTGAATATGTACCTTTTCCGGATTCATAAGCTTTCTCTCTACACCAGTAGATGGGTGCAAGCTGCATACAGAAGCCTAAATAAACAAAGAGGAAGAAAAACATTTAGTTAGTGTCTCCCATAAACCTGAAATGCTGATAAAGGAAGGCACTTGAAGTATTGACGGTTATTGTAAAGGCAAGCAAAAGTTTGAGATGATCCCAAAACCATGAGCTATTCCTTTACTGCTGTTGCACTTGGTCAGAGGTGGACAAACATCATACTGTAGGTTTTGTCTTTAACAGCATTTACCCTCTAAAGAGTGAGTCTTTGTTCATGCAGGCTACATCAACTCAGTTTTCAGATTTTTAAAGTAGTAAAATTCCCGATAGGAAATACTCTCTTCAAATCTTTGAGGTGTAGCTCACAATACACAATACACAAAAAAGTGTTTTGAATGATAAAATATTGATTTGTTGTAACATACGGTACTGTCAGTAGTGGATCCTGTGAGAGTAAAATCCAGGGGAACTGTTTGCCTTTAAACCTTTAACAAAACTATCTCACTCTTATCTATCTTAAACTTATCTTACTCACATATTTGGTTTCACGTCCCAAGGATTGTGTTAACGATGAGTTGTTCTGCTGAAAGTAAAGAAGGAAAGAATGAAACCTCTACTGGTGGGAAATTGTGAAGATGTCATGTTTTTTTCTCCCTAGAAACCAGGAAGAGCTTTCCCCCTTGATGAATAATGAACAGATATGTTTTCATTTCTCATCCTAATGAAAATATAGTCAGAATTCACTTTTATCTCCCATCCAATTGGTTTTTCAGTAAAACACAGCACATATCACTGGTTTCCATGGCCTCAAGGTCACCACAGTTGTGCTTTTCCTACTTTCTATTAAACTGAACTTTATTGATTTACAATAGTAGGTATAACTGTATTGCAGCTTCTCTATTACTTTCTGCATGCCGTTGGTGAGATGTTATTCCTGTAGTCCGCTTGAGTGTCAAATCAAGAGTTTAGGAGCTTGCCATTTTTGTCACAAGCTGTTAAAGACACACACTTTACCTGCAGATCAATGTTTGTAGTCGATGACCTGGAGGGCTGCTGTGAGCGGGATGTTTTGCTCTTAAAGTAAAAATAAAAATAAAAAGATACACTCTTAATATTCAATGGACAAACAAATCAACATTTGCGAATAATCCTTTGAACTCACTGCTGGAATGGAATCTGCCAATATCTCATCAATAACTGCATAAAGAGCTTCTGACTGCTGCCGGAGCTCAGCGGGTGAGCACATCTGTAGAAAATGATTCATGTTAACAGAGAGTTGTGTGAAGCGTGCAGTGCAAACCAGCAGTAATGTGTTCAGTAATACCTCAGCGTGGGTGTCTGCAACACCTCTGTCCAACCTGCAACACGGACTCTCTTCTCTCTCTACCTGCTCGTCTATTGTCTGTGAATGCAAAGCAGAGTGGACAGATTGAGCTCCTTGCCAAGACTGGTGGTCTCGGTGAGGGATTACACAAGAGGCTTAGACATTGCAGCAACTCTTCAATTCATATTCATCCACTCTGTATTCTTCTCAGACATCTCTCCCTCCTCTGCAGCTCTAATTGTACCATACTGCAGTACAAATGACACAGCAACATGACACGTTTCCCTTTGAGTCTGTTTTAACTTTCACAAGGATTTAAAAATGAGGCGTCTTGCTTTATTTCCTGTAAATCCTTTACAAAAATGTATTTCTCCATAAAGCCTGAGGAGTGGACTTATACATCGTGAGTTTATTCCTATTTCACATTCACCACATATTGGTCCAAATGGCAACATTTGAGTGCCTGCATCAGGCTTGCATTAGGGAATCATAGGGATGGTTGTTAGAAGGATGAGAAGACGAGTTAGTTGGACAGAGTCAAGTTAACTCACCTGCTGATCCAACAGAAGTGTGTTTGTGGGAATTGCAGCGAACGATTTGTAGCTTAACTTTATCTTGTGTGTCTGGAGTTCGCAGAGAGAGCAGACAGTGAAATTAAAATTAATTCAAATTTCTGCATTTTACTAAAGATAGACATTATAAAATATCTTGTGTAAAGTCATTATATGCGTTTTACATTTATTTAGGCATGCTTTATCTCACACTGCCACAGGCTACTAATTATGCAAAACCCCGCCCAACAGTTAAGTTACAACTAACTTTTTCACACTGACAGGCAACATGGCTGTGTCACACATTGACTTATGTTTCCCTTCTTGCACTGAATAAATTGGATTTCTGATGGTTAAAACTCAGATGTTACTTAACTTCAAGCATGTGTTTCTGGCCTAGAAACCAGAGTTTGAAAAGTCTGCTATATCCTTTGTATGATGATGGTTCACTCTTGTTTTAACATATGCCATTTCAGATTTGTCAATCATTACATTTGAAATATCTGCGAATCAAAGATCTACAACAACATCAATAAAAAGCATATGGCAAACATACTGTAAACAGAAATCTAAAAGCAGAGAACAGCGCTTGATATCCAGCTATCAAGTGAGGGAAATCTGTTTTTAACTACGTAGCAAGGCAGAACAACATGTCACAAGGAGCATAATAAATAATATTCACAGTTAAACCATGCACATGGCAAGCAGAGCGGCTACCTTTCTTTTTTTACCCTCCCTGTCACTGCAGTCTGATATTCCACTCCCAGGCCTTGGGGAGGGCGTGGAGCGCATGGAGAGAGAAGGGGACTGGAGAAAGTCTCTGATTGGTGGAATAGGAGAGGGGGTAGGCGTGGGGGAGTTAGTGGGTGAGGGCCATCCGTGAAAAGCCATGGGTGTGTAGTGGGAAGGAGACAGACAATGAGTTCTGTGAAAACCAGCTGATTTTTTGTAATCAGGGCAGCTCGTCCCTGACTCACACCTTTCTGTGGCGTTTTGTACAGATGGTGATGCTGTGTCACAGAAAATTGTGGCACCTGGTGAGAGTGATTGAGAAGGCTTAAGCCGAGGAGGAGAGACAGAGGGAGACCTCAATTGTTGAGAGAGCGAGTGAAGACTTGAGAAAGATGAATTTGGCAGGGGACTCCATTTATGGGACAAAGAGGTCCCTAACTTATTATCTTCAGGGGATGGGGAGATTACTTTTTTAAGGTTGTTATCTGCAAGGCCCTTGAGGTAAATGTCAGTGTTGATGGGCTTCAGCTCGTGGGACTTGGAAATGGACGTGTGTGGGTGTTGCAACTTTTTGGAAGTTGCACAGTCCATTCTTTTATGCTGTAGTGGGGAAACTGAATTGACGTTTGAGCAAAATAAAGGCTGTGGCACTTTCGGGAGTGTGCTCTTTACAGCTGGTGGTGAAATAACCTGCTCCCATCTAGGCACACTGCTGGAGCATCTTTTCGCTTGAGGGCATGTTCTACTGAGCTCATTTGACTGCACAGGTGGAGGAGATATGACACTTCTATTAGGCTCCCTGTGAGCGTGGCTCTGACTATCTATAGATGTTGATGAGGAGAACCGAGAGGAAAACTCAAGGGGAATGGAGGCCACACTGGAGGCTGCTGAGCATGCTTTACAAGTGGACATGGTCACGGGGCTAATAGGCCAGCAGGGGGTGTAAGGCCTCTGCAGAGCAGGGGACAGGACAGGAAGACGGCCTTTTCTTAGGATGGCAGTGAGGAGGGAGAGTCGGGTGAGAGGAGGCCGGTGCCGGGGAGGAGGGGACTGGGGACAGACAGAGGAGGACAGGCTCTCGCAGGATGAGAAACAGGGGGTGTGAACCAGACTAGAGCCAGGAGCGAGAAAGTGCCTCTTGATCTGAACAACCGCAGGGGAGAAGATGCCGGAGCGGACAGATGAGCAGGGAGAAACAGTGCGGCTGAAAGAAACAGGAGAGGTGAGAGAGGAAAGCTGCACAGCCGACCAGCTCTTCTCTCTGTCCAAGTCCTCTGAAAGGATGGACTCTCTGGATGAAGCCGGTGTGGGGAACAGATCTGCAGAGTCTGTGGGGCTCAGTCTGTCTTCTGACACAGACGCTATATTTGCAAAGAAACCCGAGCTAACCTCAGTAAGTCCAGAGGTATCGTGACTCTGCCCCCGGGAAATGCCCCTGTGTTTATCAACAGCTGTTTCCATAGAGGCTGTCCCGGCAGCTACGTGGGCGAGGATATTTTCAGACTGAACACTGAGTGAAGGAGAGGCTTTGGTTTGAGAGAAGCTCACGTGATCCGGTGAAGGCTGAAAAACAAAAAACAAAGAGTGATTAGTTGTTTTTATGTGTTTCACTTTAAATTCTTAAAAAGCTAGCGTGACCAAAATGTGTGCAGAGAAAAAGAAAGAACTTTGATGAAGTCTATATCTGACACTAACATAACAAATCCATTATAGAGTAGAAATTAATAAACCTGTTTGGTTGACTATATTATTGACTACAATGTAATCATACATCTTAAATTTAAAAGGCAATAAATGTCCAACTTGGATTGTTACATCAAGTTATTTTATGCCCTAACAATCCCTTTATGTCTTGATAAGAGTATATTTATCCGGCAAATATATAGACAGATATATTCCACACACACTCATGCACAGAAATGTAAATATGTCAGTAATAAAGCCTTCAGTCAAAGTTTCCACAAAGCATAAAGAGTGTGCGTGTTGTACTTACTTGAAGTTTTGTCCCTGGTTGGATTGTGTTTCCTGCTCCTCCCCCTGGATAGTCTTTCATTAAGACTATCTCTGCTTTAAGGATCTCCCTGTCCGACATGATCTCCCCGGCTGTCTTCTCATGGGACAATGTTAAGTTCTGACAGGAGAAAATTAGGCAAATGTTTGGGAGGAACTGAGCAAGTGAAACCTGAGAAAACCCAAGGTGAACTTCAGTGAGCCTCTCTGAGCTCAGGGGGTGTGCTTGGTTTCACCACACCACATGCCAGCTCCACACATTTAATACATATGTACTCGTACATGTCCTGCTGACGTCAAGGTGTACTATTCTCATGTTGGGAACTGAGCAACTGAGAAGAATCCTGCCAATACGTATCAATTTAACCTTTCCTCTTCATGGTCCCAGATCTATTTAATTCATCAAACATCACATTTGTGTCCCAAAACCAATAAAACTATTGGTTACAGCTGAAAAGCATAACCTTCTGCAAGATAAGGTGCTTAAAATAGTGTTTAAACTACAACCAAGATGACAGAGCGTCCAGAGACTTAAATGTGTGTCATGTCACCACACATTACCGTTATGTAAACAGCTGATGTTGTTGACTGACCAGGGAACATCCTCGATAATTTGTTGCATTGCCTGTGAAGCATAGAAGTACTGTAGAGTAGAAGTACTGTATTAGAGGGTAACAGGTATTTAACTTGATTACTTCTTACCTCTGATAACTAGACCCTAGAAGATTATATAGCATGTGGTAAATAAATCTTTATATTTACCATGTATTACCTTGTGTTCACTCATATTTTGTTACCAAAAGCATGTTAAACTGCCTGAATGTAATTTGGGGAAAGACATACTGAAAGTTAAACGAGAAGATCAATACCACTCATGTTAAATATGATGCTAACCAGCAGCCAGTTAGCTTAGCTTAGCATAAAGACTTGAAACAGGGACACAGCTAGCCTAGCTTGGCCCATAGGCACCTAAAAGTTAAATCCACCTATGTAAATTGCACAACAGAGTATGATGGGAAAACATGGATTTTTGCAAAATTAACATTATTTACATTCACTCCACTTTGTTTAGGCTGCAATTTCCCCAGTGAGAACAGACTTTAACATCAATGTCCCACAGATCAAAACGGGTGTAACTGCAATGCAATTTGATATTATTTGACCAAAATATAAATTCAGGCTATTACATCCGATAGAATATGGTTAAAATTGTTTTGGTTTATTGAATGTGCATGAATTTGGTTTAAAATAATATTAATACATGTGACATTTTAGTGAAGCTATAAAGAGTAAGTGATTATGACATGCATCATTCCTGACATGAACAACCACATTTACGATAATTATGATCCTAAAAATACGTATGACACCATATTATAGTGACACCCTTCAGCTTTTGAAATGAAAATATTCTCAGTGCTTTTCTGTTCCCTAACTGTAGATTAGCGTCATTTAAATAAATGAAAGGCTGCCAAAATGACACTTATTTATAGGACTGTATTTAACATCCTAAAACTGGCACTTCATGTTGATGTTATCACCACGTATCGCGTGTCGAAAGCAGTTATATTAAGAAAAGGATTAAAGGCAGTGATGACTCTGACAACTGGCTGGAATTAAAGTTTTCCAATATGAAATTTAAATCTGTTTCCATGAAAAAGCCATTAGAGTATTTTAGATGAACAGTGAGTTTATGCAAGAGTGATAAATTCTAGCTATTTTTGAATGAATCGACTATATTAACTTTTTAATCCTGTTTGGCGTGGCTCTGTTTTTAGGCAAAGTACTTGAGAAGATTTGTTTAATTTATTCTGGTTGTTTCTCATTAGCCCGAAACTAAACAAAATATCTAACAAACGTACTGTGTAAGTATTGTGCCTTGGTGGCCTACCTCATATTTCAGATCAATGTTGTCCACTCAGAATGTCAACTGATAATTGCCACTTGAGGTTAACGTAGAGAAATGAATACTGCAAATTCATTTCTTTTGATTAGGACATATTCAGAAGTGCAAGCTGCTCTGAATCACAGTGGGGGATTAATGAGCTGGCATCTAATTATGGCAGGGAGTGTCACTAATCTGTAATGCCTTAAAGCGACTACCGGTAAATGTAGCGCAGCAGTACAAAAAGCAGGTGTGAGAAAGCAAAAAAATGATTTTTTGCCACAACTCAAGATAAGTCACAACTCAATAGACTAAAGGTGTTCTCACCTGACTTGACTCTGAGTAACATCATCATTAGTTTTGGTACGCATTAAACAAAAAAAGGTACAACATATTAGTGAATGAGCCTTCAAATTTTGTTATTGTTGGGGTCTAGCCAGATTAGCTTTTTCCTGGTTTCCAGTCTTTATGCTAAGCTAAACTAACCGGCTGCTGGAGGTAGCTTCCCACTAAACCTACAGACATAAAAGTGGTATCGGGCTTCTTGTCTAACTCTAGGCAAGAAACTTTTTTTGTTTATATCACATTCATACAATTTAACATGCTTAGTAAAAAAATGTGAACACACAACACAAGAATGTGCATTTGTTGTTTTGTTTTTTGGATATTCTGACATTTAGTCCTACTAGTGTAGGGGTGTTAATGATGAGTTGTGCTACTTTATACTTTTACTCCCCTACATTACAGAGGGAAATATTGTGTTTTTGAATCCTCTATGACAGTCTAATTACTTAACAGATAAGATTTCATAAAAAAACAACTCATCACGTTACATAATATGACATGTTTATAGATGAAATTGCCAGTTGCTATATAAAGGGGATTTCATTTCAATTTTTGCTTCAAATTTAAATTTGTTTCAGTTTGAAATACATGTTGTGCAATAATAATCCAACATTGTAATATACTACTGTAGAAATATAAACATCTGAAAGGTACCATTCTGCATAATGGGTATTTCTTCTTTTGATAGCTTCATTTCACTGTCAAAAGTCAGTTAAAACTTTGAACGTGAGATTTACATTGTGGTATTGTTACTTTTGCAAGGCCTAATAAAGGATACCAGTACCCACTGCTAGTTAAAAACCAACAAAGTGTCATCAAAACCAAAACTTGTCAGTTTATAACATGAAGGGCTTTGAGTAATAGCAGGGTGGGGGTTTGAGAGACTAATGGTGCCACCCCTGTGAGAAGATCTTTGAAGTCTGACTCCAGGCAGCAGAAGAAGTTGGCTATCCAGTGGCCCCCGGAGCTGTGGCGCTGCCATGATGTTTATGCTGGATAAACATCCAAAAGCACATTAACCCCTTCAGCAATCAACACTACAGGGGGTTGGGGGTTCACACCAGACCCCAAGATGATAGCTTTCAACAACTTTTGGTTGAACATTTGCAGTTTGGGTGCATTAATGTAGCCTACATAAAGTTGAATCCAAGATCAGAAAAATAACTTAAAAAGGATCTGTCAAAAGAAAACATAAAGCAAAGACATATTAATGCCGTGTGTGTTTTCTGATGGTATTTGCCTTTCAAACATTTATTTATTATTGTTGTTATTATTATTATTCAATGTCTTGTAAAAAAATAAAAGCCTTTTTCTATGTATGTAAAGCACTCTTATATGATGAACGAAGAAATCTTATTGACACCACAATAATTGTGTATCGTTGACTGAAATGTACATGCAAGAAAAGAGTAAATTATAGGACACGGAATTTGATCCCTGAGGTTGTTATGATATGCTTTATATACTGTATATATGGATGATTTTAAATCATATCAATCAATGATGGTTATCCATTAGAAGGAAGTTATGGTGCAATTGCTAAAATGCCGCAGGTGAGAGTGAGATTGATTCTTCCTCAGGAGCAATGGTGTTTCCTCATCCTTAATTCACTGACATGATCACTAGAAACTAGGGTTGTTTAAAAAGGTAGGAAAGTTCAATTTACAATTAAGAGGAATCTCAGGCTCACTATGTCGGCCAAAATTGTTATTGAGTTTACTGCAAACTCAGATTTTGTCTCTATTGTTGAAACTGCTTGAATGAATACTAATAAAAGTGAAAGTACTTTGCAATGTAAAGTATTGTTAGTCAAGGCTCATAAGGGTGATAAAAATCAATGTCATTTAGAGAATAAATGGATAGTGTGGAACAGAAAGTCATATCTGTCACATCTAAGAAGAAAGTGGTCACTTTGATATTCTTATACAGGGATAGTTAGGGTGCATTTAAGCTGGTGATTTTTGCAAGTAGCACGAGGCTGTGGCCTCAAAAATAAGATCACACAAATCTAACCAGACAGGCTGAGTGGCTTCGGATAAGCGGACTAAGATGGATGGATGGATGGATGGATGGATGGATGAATTTCCTCCAATGTGTGGAACATAAGTAAGTTTATCTACCTAGAGCTAGTCTCACTTTGCAAACAGATAGCGATGTAAAAAAACAATACAAGCACCAGGTGACAGTACAAAGACAAGTCAATTAGCTAAAGCAACAGATTACGGTCATTCAGATGTGTTACAGAGCAAGAAAACGTGTGTGTGTGTGTGTGTGTGTGTGTGTGTGTGTGTGTGTGTGTGTGTGTGTGTGTGTGTGTGTGTGTGTGTGTGTTCTGCTGCTGTACCTTATTTGTTTTTTCTGTCAAAGCTCCAGATCTCTCCTCCTCAGTAACAACGTTTTTAATTGGTAATTTCTGCACCACTGGCAAAAACGTGAAAATACGATGGGATGGCACTCCTATTGAACCCTGTAAAACAGAGAGGAGAGGTAGGACTAGAAATTGTCCACATGTTACAAGATGTTGATTTAAATTTCTAGTATTCTCGAATATTCTTTACTTAATAAATGATGAGTCATGCACAATGGGACTTTTTATCTGTTCACATTTAAGTGTTCATGGCGAGCTCTCCACAAAATCCATGTGTCACTCACAGTTGAATACCACTGCATTTCAGCTTCTTTCTATAGCCCGCCATTAATGAACCATCCTCACACGCACACAAAGATCAGGCACCCTGCAGCTCAAAACCTCGCCACACACGGACTCAATGAGGAGTGATGAATTGCAAATTCAGTAAATCAGCTCTCATTTTCGTCTGCTTGAGGCCCCTTACCTCACGTATTTTTCTTTTGCTGTTAGTTTGGGTGACAAATGCTGAATATTATGCAGAAACTCTGTAATAAGAAGCCAAAGATGCTTCTCTATGTTAATCAACTTGAGCTGCTTTGTAATCTATGGGTCCTTTCCACTGCAGGAACTAAACAACTTAATGTAGCTATAGCAATTCTGGGGCGGTTTGTCCAGCAAGCAAGTTCATGGAGCTAATTTTCCGTGCTGTTTAGGAGAGCAGCCTATATAGTTCCAGGTACTCTGGCAGCTTTGCCGGTAGTGCTGTCGATAATGATTGGTCAAGCAATTGTGTCAACACATCATTAAAAAATACATATACATTTTGTTGCCGTACATAAAACACAAGCCAGCCTGTTTTCAGTATTAATTATATGTGGTGAGATAATTGCCTGCTGGTTGTAGCTTCATATTTAACATAAATATCTAAGAGTGGTACTGATCTTCAGTCTCATCTAATTCCCTTAAAGAAATAAGCCAAAATATCGAGAGAATCCTAAGAAGGAAATACTTTGTTGAATTAGCACCAGTTTTCGAGTGACGCAAATGCAGTGAGTGCTAGCTTTGAGAAAAAGAGCTTTACGTGTTAAACATCCTTCTGGTGCAGCAACTCCTTACTGATGACCAGCTTTTATAAAAACATTCAGGGTGCTATAAAACTTTTTTTTAGTATATGTTTCAGCTTATTATCCAAGCCAAACAGATATGTGGTGTCCTCTGTAAAACTGAATTCGTAGCTTTTCCTAAACCTGCATAGTTCAGTGGGTAGTCTACGTAGATCGCAACATTCACACCATCAGCGATAATGGGTCCATTTTCAGCACCCATGCTAAAATGCATGAAACACCTATATGTGTCCAGCTGCTAAGCTTACATTATATTGCATCTGCGGAGACAAGTGTCTGTATGTTGTAGGCTATATAAGTGTGAGCAATGTGGGGAAAAAACAACCAGGAGTCTGTACGGCTAGTCAAATATAAATAATAAAATTTATTTTGTTTTTCCTCAGTAAATATATATATATATACTGTATATATATATATATATACTGTATATATATATATATATATATATATATATATATATATATATATATATATATATATATATTATGTGTCTTGCATGATGCAAAAAGTAAGAAATGACAAATAACTGCTCTGAAAACATCAATGAAATAGTCCCAGTAGAAGCCACAGCATGTCATTCAAATAAAACATGTAGGCTACTCTTACATTTTAAAATGGAAGTTCTGAGAAATCGTAATTTGTAATCATCTTGGTAATCATTTTGTTTTGATGCTGCTTATGTATCTTCTTCAAATATTTAATCTAACAAAAATAAGCCTATATTACTTTGACTATGTCTACATCAACCAGCGGAATCTCCAGAATTTCAAGTATGTGGTACAATAAGCTCCACTGATTAGTGAAGGAACTTTCAGTGCCCTTACGCTCCAGTTTGAATGTTGCAGATGATCTGTCAACACTGTGGAGGGAAGAAT
This sequence comes from Etheostoma spectabile, assembly GCF_008692095.1. Taxonomy (NCBI): domain Eukaryota; kingdom Metazoa; phylum Chordata; class Actinopteri; order Perciformes; family Percidae; genus Etheostoma; species Etheostoma spectabile. The sequence goes on along the minus strand of NC_045749.1, from coordinate 14,181,160 downwards.
TGTGATCAGTTACACTCTCCCTCTCTCTCTCTCTCTCTCTTTGTAATTTCTGTGTAAACCGGTAATTGTAGACTATGTGAGACTCTGTGTGTGTGTGTGTGTTACTCATCTGGATTTAAATGAAGCAAAGGTCTTATATGCTGTCAAAATAACATTTCTGTTTGCCTCCAATGTCAAAAACACTGGTCTCATCCGTTTGTCCAGTTAGGCAATAACTGCAGGCCCAATATCAAAATGTCTTACTATGTGGCTTTTCGAGTTCAATGCAGTACTGATCAGGATGTTCGGCCTTTCTGGGTCACTATATATCCTAAAGAAGCAGAAGGCAGACTCATGCAGCCAGATTTTGTCTCTTAATTGCTGGTGGGATATAACAAAGTACATTTAAATGTATTATTTAAGTTTTATGCAAATTCATAGTTATACTCCATTGCATTTCAAATATTGTACTTTTGATCGACTTCATTTATTTCGCATCTATACTTGTTGGTTACTTTACAGCTTTGTATTTGTTTTGAGATCAAATTTGCACCTGCACATTCACTAGCTAAGTGTTACTGCAACACACTTAAACTCTGAATGCCGAAGGCTATGTGAGGCTGCGATTATCCTAGAGGTCACAACAGGTCATGTTATATGTGAGATAACGTTTCAAAAAATGGTCCGACTACAATAAACCGGCTGGTAGGGAATAACATCATCACACATTTGGGCTCATTCAAAAATAAACCATATTAGAATAGGGGAGAATAACAGTTTACTGCATGAGAAGAACAGCATGGTTTTTGGCCCAAACTGCATGGGATTAGCATCAAATGGGTACCCATAGAAGCCATTTTCAATCAGATATCTTGAGGTGAGAGGTCAGGGGACCCCTTCGTAAATGGTCATGCTAGTTATTTATTTATTTTGGAGCTCCCTTTCCCACAAGCTTGCATCACATGGTTGGTACCACTGGATTCCTTAGATTGTCTAGTTACATATAATACCGATGTCTTCTAAAAGATATTTTTAAGCCAATAGTTTTTAAATGGAGCCTGCTACAGCCTCTGACAGACAGTAAAATCGGCCTAAAAGAGTCGGGGCTGGAGTAGCCAGAAGCAACACCTCGACCAAGATATTTTCCTCAGAGATAACAGCGATTCTATAAGCAACTATAAATAAAAAAAACAGAACAAATGCCTTGACTAAAATAATCATGTGCCATCTTATAAACTTGTCTATGTATTCATGTTCTAATGCAACCTCCTTGTTTTCATGCCCTCGGTAGTCAAAGCAGAGTAAGTTTAAACTGTGAAAGGTCAAAGGGAGCATTTCCTTCTTGCCCATCGGAGCCCTCTTGAATGTTTAATTGCGTTGAGTGTTGCCGAGGTCATGCCGTCCTCATAGATCACATTTCCAGCCACCACTGGCTCACTGTGCTACATGTTGCCTCACTGTGTGCGTGCTCTCACTCAGTTATTTCTTGAGGCATGTCAGACCCGTCCCAAAGACAGAATACAAGCAGCACTAAATCATTTCCTGAAGCAGACCACCCTCCATGGGGACCTTCGAAAGGGACACTCATAAACAGTGAGCAACCAGAAAGTGACAAATGTACTTAAAACATACAATTGGATGAATGCAAGGTATGTAATTCCTTGTGTAATTCCTCCTCTGTAGAAGCTGCTATACAAAACAAAAGTTCAACTTTAAGCAGCATTCTATATTTGTATTAATCACATTCATTCATTCATTCATTCGTGTTTGCCTTCGATGTTCATTTCCGTGCCACATTGAGCATGGGAGCAATTGGTCTTTAGAGGAAGAGCATAATTGCTATTGTAAATCTGAAACCGCTGTGCTCCACAGATGTTAAAATGCATATCTAAATAGCTCACGTTGTGCCACAGTAAACGCATAAACAGTTGGGCGAGTCACTAAGTAAAGAGTTTAATTACAGACAAACACACGACCCCTCCCTCCAGAGTAGATAGGGCGTGCAAATGTAGCCCACTGCCAGCTGCTACTGCTACAGAGCACTCTGGGTTATCGCTCTCAGATTATAAACAAATGTTATGATTCCAAGTCTCATACACAAGGATGAAAACAAGAACAAAAATGCACATATTTCTAACAATGTCTCTAATTTTCAATAGCAGCATATTTAGAGAGAATATGCCAGTGTAATTTAAAAAAACTATGATGAATACTCTGTATAATGCACAATAAAGGTATCAATATGACTTTGCAGTGCAGTGGCAGGAAGTTAAAAATATCATCAAATAAATGAAAAATAATTATATACTTTTTTACTAAGTATATACTATATTTTCAGACTATATTAACACTGATAAGATGCATTGACACTCATTGTTGTAAGATTTGCTTTTAAATTCATCAGAAGGCAGTTTGGTAATTGTTTCTCATCCTTGTTTGACAGAAAATAAGAGGATAAGTATCGAGTATCAAGTAGCAGTATACACTGTGTCTATGTGTTTATGTGTGAAAGCCTGGAAGGTAGCAGTGAGGGGAAGGGGGCACAATGTGTGGGGGGGGTTGTATTTTCCAGTAAGATTTAGCTTTGAAGCAAAATCTTTTTCTCAAAACAATTTAAAGCCAGAACCATTGTAATAACAAAGATCAACAGAAAATAAAGACAGGTGAGTGATATTATTTCAGATTGACAGCAAAATCCCAATCCCTAAAAAGATGTTTTTCATCTGGTGAAAGTAAAATATCTATATCCAAAACCTCTTACCTCTCCCAGACTCTTACTCACACGGTCCATGTCTGCTTCAAATCCTTCTCCATCCAGAAGTGTTGCTTGGGTCCACGATTCAGGAAAACCTCTGTCAAATGTTGATCAAAGCATGTACGAAAGCATGCACGCCTTTCAGCCCGTCTTGCAAAGTTCAAAGTGTACTGTTGGTGTGTTGCATTGCCCTGCAGATTTCCTTTTATAGACACATAATAGCCACAAATAGCTTACAGACAGCAGACAGCCCGCTGGGCACCAGTAACAGTGTTCACACTTAGAGCTATGAAAAACACAACGCTGTTGTCTCGGGCAAGTTTTCTTGTTCAATTTTATAACTTTTTTTTTTTTTAAATAAACTTCATTTGTCTCCAAAGTTGTGTAGGCCTATTTCTCCTCAGCATGGATCTTTCATATATTATATACTGCCACAATATGACAGACGTCATGCTGAAAAAAATGACAAATATCTTGGCTGACTAAGCTCAGATCAAAAACAAGATGATTGTATTGATTGGACAATTTAAAAAGACTGCCGAGAAAATAAGTGTTGCCGTGCAGAGCAAACTAAAGTTAAAGAGTTTTATTTTTTTCGTGAAATATTTGTTTTTTTGCACGGATCTGTCTGTGAAGAGCTTGCATTGTGTGGTGAAGCTGTTTGAACAGAAAACTGAATAAAGGCATCACTGTCTGAACTTCTGACAAAATGAGGATTTTAATACATAATTGGGAATTCTAAACTCAAATAAACCATATAACAATTTCATTCAGTCTCCAGATAATATAAACCCCTGTCTGCCAGCAGACTGCTATGACGAATAACTCTCAGTATTTTTCCAATAATGACTTATCAAGGGGCTTGAAACAAATTCATTTACTTGCTTGTTTGAGGCTGCACTGACTGTTCCCTTATCAGTGATTGAAAGCAGACCGCTGGAGTGGATGCTAATCCTTTAAGAACACTACATTCTTCATCTTCATTAAGTAAGTGTCTTTGCGGGGCTCTTTTACTGAATTGCAGTATACTGTGCAGTGTGCAGGTGTTCATACATACACGTCAGCATGGATTTGTCTCAATTCAAAGAAAACTAAGACCTCTTAGACCAATGCAGTTATGCTTTATTAAGAAAGTAAACACTGAACAATGAACTGTTGTTACTGTGAGAATGTAAAAGCTGTGAAATAACATAAAACAAGTATGGACAAGCAAGATATTGGTTCTCTTTTTCTTTTCAGAAAGCAGAAAGCTCTAGATTCTAAATTTAGTAGATCTTCAGTCAAATTTAGGTCTCTGCAGGACTCAGACTCCCTGTTATGCATAGTGGTGTGGCATTTTATCTTGGTACAGACGATAAAAGGTTTGAGGGCTTCACATCGCCATGGGCGGAGACACAATTTACCAGCAACATCCATAATTTACAGCAGGGCGGTGTGAAGTAGAGGTAGCCAACAGCATTCATTGTTTAATTGACTGTATTAAAAATGATGACATGTAATTCATGTGGACATGAGAGAGCAGTCTGTTTCTATAAAGTTGCACAGGCAAAACTTTGGTTTTAGTATTAAAAATAAAGTCTTAAAGTTGCAAACGACTTTAGAATCACCAAATGACCTATTATTAGCAGCAATCTCTGACAGACAAAAAGCTTAAAAAACACATTCAAACGGTTTGTTTTACACTCATCCACCACAAAAAGCTGGGTAATAACAGTCTGTGTCCTTCATGTGTGTACCTTCACACTGCGGTCAAGGTGGATAGAAAGCACTGTCGGAACAGTGTACCTGTCTGTCAGGGATGTCACAGTCATGTAATGGCTCTCTGCTGGGGCTCTGTGTCCATAGCTCCACATCTTCATCTGAGATAGACGGATGAGTCAGGATGATCCGCGGGATCTGTCAGAGCAAATTGTCATGTTTACGTACATGCATGTCAGAAAAAGCACGTCATATTTTAAACAATGTTCTTTTTTGCAGATTTTGTTTTTAATTCAGGAAAGGTTCTAACGAGCTTTACACCGAAGTACCCCTAGGGATCCACACGTACCCCCATTGCAATAATAATAATAATCTGAACTCACACATGAACTGACTTCAGCCCCCGGACTTTCTTCTACCACCTACTAGGCAATACTGATATTTAATACCTAAAAGGACTCTGGAATTCTTTCCAATTTCACACAGTGCAATATTTAATATTTAACCATTTCATTTCATTACTGTGCAATATTTATTTATTATCTAGTACTTGAACCAAATTCATTACAGTGCAATATTTAGTTATTATTTAGTACTTAACCATTTCATTACAGTGCTATATTTATTTATTATTAATACTTTTTGCATAATGTGTATACAAAGCTATTTTACATATACATATAGATGCTCTCTGGACTGTGCACCAGGTCCCCCACCGCTCTTTTTTCTACACTGTAGAAAAAAGAGCGGTGGGATAGAAATAGTAGTGTAGCATCTACACTACTATTTCTATTTTTCTAATTTATATCTTATATTTTGTGTCAACACTGTAAAGGGGTTGCTTCAACCTTGTTGCACAGGTACTGCACTTGTATAATGTATAATGACAATAAAGACATTTTATTCTATTCTATATAACACTGCTATATCCTAATGAGGGATGAGAAATCTGCTTACTGTCATTGTGTGTTTTCCCCCTTGAAGTGAATCATTTTTCATCAAATCAGACTGAAACACAAAAAGACAAGACAAAGAGAAGAAGTACATAAAAAGACTTATTTTTAAGGGGTAAACCACATATGGCTTGAGGCACATCATTAAGCAATGGTGAAATTTAAAAAGTGTACTCTGTGCTGTGATTGGAGTAAACCACCCACAATGCTGCTGCCGTTGCAGACAACCGCCTCAATCTTCTTGGACAAACGATCTTCCACGCTCTCCGTGTTGGGGTGTTTCCATCTTTGGTCCCCGCCAACCTGGGTCCACGACTGTCGCCCTGTCACTTCCCAAGGATCCTGATGTTCATCCGGGTCACATACCCCTTGATGTAGCAGCTTTTCTCTTAGTACTTTAATCTTGATGCAGCTGCCGGCATTCCTGAGGGCGTTGACCGCCTCGTTGTGGGTCGCCGCCTGCATGTTGAGGCCATTGACCTGGAAGGACCAAGGTCACATTACACTTTCAATCTCGGTGAAAGTGGGAGCAGGAGTCAGAGGTGAGGGATTAAGTCTCACACTCACACACATCATAGGTTTTTCTAAAAATAGCATGTCTATTCCACATCAGACACTGATGAGGATTTCTAATCAGCTTTACTTTACAAAGGTGTGAAGCAGGTTGGTTTAGGCTTGATTTAAGGCCGTTTTGTTTGTTTGCTTTCTATTTGTCAGCCTCATCCTGGCTTTATCTTCTTAGGGGAAGTCCCTGCTGTGTGGCCACTGCTGGTCTAATGCATGGATGTATAATGCCCTCCATTGGTCACAAGAGGAACACCAGCAGCAAGTAGTTTTGTAATAATATCGTAAAGCCAGTATAGAGAACAAGTATGTGATTTCCATTCAGTCAACAATATTTCATACACTGGTCAGTGAAAAGGAAATTATGAACAAAGATTACAAACATGGGAAAAATGATTCCCTACCTACCTCCAGCAATCTGTCTCCAACATGGACCCCTGCCTTTCCTGATGCTCCCTCTTTATTTACTCTGGAAATAAATATTCCCTGAAAGGAAATAGAAATGTTAGCCTGAGAAAAGAGCACGGCTAGCTCTTCTGTACCAAAACTCACCTCATCATGGTCTTTGTAAGGCAGAGAACCCTTCCCACCAGCAATGCTGATTCCCAAACTACCGCTCTGGCTTGACACTTTGATCTGTAACTAAAAAGAAATTGTTTTATTACAAATATAAAGCTAGGCCTGAGTGGAGAAAATGCAAACAAAAATTAGAATAGCAATAATTTGCCACAATCAGTGAGATTTCCAACAGTTCCTAGCACAACCGCACGAGTTAATAAGACATTTAAGAAAGATGCTGCGTGCAGTTACTCTTAAAGGCACTTGGGAGACAAATGATTCCTGAGGAAGGGTCTTCTCTGTCACCAAAGAAGACTTCAGATGCCCTGTGATGGCGGAGTTCTTTATGTTGGGGACGGGGTCTTCTTGGAGACCAGACCCCGCATTAAGAGCTCTGTGATGCTGAGACTTCCTCCCCTCTCGGGTTTCACCTCTGTGATGGCAAAGCCATCGTGGTACGGCATCACTCTCTGGCAGCTGGCCTGTACCATCCTGGTGATAAGAAATAGTCCAATGCTTTTATATAGTACTGCTTGTGCATGACGTACATCTGTGGAGCCTGATATTTCACTTCCAATTAATTCACAAGACATTTGCAAATGAGAGATTGTAAAAGGATGAGACATTCAGTTAAACAGGCATCTTCTCAAACGGGGTTGCTTGGCATGTACTGTGATGATAACAAAACTAGAATTAGTGGAAACCTGCAACAGAACAACAGTTGATGAATGTCTGCAGTGGTTGATAAAAACGTGTATCTCCATATCAAGAGAAATCAAGATAAACAACATGAGCTGTGCTAAGATCCCTAAACTGGAAAACAGACCTCCTTAGGTTGCTCAAGTTCCTCTGCGTCCTTCTCTGCACCGGGGCAGCGACCACGCAGGCTGTTGCTGGCTGGGGACAGTTGAGGTCTTTGCTGCTGAGACTCTTTGTTTGCCACCCAGCTGAAGCCTGGGATCATAGCCCAGTTTTGGCCATTGGTCCTGAGGGATGGGTTAATATGAGGCTTTCTACATTCCTGGAGATAGTCAGAAGACGCCAGCTGTTGCTGAAAATGTAATTTCAATGTAATATATTGAAGGAAATGAGTAGTGATAGTGATGGATCAGTGGTGAATACGTTGATGAAACCACGCCCCTCATCTTAAAATGTCAACTTGTGATGGATCAAGGCAGATAGGATACTACTAGATAAAGTAGGATCAGCACAATTTCTTTTGCCTAAACGTGTCTTCCAATGCATCTTGAGGAGGCATAGATGATGCCATGCTTGAGATGCATTGGAGTCTTACTGAAGAAGCCTCTACTTAAGAATAGTGAGAGGCCATCTAAAGCACCATTACATTTTCTTATTTCAGTTTGGCACCTGAAACTGTACATCAGTAATACCAGTTACTTTTACTTTCTAGTGAATTATCAGTTTTTAAAACGTGTTTTGACTTAACTGATAATTCAATGAAAAGCATTTGTTTAGTATTTAGTTTAATTTCAATACCAAAGATAAGTATGCCCATCTACAAACGGTTAATCAAACATGTACAATGGGATTCAAATAAAGGTGCACTTGAACAATAAAAAAATATGCATTCATTCTCTGATATACTTAAAGCATGCCAGCAACAGTACAACACGCAGGACGTGCAGGGTGGACAAGCCAAACATGGCACATGCTGGCAGAGCATCACGTTAACATCATGCACTACTGGACAGACAGAACAAGCAGTGGAGGGGTCAGGAAATGGAATATTTGTTTTGTTGCCTCAAAGAAAGCCAGTTTAAGTCAAAGCTTAATTTTGTGAATATATTACTCTTGGATATGGATAATAAGAAAAACACCCCCAAATGAATCTTGTTTTTAAATCTGATGATTAAGACTTCCGTTATTCTCTCTGAAATCAATAGGATTTAAAGGAATAAGAAACATGTTGTTTAGTGTTGCACTCATTTTATTGATCAGTGGTTAAAAAGTCATCCAAATCTCAAGGCACAGTGCCCATTTCAGATCCGTTTTGTGCAGTTTGATCAGAAAATATTTAAACACATAAAAACCAACATTTGAACCAAATTCTCTTGTCCACTTTTTGCATTATATTTAAAAACAAATGAATACAAATTAAGATGTATCATCAAAAAGAATTTGAGAAATGCCGAGAAGCGCATTAAAGTGGAACTTCTTACAACAGCATTTTTAAAGGATGCCATCCTTGTGGTACAAACCTCTCCCCAAACCACTGATGATTATTCTATACAGTACTCTTTGTTAAAAGGAAAGAAACTTTTTTTTAATTAAATATACAACTGTTTTTGGCATCTACTTGAAAAACATTGCAAAGCAGGGAAGCACAGCACATATAAATAAGACAGGATTGTTACTTCTGCATAATTACGTTGCAGATGAGTAATTAAAGATTGATGTGCAGTACATAAATCCAAACTTAATTAATTTATCAAATCTATTTTTTTCAAAAATAATAATAATAATAATAATAATAAAAATATGTCAAGATGTTTACAGACAAAAGGATTCAAGGCCATCCACTCACCCAATGACGAGTATATACAGTATACTGAATAAGACGTCAGTGACTGTTTTGTTCATTTCTTCGATTTCAAAAAAGAAAAATGTACCAAGTTTGTAAAAGAAGAAAAGAAGTTAAAAAAATCTGTAACTGATTAAGAAATGTGCTATACATTTTTATTTACATCTGAGCTGCCAAAAAGTATAAAAGTATCAATATTCACAAGAGACTGTACAATAATCCTTAATCAGTAGGTTCAAAAACTCCTGCTTTTATGTTTGCCCGAAATGTAAATAGTATCCACCCAGTGTTTTAAAATAGATATAGAACAAATATACATTTACGAAGATTTGACCATATTATAAAAAGACTTATAATAGTGCAACTATCTAATGTACTGTATGTTTTTAAAAAGAGGCATTTAAAAAAGTAACAAATCTTTAAATATCTTTTTAAAAAGGAGAATCTCTGTGCAGATTATTGCTGTGGACATTAATTATAAAGAGGAAGGCACAAAGGCCCTGGTAGACTGAGTCATACACATTTTACACAGGACTGGAGATGGAATAAGGTTACAGGCGTCCAAGGGGTTTAATCAGGAGGGGACGGCCACACCAGGGTTCGTAGGTAAAAGAAAAAAGGGGGTCTGCAGGGTTGTGCAGGACGACACAGCGAGACACAAGAGGTAAAAAAACATTTCAGAGGTAAAGTCACACAGACGTGGTCACTCTGTCTGCAGCGTTATTGACCTCATTTTTGTTGGAGTCCAGGCCTTTGGCAGTGTTCAGGTCATTGCGAATGTTCTCGGCTGCTTTCTTCATCGTCTTTAGCTCGCCGGGATGAGGCGTGGCCCGTCGAAGTAGTGTTCCCTGTGCGAAGGAAAAGAGGTTAAAGTTATTGGCGCATTCTATAGATCTGCAGCAAAAAGAGTAATTGTATACAGCGCATCTGTTGTAAGTGGTGAGCACAGAACCGATGAGTTAAAAGGACAGGATGGTTGAAGGCTACCTCATAACTGAGCACCATTGCTAAATGCAAATGTCTAGCATTTTTCTTGCAAGTAGAGAAATGTAACAGAGAAATGCTAATGCAAATAAGCATTTTTACAACAAGTTGACACAATTTGGATGTTGATCTAATTACAGTTACATTGTGGAGAAAAATAAATGTTTTTAGCCATGCTGGTGGCAGGGTTCTTTGACGATCCACCACTGTTGTCCAGACTGAAATATCTCAAAAACTCTTTTGTTTCAATTTTGTAAAGACATTTATGGTCCCCAGAAGATTAAGACCATGACTGTTGGTGATCCTTGTGACATTTCCTCTACCACCACCAGCGGCTTAAAATCAAAGTGAGATGTTGCCGATACCACCAACTTCTGGATGGATGGCTGTAAAATTTGCCCTCGAGCTTGCTTGTCTCACCTTGTCGTCATCCTCCTCCTCCTCCTCATCCAAAAAGTGAATGACACTGATCCTGTTCATGGCTTTGTTGTCCCATGTGTCATCTGCCATGTCATTCACCAGGCTCTCCAGTGCTCCACAGCGGGCAAGATTATCAGAGCCTGTGGTTTTTTAAAAGAGAAACACAATTTGTGTTACTGGAATCCATGCTCACGTCAAAATGCTCAGATAGAATTACAGTGCGCGCTGAAGTGAATACTTCAGCAGATTAAAATCAATATGGCCGTTATGATTGCTTCTCCTCTATCTGCCAACTCAAGAAATGAAAGTGGTCACGTAATCCAGCACTCATAAGAGAAAGCATGAAACTGCCAGATCATAGTTTCAAATCCCAGCTTAGTCACAGGCTTACAGCAACACAATCTTCCCTACCCCCAACCTTAGCTTCAGCCTCACTCGCCTGACCTCCGCCAGTCTTACATCTGCATGAATGAATACATTTTTGAGGGAGAAACAAACATCTTTTTTTAACAACAAAATACAGTGACAAGAAAGCAACAAACACTTTGCGGTTAATTCCCGACCGATTTAGGTGCAAGGCTGTGGATGACAGCAAACAAAAGAAAATACAATAAACTGTTGTATCAGGCAGAGATGGAGCCAGCCCTCAGCCGCGTCTCTATACCCAGTGGGCGAGCTTTTAATGGCAACAGGCCAGCTGCTGCTAAGCCTCTTTAGTGGTCCAATCGACCACATTTCTGAAAAACATAACCAAGGAGGGCCTCAAGGGACAGAAGAGGCCCTGATGTGTTATAGGCTGTGATTCCTTACAGGACCACATAATCAACAGATACTGCAGGGTAGGATCAGTGGGCGCAAAACTCACTGTGCTTCCCTGAGCAGATCATGTGATAATGTCAAAATTGCGGGGCACTAAATACTCAGAGACGATGCAAGAACTGATGAGGAATATTACTCAAATGTCACAGTGTTGGCACCAAGTCACCCCACTCTAGAAGAAGCCTGACACTTGAGGAGCACTGATCTATAAACAGATAGTACACATGCAAAGAAACACTGTTCATGACCACATAGTATACTGTCATTTTAGTCCGGTGTGAGAGAAAAAGTCTAGATACAGTCTACGCTTGTGATAAGTCAATGATTCATGAAGATTATTCAAACATTTTAGGATTATTTTATGCTTCTGCTCGATTAAAAACATTACCTTTATTGTCTGGTTCACATGGCTGTTGAGGCAGCAGTACGCAAGTGAGCACTTTCTCGCCTGAGTCAGGATCCTCGTCAGTCTGAAAGGTGAGGAGAGGCTGCGACTGGTTTTCTGACAACCATAAGGCCTTTAGTCGTAGCGTGGTCAGTGACATCGGTAAGTGGGTGAGCCTAAAAAACAAACAGGATGTAAATCACTGACTGGCTCATATCACGTAGGATCAAAGAAACCACAAGGTACCTGTAGGTTTTCAGCTGTTCAGACAATGTGGAGGAGGAAACAAACCACTCCCCAGTCACAGAGGTGAACATGTTTGTGTGTGACTAAAGCAGCAGACATTGCTGCAGCTTTATCTGAAGACAAAGCATGGACCAAAACAGGCAGTGACAGAGAAGAGAAGCCAAAACAAGCTCTGACTGGCGGTGAGTAATATGGTCAAAACCATCAAGATAATCTTTAGGCATCAGAAAGTAGAAAATGTGTATTTCATCAAGTATTAAATCAACTTTACAATGTTTTCACTCTGTTGTTATTACACACATTACACACAGGCCTGACTACACACACATGCTTAGTACCTATACATGCACTCAATGGAAAGGCGCCCCGAGCCTTGCTTAAGAGCACCTTGGCAGTACAGAGGAGGTGAACTGGCACCCCTCCAGCTACCAGTCCACCACTTTACTTTTGTCCGTATGGGGACTTAAACCAGCAACCCTCCGATTCCCAACCCAACTCCCACTGACAGAGCTACTGCTACCCCTTCTTCACTACAGTGATGGCTAATGGGGATCTATAATGAACAATAAACTTGATAAATACGATTTGTATGTGTTGTTGAACGTACCTATTTCCAGAGACGTCTAGCACGTGCAGTTCTGTGGCTTGCGACAGCTCTGACGGTATCCTGGTCAGTCTGTTTTCTCGTACACAGAAGACATTCAGTCCACTGCAGCCTCCGATCTAAGCAACAGAAGAGACAACACAACAAGGCTTCACGTCAGTCAGTGTACACATGTCCTGTGAAGAAAAAACATAGTATAGGCAGACACATAATTGTTTCAAAAAAGCTATGGAAATGCATGTGTGTATAAATATCTTTAACAAAGCCAGGACAAAAGAAACCGGAGTACATCTGCCAGCATATGAGCACTAAATGGCAGAGCAGTTAAATGTCAATGGGATGTGGCCACAGGACCTAAAATTAGGAACAATTAGGCCCTGCAGTCAGGCAAAGCAGAGACTTGATGGGCCAGCTGCTAGACTGCAGTTGTAATCCATTAATCTGCTCAGACACAGACATGAGCCGGATACAAGTATTGTTACAGAGATTCACCATTTTAAAAGCAGCAGGTTTAAGCTTATCATCTGCACAGCTTAATACGATAGGTGCTTATTGCATTCATAGTCATCAGCGCAAGGGACAAACAAATCACTAAAAACAAATCAAACACATTAAGTCTGCTTCTATGTACGCACGGACAAAATTCAACCAGGAAAAAGTGTTATGGGCAACTAATCCCCAATCAATAGAATCCATAAAACTGGGCCAATTGTCAAGTAGATCAGAAAAGCACAAATCAATACTTGGGCCATGGTTACACTGTGGTTGTTAAGAGATGTCATGCAATGGTGGTTTGAGAAAACAATGACGCCATCAATTCATTATCTAGGCCAACTGTTATTTTTTCTCCAAACACTGAGGTCTTTGCCTCATTAAGACACAGGGGCATTGTACAACGTCTGAAGAGGAACCCTTTCAGATGAAGCTTTAAGCCAGGCAGACCTTCACTTAAACAGACAAGGGGTTAGAAAAGAATGTCACATACAAACACAATGGAGACACTCAGACAGAGCTGAACTAACCAGAGTACTGGGCAGTAAACGTGAAATGAGAGAGCTCAACAAGCAAGAGCATTGTTGATCCACGCGTGAATGAACTTTAGACAGTTTGAGCCAATTGCAAGTCACAGCAGTTTCAGACCATTCATTCAGATGTACAGTTCAAATCTAAACTGTGCCACCTTAGACCCGAAGATGTAGAGCTTGTCCATGTGTACCATCTACATCTATCTATCGTCTGCAATGTTAACACTATGCACCACCTGCAGTCAGAGTTTATAACTTTTACTTTTTAAGTAATTCTGTTTAATTTATGGATTTGTACTGTATACATGACAAGATGGTGCGTCTCAAGCAGGCCCCGAGGAAGTGCACCAGCTTTAAAGCAAACTGAACATAGTGGCCAAATAGTGGCAATGCAACTCCAAAAGACTTATACTTATAGACGTACATGGCGAAAGATACGTCTTTAAGTCAGTGGCTAAATTACTCATTTCACTATCAGAATTTGATCCATTCGGTCCTATACATTTGGAAAGTCTAGAAGAGCTGCATGATTATATAATTTAATCATCATTCAAGTTAGTGGAGCGCCAAACCGGAAGTAGCCGCTCAGTCGACAGAGGTCTCTAGTGGGCCGCACAGTGGGGAAGCAGTGCTGATCAGACGGGTCATTTTTGGCTCCATGAAGGCTTCAGGCACCACTGAGCAACTTTCATAGGAATAAACGGGGCTCCGCCCTCAAACCTTGTATCCAGTTTTTATTATACAACTATGGTCTCAAGGGGTTTATCCTCAAACTAGATTTAAAATAAATGACGTTGGTTGATATGTGAAAAGCTTACCTCCTTAGGTAGTGACGTTAGCTGGTTTCTGTCACAGTTGAAGTTGGAAAGTCGCTTTAATTTCCCAACACTCCTAGGCAAACTCTGTAATAAATTAAAACAATTAGACAGAACATAAGGAGTTTTTTAAATAATCTGGAAGCTTAATTACATCACAAGAGTATTTCCTTATCTCATTTGTCTCTCTTTCTTTGCATTCTTTACAACAAATTATTAAACTGTTTTTGATCAATTTGTCAATTTATCAAAAGGAAAACATAGACAACAAAATCATCATGTGTCACCAATACAGTGACAAATAGAGAAATATTCTTCTCACACAGTCCATTCATTTATCACACAGAAAAACAGACAGATTGTTAAGAGCGGCCATGTATGAATCCCTGAATGTGGCTTTTAATCTCTGTTCCACTCTATGACAACAACTCAATGTATTCCAGATGTCAGTGTTTAAATATGAGGCTTTGCGAATGTTTTAAAAAAGTTCAAAAACAAAGATCAGCAAAAAAATTTAAAAAAATAAAAGGCAGCTTATGGTATGCTTTTTGGGCTATTGCATGTTAGGGCTAACTAACTTTTTCTACACTAGGCCTGCACGATTCGGGGAAAAATATGAATCACGATTTTTTTTAGCTTAGAATTGATATCACAATTCTCTGTCACGACACAAATGCAATGTTTATTGCACACATGAATCATGAAAAAAACAAAACAAACTGGCAGTACCAAACTGTTTTTTTTTGGCACCTATAGCACATTGCGCATCACCACAAGCCTGCAAACATAGAGGCTCCAATGAAGAGAAGGGAGAGCAGTGCAACGCTTGGGAGTTTTATCCAGTCTATGTTTAAAACTCACAGAAGAAAGTAGTAGCGTTTGTGATGCAGTCAGCTCGTAAAATAAATAAAATAAATTAATAAAAATGAGAATCAAACTCATTTAAAAATTACAAATTAAATAAAATTCAATAAAAGTTATTTCAAAATTAAATCGGGGTGAGACAGGGTGAATGGAGATCGCCATTTTGTAACGATTAATCGTGCAGGCCTAACCTACACAATTTATAACAAGTTGATGTCATCTGTAAGGAGGAAGGAACCTTTATCCTTTACTTATACCAAAACCATTATGTGATGTGCTTCTGCGGTCATTGACTGTGGTATGCAATATCTACATAGAAACAGCTAATCAAAATGAACTATATAGGTACTAATCCCATTGTTTTCTTTCAATTTTAAAAGACAGTAATACAGTTGCAAACACACCTGTAGCTGGTTCTCTGTCAGCACAAGTTCAGTGAGGCTTTCACAGTTACCAATGCTCTCTGGAAGATAAGTTAGCCTATTCTGATCAGCTTTCAATATAGAAAGTTTCCTTAGTTTTCCTGTGAAGAAAGACAATATATATGTATATATCAATAAATATAAACCTTGTTCAGACATTGATTAGCAGACAGATGAAACAGTTACTGTGATACTGTGGAAAATGTATGCTGCCATCTTGTAAACGTATGTGAAAACATACCAGACACAAGTTCACAAGAGTCATAATCATGCTAATAAAGAGCTTGGAGGATTTACATGCTTACCAATGCTTTCTGGTAGAGCATCAATGAGGTTCTGAGACACCAGCAGGTCACTGAGTGACACCAGGCCACCTAACTCCTCTGGAAGTCGTTCCATCTTATTTTCTGATACATCCAGACACAACAGGCTTTTCATACTGCCCACCTCCTAAAGTTCAGAGCAGAGACTTGTTGTGAGTAAAGTTACAATAACAGTGCAGCAAATACAAGCTAGGAAAGCAGAGAAGAATAACTGTTGTTTATGCATTTAACCTTAGAACTTGCTCCACAACATAGTACATTTGTGACCACTCTGATAATGTAAACATGTCTTTATACAGTGCAATTGAAATGAATCCCTGCACCACATCTATGTTCAGGACACATTTGTGCATTTCAGGTTTTGGCCAACAAGATTTCTCTTGGGGTAAATAAGAGGATTGTTCTTGCTCAAAATTGGATTTTCGCATTGTATTTGAAGATTTATTTAGGTGTGTCGCTCAAAGCCCTATATGTCTTGCTGCACACAGCAATTAAAATAACTGTATGAAATGGTGGTACTCCATTTAATACAGAGACAATAACATATTCTAGAATACAAGAAACAGATTAATTAGCTTACTGAGGGGATTTCGACCAACTGGTTTCCATCAAGCCACAAGTCCTTTAAGCTGACAAGACAGCCTATTGACTCTGGCTATGTGGGAGGAAAACATGTAGGGATGGAAAGAGTAAGAGCCAGAAGAGAAAGAGACAACAAAGCAGAAAAATACAATGTAAGTGATTCTGATGTTATGATAGTTTTCCTTTCATTCAAATTTCAAACATAATGCCACACATCAATTTGCAGACCACTGGAAACATGAGCACTAAAAGTCAATCATTTAATGAAAATAAGGTTCCACAATGCTCCCATACACTTTATTCTTTACCCCCAAGAATTGGAGGCTGCACTGCTTTTTTTCAAAAGGGCATTTTATCATGGTTACTATAAATGTGTCAAAGTCAATTCAAAGATTACAATTTAAATGTATGAAATGGTATATGAAATACATAATGTGTTAGGCATTTCTCTACTATATTTATTTAAAGTGTCAACAGTAAAACAGTAAAGTTTTAGAACTGTACCAAATATTAATTATCAAAACTGAGAGAAAAAAAATGTCAGATAACATTCAACACTGTAAATAATTGAGTTAAAAGCACAAAAGATATTTAAAATACAACACATAAAGAGCCATCAGAGTCCAACTGCTCACATAAGATTACAACTTAAAACCTAAGCGCAAAACAGATGGCCATCCTCCTTTTCAGGGTGATGAGAGGTGAAAGCTGTTCTCGAGGGATGCTAATCTACTTGGGTGTGACAAGAAGAAAATAAGAGAAAAAAAAAAAAAAGTTTCTTTCTGTTCCTTTGGTGAGCCATGTGGCATTCTTCCGAGTATACATTTCCCACTAGCATACAGATAAAACACTTACCAAACTGTATAGTTCATTATTTCCTAGGTCGAGCTCTTCAAGTCTATGAAGCATAGATAGTGACCTGTGGTTGACACATGGAAGGGAAGTTCCAATAAAAATAGTAAAAATTAAAATGCAGACTTTCTTCATGTAATATCATTTTTTAACCTCTGTTAATAAGGTAACAGAGTATTGCTCCCATTCACATTTAAGAAAACACAGCCTCTCTTACAACAATATATATCCGTATAAGACAGTGCAGTTGGTTGACTACTTACTCTGGTAGGAATGTAAGCAGATTTTCCCTGAGTTCTAGTGATACCAAATTGGAAAGGCTGCAATGACAATGGCAAACAGATGATTATACGTTTCTGAAAATGCCACAAACTGTAGTTTCTATATAACTTCTACTTGTATCTCCACAACACAGATAATTATTATACATGATGCTCTGAGTATTTCTAAAATAAAGAGGTACAAATGGTTGTAAAATCTGTCCTTGCAATCAGATAGCTGAGGACAGGAAGTATTTTGGAGGCGTGTCAGTCTTATCAGGGCTATAAAATTGCAGTAGCATAAACAACTACTGCATACTTTAAATGAAGAGTAAAATGTCTCCATGGCTGTCATAAAGCAAAGTACATGGTTAGTGGCAATGCTGCTCTTGTACGCCTCAGTACTGTACATGTACCCAATTACTGAAGGATTTAATGACAACAGGCAACTAGTGCAGTTCAAAGTCCATCTGGTTGATCGGACTAAATTATTCAGCCTTGTGTAGTCTTAGAGACGGACAGAGGAGTCAACAAGAAGCCTTTCCGTTCATAATGGAAGCACATAAATGTTTGACTGAGTTAAATGGATTAACATAATCTACTAGGTATGTGAAATACAACGGCTACTTTTCCTTCATCTTGTGTTTTTCATTCACCACAGCAGACTGCTGGGCCGCTAACTGTCAGAAAACATTCCCATCGCAGGAGATAAACCCCTGGTGACATTTAACCCCTTGACCATTAATCAGATCCACTTCTAAAAACCCACACTATGGTCTTCATTACCTTCTACCCTTGACAGAGAGCAGGCCTTAGGTCACTGCA
This sequence comes from Etheostoma spectabile, assembly GCF_008692095.1. Taxonomy (NCBI): domain Eukaryota; kingdom Metazoa; phylum Chordata; class Actinopteri; order Perciformes; family Percidae; genus Etheostoma; species Etheostoma spectabile. The sequence continues at coordinate 14,162,685 of NC_045749.1, read as the reverse complement.
TTACGTAAGATAGATATGGGACATACTATGTTGGGCACATGCCGTACCAGGTGTTAGGAGATCTCTTGAACTGCTGGTAGGAAAACTGTGTATGTCATAAAGGTAATCCTAAGAGACTGTGTGCAAAATAAGTAATATAAACAGATTTCAATCACTGTTCAGTTTGTTGTTGTTGGCATGGTAAAAAAAGTAGATTTCTAAAAGAATAAGATAGAAATATAAGGAAGGAAAAGCATTGAAATACATTGTGTTGATCAAAAACATTGTTGCTAGGTAGCACATGGCTTGCAAGAAGACCACAAATCAGAAGTATTATTTAGGACATTTCCAACATTTCAGTTTAAAGCAAGCACACATTTTAATCACCGCTGACTTTAGTTTTGTTTTTGCCTGCCATGCATCATCCCTTAGAGGTTAAGCAGTGATCCTTAATTTATGACACCATGGCAAGCCAAGACAAATCTCTGTTTAGTTTAGCTCCAACGGTTTCAGCAGTTATCTAATGGTTAAAATATGCCATCCAGAACACTGCCAATAATTATTTAAAAAGCACTACGGGTAACATCAGCACAAGCTTTAGTGCTTTATGTGTTTAAGGAAGGAAAGTGTCTGACTTTCTCAAAAGTTACATCCCAGTACCTTTTAAATCAGTCAAATGCCAGGATATCATTAACATTTCTAACTAAATGTAACTGAATTTAATTCAGTTTTCCTTGAACTCCAGACTTCTACTAAAAATGTCCCTTGTGGCAATTTGAGCTAAAAGCACATAGTTCTGTTATTAAATCCAATTATAACTAAACTCAAACAACAAGGAAGACCTCATAAGAATAAGAATGTTGGCCAGAAATGCTTTTTCACTGCAGCAGATTATATGCCATCTCGCAGCAAGCCTTTTGCCCTTTCATGAACAAAAACAATGCAGCTAAGGAGTAGACACTGACTGATGTGTCTCTGACGAGTAATGTGGTTGGTATGTTTCTCTTCCACACAGCCATACTTTAGAAGAAATTTTTTCGAAAGGGGAAAAGGCAGACAGTGCAAGCACTTTGAAAATGTTGTCGATCATGCTTAGTTATTTGGTTGAGCAAATATGTATGGTGGCCGACAGGGGCAAACTAACTGCAGCTTTATGAAACACACAATTCCCGAAAACAAATGCCACAAAAACGCTGCATCCAGTTTACACAAAATCTCCAGGCCTTTAGGGGGAGAATTAAGTGGAACAGATTGATTTTCTATCCCACAGGGAGCGAGCACTCTGTCTATTTATTACCACGGGTTCATAGACACGTCTCTGCTGATTGGGTATCACCTGTGACCTGAGCCAATAAACAAGAGACACACCCACCAAACAAGAGAACACATATCTCAAATCATGATCTTAAAGCAGTTCTCTCTCTCTCTCTCTCTACTTACTGAAGATGTTTTCTCAACTTGCTTGTGTTTTGTTTATTTGTATGAGTGTCATTAAGTTGCACTGTTTTTGCCCCTGTCAGCCACCGTAAATATGTACTTTTAAAACAACTGGAATGGTTTATTGAAGTTAATAATGTAGAGGTGAAATGAATGGCTATCCTGGCAAGACCACAAATGCTAAAGCAAAGTGCGATTTAGGAAAGTGCAGAAAGAGACAGGTGGAAAGTTACATGACAAAAAAGTCCCTTGACATCATCATTACATAAATCACTATATGCAGCTGTTGTTTTACAGACAAAGGCAAGATACATTTGAAAGCAAATATGATGAAACGGTGCATTGACTTACTTCCCAATGTTATCTGGAAGAACTTGCAATGAAATATCATTGATGGAAAGGCATGTAAGATTCCGTAGCTCTGGAAAGCTTTCTGGTAACCTGAAAAAAATAAAAGGCCACAATTTAAGATTCCGGTGGAAAAGGAGTGCACAGAGTATTATTTAATAAAAATGCTTAACATTATTTACAAGTATTATTGAGACTGTACTGTAAGTAATGAAGCAAGAGTTCACCACAAAGGAGTCATAAACTCTTTAAGTTGATAATGGTTATCTGCGCTTGTTGCTATTCATCTTTGCCATCTGCCCTGCCCTTTTCTATGCTTTACATAAAATATAATGGTTTTAAATTTTATATGATCAAAAAGGGAACAAATTGGGTCAAAATATTCCTGTCAGGCTGTGATTACACAGTATATATTGTTAAATGCCCCTGAACATGTTATTAGCAATGGTTTACTGCTACACAAACAGTCCATGATAATAGCAGTGTGTAGAACAAGGAAATAAAAGTCACCGTGCTCAGGTCTCCTGAAAAAAGGATACGTGCCCATACTTTCATTTTCTAAATGGACTCATTATCTGCTTGATCAAGACAACTGGTATACTTTTTTGTCAGGTTTTTGGGGTTGGCTAGATGGGTTTTCTTGGATGCTAGCTGTGGTTACACTTTGATCACAAAGGAGTGCTTCTCCATTTTCCGTGGTAGCCGTAAGTAATTGTCTTTGAGCATCCTACATACATTTGAACAGGTCAGACAAAAAAGGCAACTTCTGCTCTGGTATTACTCTTCAAAATCCTTATTTGGAATAATGCAAGCTAGAGATCCTTTTGAATAACATTACTATACAAAGCCTTGAAATCAGACAATTATTGTATATTTTCTTAAGCAAGCTATCGTCAGCTTTTGCACAAAAGATTTTTTAAACTAGACCCTGCCATCAATCCTCAGAAGACAGGTCCTTTAATGACAAAGCCAATACAGACAACTAAATCATATATATTCATATTTTCTGATGCTGTCAAAACAACATCATGACTATATTTTTAATTATGATAAGTTAAATAAAATGCTTATTTTTTATTTTAATGTATTATGTGAATATACTTATAATTTATACAGAAATAAAATAAAAAGCCTTAAATACTCCCTTTAATTCATGATTGACAACAATGTGACATTGCATTCCTGCTAAGCCAGCGTCGCAACTAGACCTTTACTATCATACTGTTAAAATAGAACTGATGAAGAGCAGAAAAGTTGGTTACTACTGTGGAAAAAGTGTGTGTGTGTGTGTGTGTGTGTGTGTGTGTGTGTGTGTGTGTGTGTGTGTGTGTGTGTGTGTGTGTGTGTGTGTGTGTGTGTGTGTGTGTGTGTGTGTGTGTGTGTGCGCGCGTGTGTGTGTGTGTACTTTAAAATTATTGAACACCAAAGCTTTTGTAATATTATTCATTGTACCCCCCTAAACTATATACTGCAAAGCAATGTGGTTTTGTACCTGCTGAGGTGCAAATTAGATTTAGTCTCACCCAAACAATATAATGCATAATCTGCAATCTGTCACGGAGAGTGTGTGAATGCCCATAACAGCAGTGGATCTTAAAACACACACAATGCAGACGGTGGAATAAAATGTCCTCTACACAAGAATGCATCTTTTTATTATTTGTTAAAGATGTTCTCTCTGCTTTTTCTATCCCAAACGTCTTTATCTGGATAAATGGGCCTGTTTAAATGAAATGTATGGTTTTAGCAATGTTACAAACTCAGACAGCTGAATATGTTAGAAGAGACCAACATTAAGTAAGTATTAAATAGGACTGATATGTAGTCATAATCAGGAGGATTACCTTGTTAATGGATTTCCACTGAAATCTGCCACTTGGAGGGCTTTGCAGTATGAAATGCTGTCTGGAATTTCCATAATGTCTGAATAAGAGAAAATGCACTGGTTACAATACTCCTTATTAAAAAATAAATATATGATACAGCAGTAGTTAAATAATAAATGTCAAGATAATAATTTAAGTGCAAGCAATAAACAACAAAAATGGTATTCAGAGGTGAATCTACTGTACAATAAACCTGTTTTTTTATTAAATATTTATGTTCCCCGTGTCTAACTCTTAATTAAAATGCATTCAATTCTGACCACACAAAAAACAAAAACCCACTTCCACTTAATTAGAGCTCAACACAAACAGCTCTGTGTGTTAAATGTCTGTTTGTGCTTTCTTTTAACTTCTGATGGTTTCGCTCTTCAGCCACAACTGTGAGCAGCCTGCTCTGTTGTAAGAGAAACCTCACCAGCGTATCTAAAGGAATATTTTTGGGTCTATATAAATGACTTAGGAGATTCGAGCTTAATGCAAGCCATGCTTTATTTTTATGCATGTTTGTTGCATCAGCTTCACTTATGACGAGTAAATCTGTCAATGTGATTCATTTGCTGAAATTAGCGCTGTCTTGCTTAATTGTAAACATATTCTTGCAGAACAATACACAGAAACAGAGTTATGAAATGTAACATGTGCTATAATATTCTTGTTTACTTTTTCGCTTCTTTGGCATATCAGTGTTTGCCCTTCTTACCATTTCGAGAGACGTCCAGTTCTACCAACTGCATGAAGTTGGCTATTTCTGGTGGAAGTCTCTGGATCTCGTTGTCACTCAGGCCAAGTTTTCTTAGTTTCACCAGCTGGAAAAATGGCTAAAAAGGTAAAAAGAAATGCATATTTAGGAAAAAGTTTTAAATGTTATCACATTTTAGGAATGCTCTTTGACAGTTGAAATATAATGATTGTATAACATTATACCCTCTATGTTATGATAACTGAATGGCTGCTCTTAACAGCCAAAACTGTATGATTTTTCCTAAATAATATTTTGACATGAATGGATATTTTGACAGGAAGAGAGGGGGTTAAATAGCAAACATGTCAAATGGTCTATTGACAAAACACCTCCACTTTTAATGATAAGCCATTTGTAAAGAAATAGAATTGGCAGGACAAGTGTCCTCATTGGAGATATTTAGATATTCAACATGTTTTACCATGGATGTCTTACAGCAGGTTTTTACTTTTTATCTCCCAGTTAAAAGTCTGTGTCTCCTACAGACCCTTCTCCTCTCTACTCTGCTTTTCTGACACTATCAGACTGAATGTCAAGCCTCAGATACAATTCATAAAATTGTTTGGAGAGGTCATGGTCACAGGTCACAGGCTGCAACTTAGAAGTACAGAGATCTGTCTCTATTGTCAACTTATAGGAAAAAAATATCCAGTTGGCACACTTATTTATCGGAAAAAGCAATTATCACAAGCATATACTTGACGCCCAGAACAAGAGCAGGCAGAACCTTGCCTGTGTAGTGGTAACGCAGGTAGCTGACAATACTGCTTCAGGTTACCTGAATGTTTTTGCAGGAACAGAGAACCAGACTCATGAATTTGCCCTCTGGCCTTTGTATTTTCCCTGCTATTGCTAGTTACAAGGAAGCTTGCCATGAGAGTTAATCCATGAATGCAGTTACTAAATACTTATATTAATCATCAATCTTTTTTTTGATCTGATATTATGATTATGATTCGATTTTCAATTTATTTGTAGCTACATACTCCACCTTCTACAATCATGTTAAAAAAAATAGGACATTACTGTAAACAATGTGTGAAATGTAACATTATTCTTGGATTTGTCTTATGAAAAAACAGTAAATATAATAATGACTAGAGAAATAAAGTCTAGGTCTTCACGATTGGTTAATCAAATTCTTTCAAACCGTGATTTCGATTTGAAAAAGATTCATTATTCAGCCCTATCCAGTATGTAGCAAACACATATTTTTGCCTAAATGTGGTTAATTAAACAACTTTGTTCTCCATTCTTGTGCACAAGCCTATTGCACAAGGAATGCAGAAGCGTAACACAATGGCTGTGTATTCCAAGCAGACAGGTTGATTAAGTTGCATGTTTCTACCTTTCTATAACTTTGATACTCTTTTATGCTGTAAAATTGTGATACCGTTGGAATCTATTTTAACCAACATGAATTCAAACTGCGACAGCTTTTTACAACCACTTAAAGTGTGTTAGGTGGCGTCTGGCGGGAACACTTATTTGGTTTATTTTAAAAGACAATAGGAGACCAGTGTTCCCCTTTGATTCCCCATTATATTAGCTTACTGTCATGGAGGTGTATGCTCCGGTTCACGTAATGTGTTTTGTAAAACTTTTCTTTACTGAAGCTCTTATAAAAAAGGTTTAAAAATAAAAAAAATGAGCCTCACTTTTCTACCTGCCTTACCAACATCTGATTAATTCTTAGTGAGTGTGTCTCTTCCGATCATATTTAACCCTACCGCCCTCAAACTACAACACCCAGTGTTGTAGTTTGAATGTTAAATGTAGGTCAGGACAAAAAAATGATAAAAAGCTATTATCACCTGCAACTCGGTGTGAATGCAATGTGTAAAATGTGTCTGCATGTTTTGAAAATAAGACTTCATGATTAGGCTGGTCATTATCTGTAGACCATGTCCAGATACAGATCCCATTTTAATAATGGGTGCACAATAAATAGAGCTCAAGAGCTCAAGAGTCCAAAAGTCAAACTCCACCCAATTACAAAATGCACGTCTTAAGTTCTTAAGACAGTTCAGACAGTCTCTAATCCATCATCAACAAACCTGAGCTCTAACAAGTAATGACTGCTTGTCTGAGCTTTGCATCCTAACCACCTAATTTCACTTTTACATTTCACTTACTCACAAAACATACAGGGTGCAGTTGGACTTCCAATCTCACAGCTCAAAACTGCGTCTCTTGGTGGTACCATCAAGGGAATCTTGACTTGTACAAACTTGTTCATTTCCAGAAAACTAACCTGAATTGCGGCATGAAAATGCAGTATCAAGGTTTATTATACCCTTGTGTTTACTACTCTCAGGCTTCCTACTAAAACGATGCCACTCCTTTTTGACATAACAATCAGAGCCGGAAGCAAAGGTACTCCGAATCCTTTAAGAATTCAAAACTTTAAGCTCAAGTCAAAATAAACACAGATTCATTTGAATGATTTTGTCCAACTCTTATTTTCTTGATAACAATAAAGACAATCAGAGGAGTAACTAAAAGAGCAGTGCATTTATTCAGTATTTGTCTAGTCGCATGTTTGCATTAGCATACTGACATAAAACCTGTTCTCCTTGGTGTCAATCAGCGCCACGCCCCAAACAATCACCCATGTGTGACAGACAAAAACCAAAACAGGCTGAGTCAAGCATACATTAACCCGAGTCAATGTTTGAATCTTCAGTTTCACCTTCAGCACTGAAGGTGGTTTGTGGGAAGTGAGTACATGAATTAATGCACTTCAAGATATCAACAAAAGCCCTTAATATATTCATACTAAACAACAAGTTTAGTAACAAAATTCTTACATAACCTAAACAAAATGTTAGAAAAAGCAGCATTAAAAAGCAACAGTTTTGTTGCCAGGCCACTACCCTACAGACATTTAGACTTAAGTAAAAGACATGACATGCTTAGTGGAGTCTAAGGTTACATGGTGATATGCATACAGTATTACGTACCACAGCATAGGCCAGAGTTAAAACTGTCTAAACCACAGCCATGTGCGGAAACTCAACAACTGTGCTTCCTTGTTGACAGTTCATTCTTTGCAAGAACATGTTCTTGTATTGTAGATCTCAGGAGAGTTAGTAAGTCATTCATAATATCACTTGATTTAGCACTTCACATATGTTAAAAGCCCCGCAGCTTCCTGGCTCAAAGTGGCTTCTTCTCTCTATCTCTGTGTGTCATTTTTGAAAGGCCTCAATGGTCCCCAAAAAGCAGCTCATGCCTGAACATGGTTATTGTTTTGTCCAACTAATTTAAGATTATTTTGCATTTTTTTGCTTTAAAAAAAGACAATGAATTAACAAAACTGCTGCCAAGTAATTGTCTACGGGTTGACTAACTGATTAAATGACTACTTGTTTCATCTATAGCCTGAACACATTTTTGATGTTGGA
>NC_045749.1:14154221-14154876 GCF_008692095.1 Etheostoma spectabile | reverse complement strand
AAAAAAAAAAAGTTATATCTGGTCATTTTATTGTTTTTCAGGCTAGTTTCAGACTGCAAAACTAACACTTATTTGTATTTATCATCTCCCCAATCAATTGATTAATCTAAATTTCATAAAATAATTAAAGATTCCCATTACAATTTCCCACAGCCCTAGGCGATGTATTCAAATTGCTTATTTTATTTGACCAACAGTCCAAACCCTAAATATATTTAGTTTACCAAAGCATCACATCCTCACACTGAGGAAGCTGCAACCAGAGAATGTTTGCTTGAGAAATTATTAATTGATTTAAAAATTGTTGCTGAACAATTTTCTCTCAATTGACTCATTGATTCATTGACTATTTGTGTCATTTCTAAATAACTCTAGTATGCGTTATATTCATGCAGATGTAAAAGAGATGAAGTTATTTTCTTTGACACAGCCACCAACACCTCTGTCTTACATTTTCCGGCATTCATTTTTAAACTGGACAAACAGGCAAGAGCATTTCCTGCAAGCATTCCTTTTCTTCTTCTTCTCCAGTTAGTTTCTTAGTTTGGTGGCTGTTTAGTAAGCTAACGACTACCGTTTACAAACCAGAAGGATGGTATGCATCTTGAGGGCCAGTTGCTGAAGGAAAAAATTTGGATAAATAAAGGAGACAGAA
>NC_045749.1:14149667-14154211 GCF_008692095.1 Etheostoma spectabile | reverse complement strand
TTTGCTAATTTGGTCCACTGCCTCAGCACAAACAATACATAAAACAATTGAAGAAAATAAGGTGCCTAGAAGAAATAGGGCCTATGCATAAAACCGTGAAAAAATAATGCCTATACAAACCTGTTTCCATGACTTGGTCAGATGATCTTGATGTAAAACCACTAAAATTAGCTCAAGTTTAACTTGCCTCATTTTGTTAAAGATAAAACACACCCTTGCTGTTTTAAATCAATGTTAACACGTTTTTTGTCTGACTGCTGGTTGAAATGATTGACTTTAAATATGTTACTATGTCTTCGTTACATCACTGTCATGACAAAATAAATGGTCAGCATTCATTCAACTACCTCTGAGGCAAATGTAATGGGGCCACACAGCAAGCACTGAACTGGACTGGACTAGACTGATACAAAGGTTTATCCAGTTGGACGTGTCTTGGGTTCACTCAACAAGCATTGATGACATTAGTTACATGCCAAAGAGCACAATAAACAATTTCTCTTGCCGCCAGCCCCCTACCCTCTAAACATACTTGTAATTGTTCTGAACTGAGTATAGAGATGCCTAAACTGTCACATAGTTGTGTGTTGTCACAATGTGAGTACACCTGCTAATCACACCCTTGCAGGCATAGACAACAACTACATGGTTTTCCCTGCCAGTGCCTAGTTTGTCAGGTGTACTGTCTGCCGTGTGTGTCGGTTCATGGTTTTTTGGTCTGTACTTAACAATTCAGGTCAATGATTCATAATGATTTCATTAGAACACACTAGTACATACAAATGCACAAATGAGGCAACAACAAAACACATAATGCTGTCTTTGTTTTCAGTAAGAATACCTGTTCCTGCGCTTTTCACCAATGGACAATGTAAGCAGTGTGCCACGGGGGGTTGCTCACATTATCTGAGTTCCATCACATTTCTATGGACATGCCAGGCCCAAAAATAATTCTTTCAGTTCTCTTTTCTTTCCTTTATGGGTCCTGTAAAGTGTAGTCAAAAATCACTGTATTTTCTATTTAGCTCAAAACCAAATAATCGACTTAAACTACTTAAAAAGTTGAGAGATGTTTTATTTAAACTACAAACTTGTCAACCAAAGAATGACCAAAGGGACAAAATAGTAATTCAATCCGATCAGCTTTTCATCTGGCTGACTCATCATGTCTTCAGTTATACACACACACTTTTATTTAGGTCTAAAATACAGTCTTCAGAGCAGAACTCAACCTAAGTCAGTCATTCTTTTAACTAACTGTAGCAGCTCTTTGCTATATACCAGAAGATACAACAGGTCATTTTCAATTCCATTACTTATTTATTTATAAAAGGACAATGCACATTAGTTAAGATTTCTGTAAATGTGTCAGTGTTAGCAAGCTGGCTAATTTTCAACTGAAGTACTTTGGCGAGATGTTTTAAAAACCAGTGAGGTGATGGTTAAAATGTATCAAAAGACAACAACAAACAATTAAATCTATGTTATTTTGTCTTAATTAGCAAAGTCTGGTGCCTTTAGTCTCTTCCACATGTTGGAAGGAAGGTAGAAGGTATAATTCAACAACGGTATTGGACGTCAGACACACAAAGCCCAGGCATTCAGTACTAAAAAAAGTCGGATTGTGCATCCCTACTGATTATAGCCATTTTTAGACACATGCAAACATGCAGAGCAAGGAACAAAGGACATAAATAACATACAAAAATCCTCATAGAGAGATTGTGACAAAAATGTTAAAAGATGCAGTTACAAGTTAGTAAAATGGTGATATAATTCAACAAACAAATAAGCCATGCAGTACAGAGATGAAAGACACACAACTATAGAAGATCATACCATATTATGATCTTTCGTGCCCATTTGTGCCCATGGGACATAGCCGGCAAATCCTTTAACTAGTATCCCACTTAATCCATAGCGCTAGGGTCACAAGTAAGAAGACCGGGCTTGTGTATCCCCACTTTACCAAGCCTGTCAGTAATTTGCACAGAGTAGCCCCCCCCCCCACCCCCTCAGTCCTCCTAAATGGTTTTTGATATTAAAGAAAAATAGAGTGGCAGTGATTGAGTACTTCAATCATCATATGATTCAAAATGTTTTTGTGTGTGTGTGGGGGGGGGGGGGGGGTTTGAAAAGTGTTAGCCTACAGTCATTTCTCTGGTTGTGACTGACTTTAAAGATTACCTAATGTACTATAAATATGGCTTTTCAGTGGATAGATGGTGTTGAATCAATTATTTCACTAAATAAGATACGGAATATCTTTACATATCTATACAGCTTCTTGAATGTAAGGATTTTGCTACTTCCATCAGAATTAATGGCAATTTCCCCTTCTTTAGCTGATGGCATTTGCTTTTTTTGTTGCAAGATCAATAATGAACCTTCAACATTTACATTAATGAGTGAAACAATTATCTTATTTTAAACAGCGATGTCCTCTATGCTACCTACTTGGAAATCCTATCCACACTACTACTGAGATTTCTCTTAATTTGTATAATTTAGCCTACCTCTACCATTGAACAAGTACTCAAGACAAGAGCGCCATTACTCATACCTCTTTAAGATGTATCAGGGTACAGGGTCATAAAGATTGTGAGTTTTGTATTTTATCATTGTTATTTATAGATGAAAGAGTTAGACATGTTATGCTCTCTGCACACAGCTATGGCTCTGTCATGTAGAAAGCATCTCTGACCTCAGCCTGGGATCACCTGCCCAAACAGGTTCGACATTTCAGACAAAATGTCATGGCTTTGCAGTAAGCTGTGAATGATTGAGACGCCTGGGACTCCAACAAAAAGTTTTATGATCAAAACTCAGACTGTGGCATGTATGCGTTGAGTTAACCTGCGGTGGGAGGTGTAGTTCAGAGGAAATGTCCACCGACACATGGTGCCTGCCTTGCTGATCTTGTGTAATTTTTTTGCCCCGGCTTCCACCAGACTCTCACGGGATGCCTGATCAGCTCAGTTAGCAGCTCTGTCTCCGAATCACTTTAACTGGAGGGACGCATTTCATGTCACCAAAAATAAGCTACCCTGGCTCTGAACCTGCCATTAAAATGAGTGAGCGGAAGTGGTTTTCTGCTTACCTTGGGCAAGTCTCGGAGTTGGTTTGCATCCAGCAACAGCTCCTCCAAACTCCGTCCGTAGCGATAAATCTCATCGGGCACATACAACAGGGAGCAGTGGCGTTTATCGATCATCTCAACATGACGGTTGCACCGCCACAGGGGTATACAGTGAAACATCACGGGGGAGGTGGGAATAAATCTTGTACCCGTGCGATAAACAAACAGCGGGGTGGACAGGGGATGCAACAGATTGCTACGGCGGGACAGTCCTGCACTAATGTACCGTCAAACACGAGTGAAGCGAAACTCACAGGCAAGTAAAAACCAAAACTCCAACTGCAAGTAAATCGTGTTACCGAGCTAACGTTCGGCGACGAACACGGGAATTATTCTCCGTCGTTGTCTCACTTTGGTTAGTTTGCAGGCACCTGTTTTTTTTCTCCGCTTGGTTCCTCGTCTCACATCGACCTCCGCCGGTTTTAAAGCCCCTCTTTTTAGCGTATAAAACACAGACTACATCTCCGTGTGGAAGGGGGTAACGTTAGCATTCTTGTTTTTTTCGTCTCGTCCCGGAGTTAATTTCCTCTCCCGTCCAATTTCTGACCCGGAACATTCACTCCCTCATTCCAATCCTACGTCATCGTTCCTGTCTGCTCCTCCCTCCGGTCCCTCCTCTGGATAGTCCCATCCCGCACAGGGCCGCCATGATGGGGCACATCGGACCGACGACAGACCCGGGGGGGGGGGTCTGGCTGAGGGAGAGGACACCTACAATAAAAATTCTGAACGTCAAGTGTGCATTAAAAGACGTTTAAAATAAGGCCTACTTATAAACTTGATTTAAAATATGTTCCAGCAGCATATTTAAAACTGGGATAGACCAGGCATATCATATTGTGGCTGTGGCTGCCCAATCTTTTCTGCATGTGCATGGATGGTTGAGGTTTGACCTCAGGATAGCCCATTGGACAGGGGTTAGTTAGTTAAAATGCACGTATGAAGTAGAGTGGCTAATGTTAGCTAACTTTAGGCACAGCAGCTGACATTACTGAGTCAGTTCACCGAGCCTAGCCTACTTAATGACTCCTCTCTAAACCACTATCCCTTGATTGTCACTTTTGTCACAGTGGCCATCGTTCAGCAAGTTACATTTTCTGGCTTTACGTAAAAACAAAAACACCCAGTGATTAGCCTACCAACGTTGATTTACAAGTTGACATTTGGATGTATTTGTACTATAGGCTACTTGAGTATTTCCATTTTATCTATTATTCCAGGCCACTTCATTTCACAGCAAAATGTTTTATTAGAATTACAATTATAGATTTTACATGATATATAGGCTATACTTAATCTGATTATAAAATAACTATCCAACAGTATAAAGTTGTTAATTTTAGTTCCACATCAGCTAGCTACAACATCAAAATCTGCCAAATCTACTATATACATATATATATAT
>NC_045749.1:14148701-14149652 GCF_008692095.1 Etheostoma spectabile | reverse complement strand
ATATATATATATATATATATATATATATATATATATATATATATATATATATAGTTCAAAATTAGCACCATCTACTAGCCAAATGCTGGTAAAATATGTAAGTGGCTGGTAGATTCGCTTCACTCACCAGCCAAAAAAACAACAGTAATCTATTCAGTGGCTAGTCAAATTTGAACATTTAGTAGCCAGTTGGCTGGTGGAAGAAAAAGTTAATTTTGAACCTATATATATAAACAAAGTTACTAACAAACAGCAATACCACAGGCCAATTGCTACACAGTGACCATAGGGCTTGTGGGGCCCCTGGGTTATTGCCATAGCGTTGCCAAGTTGGTAATCCATCCTTGTTATTGTGACTCCCCAGGACCTTCTCATTTCTCTTTAATTGCCGCCCTTCCTTGCATCCCACCGAGGAAGCACAAGAGAGACACAAGGAAATCCTGGAAGGGGAGAGGAATGAGGGAAGAGACGTCCTTTCCTCTCAAGCATCACATTTGAATTTGTCAGCTGTATGGGCAGAGCTGCACGGCTTCCGCCCGCGAAGGCTGTCAGGCTGTCATTTTGCCACTCCTTCCAAGGTCAGTAGGGCTTTAGCTCGGACCTAAGCCAATAGCTCTCTATCTCTATTAGACATTCGGAGTATTAGCAATTAATACAATAGTTTAAAGAGCTTAATAAGGATGTCTCTGTTGCCCTTTAAACAGATAAACAGATCCACGAAAACACACTTGCTCACTCACAACCATGAATCCTTTTCTAAACTTCAGTTACTTTACATCACAGGAAATAAGCCTCTATAAAGTCAACATTACAAACCTTCAGCAGTAAGACACATTAACAAGCCCCATGAGAAATAGCAACTCACCTCATACAATAAAAAATAAAAAATAGACAGGAAGGGTCCTTGAGGGTACAAGAGCAGACAAAATGGGTTTCCTCAGGAGGGTGGCT
>NC_045749.1:14148588-14148691 GCF_008692095.1 Etheostoma spectabile | reverse complement strand
TTAGAGATAGTGTGAGAAGCTCAGTCACCCGTGAGGAGCTCGGAGTAGAGCTGCAGCTCCTTTGCGTCAAAAGAAGCCAGTTGAGGTGGTTTGGGCATCTGGT
>NC_045749.1:14148098-14148578 GCF_008692095.1 Etheostoma spectabile | reverse complement strand
GATGCCCCCTGGGCGCCTCCCTAGGGAGGTGTTCCAAGCACGTCCAGCTGGTAGAAGACCTCGGGGAAGACGCATTACTAGGTATAGGGGTTATGTCTCCAACCTGGCCAGGGAACGCCTCAGGATGGTCGGTCCTTGAGAAAGGACAGACAGCAGATGCCTTGCCCCATAAAAGACAACCTCATGGGAATCACAGTAAGATGACTTGCATTCCTGCATAACTTTCTGAAATGAAATGAAGGAAAAACTGAGGTGGTTGTTTTTGGAGCAAAAGAGGAACAATTAAAAGTCTGCGCTCAGCTTCAAACAACAATGTTAAAAACAACAGACAAAGCCAGAAATCTTGGTGTAGTCATGGACTCAGACCTGAATTTTAACAGCCACATTAAGACAATTACAAAGTCAGCCTTTATCACCTTAAGAATATATCAAGGGTTAAAGTACTTGTGTCAACAGGATTTGGAAAAACCTGTCCATGCT
>NC_045749.1:14147526-14148088 GCF_008692095.1 Etheostoma spectabile | reverse complement strand
GTAGACTTGACTACTGTAACGGGGTCTTTACAGGTGTCTCTAAAAAAATCAATCAGACAGCTGCAGCTGATTCAGAACGCTGCTGCTCAAGTCCTCACTAAGACCAGGAGACTGGATCACATCACTCCAGTTCTCAAGTCTTTACACTGGCTTCCTGTACCTCAAAGAATTGATTTCAAAGTACTCTTGCTAGTTTATAAATCACTAAACGGTTTAGGGCCAAAATACATTTCTGATCTGCTACTACACTATGACCCCCCCAGACCTCTCAGGCCATCTGGGACAGGTCTACTTTTTGTCCCCAGAGTCAGAACCAAACAGGGTGAAGCAGCTTTCAGTTTCTATGCTCCTCATATCTGGAACAAACTCCAAGAAAACTGCAGATCCGCTGCTACTATCAGTTCTTTTAAATCAAGGCTGAAGACCTTTCTTTTTGATGTTGTCTTTCTTTAGATGATATTCATTTCTTTAATGTGTAATTTCTTATACTGCACTGTAACTTTTATTCTTGTGTTTTTTCTGTTTATATTTTTTAACTGTTTTTGTGTAAAGCACTTTGAAT
>NC_045749.1:14129748-14147516 GCF_008692095.1 Etheostoma spectabile | reverse complement strand
CTGAAATGTGCTATACAAATAAAGCTGTCTTGCCTTCTTTTCATTATGTGGAATAATTTGTTGACATCTTCTCAGAGTTGTTTGGCTCAAAACCTGATTGATGAGAACAAACTGTACATAAACCATTTGACAGGAAAAAACTCTAAATACAATTATCCTTTAGTATTTACAATATTGTCATTTATTTGTTTGTATGTAGCAAAAAAATTAATACACTTCTCTATATCCTCTAGAGGGAGCCACACTCCATTAAATGATCTACAGACTGAACTTGTTTAGCGCAAACACGCTTACAGACAAAATATCAAATCACATCAAATTTGCTCTTTTCATTTTCTCTTTAATAGTAAAGACAATTCACAGTTATAGAGAAAAGACCATGGCAAATGTCTGTATATTTAGACAAACAACAGAGTAATCTAAGGTGAACAGTCCAAAGTTAATAAATGATAGAGTGCACTTTCCCCACATCCACACACTGCAAATATCAAGATCATATAAGAGCATCTATCTGCGTCCCAGCTGTTTCTTAAATGCCTTTAAGGACTTTGCCATCATTGGAGCAACTCCTGTGTGAACAACGGTGGGGGGAGGGGGGGGGGAGATAAAAAGGAGGGATGAAGGAAAAATAAAAAGGTCAACCATTAGGTTTACACAAGTTAAATCCATATGTATAGCTATGACCTTTGATAAACATTACTAGACAAAACACAATTGGACCGGTTTGTAAAGTTGTAGCAAACATAACGTTGCTTCTACACTACTCTTGTCGACTCACTTGTTTTTTTGCGAGGGTCTTGTGTATTGGATGCCCCTGAACTGGTGCTGCTGGATCTGCTGGGCTCATTGCAACTCGGTCTTGGTCTGTTGTCCTGAACCTTGACGCTGATATATGAAGAAATAACAGTACAGTGCATAATTCAATCAACATAATTATTGTTAACAAAACATAATTATAATAATACATAAAGTACAAAATGAGTCTCCATCTACAATACATTTAGTGAGAACAACATCCTATGTCATGACAGTTGGCAACAAAGGGGACCTAAGGCCATCTCTAACCAGAGAAAAACAAGTTATCCATTTCCTGTTTGGCCAACCACCCCCAACAAACATTACTACACGAGTCTTTGGCAGGTTATGACCCTGCTGAGCTGCTGTTGTTGGGTAATCCCTTTGTAGTTAAGGGCTTCAATGCTGAAGAGGAGCATGCACAAGGCGTACCAGGTGTTCATGTTTTAAGGAAAATGTGCAACAATGCTCCAATTTGGCTCTTATAATATATGGTTGTGTAACCTTTTAATTAATGAAACAATATAGTTAAAATTATTATTCATGAACAATTTAGAAAAATGTACAAAATCAGAAAAACCGGTGTAGATATTTCTGTAGATTTAGAATGCTAAAACCCACCTGCACCTGAGTGGAGGCTGCTGAACAGCAGTTCCATGAATTTCCTGCTGAATTCGCACATCCCTCGGTGGCTTGGCAACAGTGTGAATAAATGCCATCTTCACCTGCCGACCTAAAAAAATAAAATAAAAATGATGGTGTCACAGTGCACAGAACATTAGGACTAAGCTGTACTTTTCTACAGTACAGTAAAATACTGCATTTTTCATGTTCAACTGTACTGATGAGGATTTTTTTTGACAGTGGTCAACACAAAACGACTAAAGATTATTCTTCCAGTTTCAGTGTACAGCACACACCTTTGGGTTTGCTCGAATGTGCCGAGACAATGGTTTTTGTCAGTCTTTTGAGTTTCCTTTCCCTCTCCTCAGACAGCCTGACGTACATCTCTTTCCAGGATTCATACTCCTGAAGTTTGGAGTCTTTGAAGTCCCTCTGACAATGTTTTCCCCATAAGTGGTCTGTCTCTCCAATGTAAATCTTTGGAAACAAACGATTACAAGAAATACACACCTGTGCGCTCAAACTAAATTCTGATCTACCCAAGGTCTACAAGGTTTAGTTTTACTAAACCTTTAAAGATAATTTATAATAAAACTGACATACACTCAGTGGCCACATTAACAACCTTCAAAGCCCCATTTAAAATCTGACACATCCCACCACATAAAGTGTGACAACAGTCAGAGGTTAAAGAGACAGATAACCCCAAAATTAATAAGACATATTTGTCCTCTTACTTGTATTACTATTTATCAGTCTACTTTGTTTTGATGTGAGTAGCTGAGATATTGGCTGTAGTACTGTTTGCCTTCTTTTAAATACAATGAGAAGATGACACTCGGCTCGCAGTGTACAAAGTGCAAAGAAAATAGAAAGAAAATACTTCCTATATGAAACCGCTCACAACCAAGTGTGGGAATTATCTTGAGTAACTAGGTAAAGATTTCTGGAAAGAGACATAGCTGTTAAATTTTTTTATTGTATTTTTTTGGCATTTTGAGCACCACAAGTCCAGTGCCACCTAGTTCCATTATATGCAAGATAAGACGAACATCTCTATGGCTATGACACAACACTGGGCAATTCACGCCAAAAATGAAAAACTAGATCGATAACTAGCACTACAGGTAAGAGAAAATGTATTTATTGAATTGTCCCTTTAAGTTACTGTTCCACTAAACATTCTACAAAAGACACCCTGTGTATTTTCCTTTATGAAAATATAGTTTGACGCCAAATGGGGAATCCAGTGCATTGCTTGGCAGATGTACCTAATAAAGTGGCCCCTAAGCATGTGCTTGCTTTAAATTTAGTCATGTTCACATTCTTACTGGGTTGTATTCTTCAATGCGTAGCAGCTGCTCCGGTGTACATCTCTCCAGCACCGGCTCGAGGATTTCAAAAGGGACTCCGCCAGTTTCATAAAGCACTGAGGAGAAATCTCTGCATGTAAATATAAATCCAACAAACTGACAGACTGATCAGCAAAAAAGTTTTTTGCTGGGGTTTAACTCACAGTTAATATTATTCTGGAGTGTGCGGATACACTGTTGGTGAAGGCTCATCATGGTTGGGAGGAAGACGGTCTTGGCACCAGAGTACACTTGCATCTTTTTGTTAAGGCGTTGACCAGTGAACACTGCAGACTCCTCGGAGACGTCACAGAAATCAGGCTCCTTCTCAACTTTAAGACAAAAGAAGGATTGTCAAGAACAAAATAAGCAATCTATAAATACAGCTGTATTTGTTATGAATACAGTACCTTTCCTCTCAAAGTACTCAACACTGAATGGCTTTTCACATTCAGGCAGAACAGCAGGTAAAGGAATAGTAAATGGAATCAGTTCCAATATTGACTCCTTAAACTTCTGAAATATGAAGGATTATTAGTCAAAAATAATTAAACGTTAAAAGTTACAACTTTTAAATGCATTGTCAAACATACCTGTGTTGGAGAGGTAGCATTTATAGACATCACAGGTGACCTGAAAGGTTTCATGTCAGGATATTTTGTTACTTCCTCTTTTACAGTCTTGATTGTTTTGGGAGGTTTCTTTGCTCCAGATTTTTCTTTTCTCTTAAAAACATTAAAGTCGTAGTTCAAGCACGATTCAAAAGACAAGGAGGGCTCCTCTGGGCTCCCCTGGGCTCCACCTCGCTTGTCTTTGTGCTTTATTTTGGCCTTTTTATTTTTTTCAGACTCTTGTTTGTATTTTATAGTGACATGCTTCTCTTTAGTTGTTCTTTTACTCTTTTTGTTTTGGGGCTCTGGGCTCCTCAATATGTTTGAAGATTGGTCATCTTTGACATTGGCCCGCTTCAACTTATTTAAGTGTTTGTCACTAGATTTAAACATAAGAGATTCTTTGCCTTCTTTTAATGATTCTCTTAGTTTCCCATTTGACTCTCTTTCTGACCCAGTTCTTCCATTTTTAGAGCTGTTTTTCAATTGTTCCATAGAAAAAGAGCAGGATTTCAGATTAGAGTCCCCTGAGTTTTTGTTTCCAAGAAAAGTATCAGTGTCTCTTAATTTTCTCTTACTCTCGTCACCTTTCTTCTTCATGGAGATAAATGAGCTGTCCATTTGATCCTCTTGGTCCATTTCAATGTTCTTTTTTGAGACATTCTTACAGATATCCCGGTTTTCTTGTTGATTTTTTTCTTGTTTGTCATTCTGGTACTTGTGTTTTTTCTGTTCATCACATCGTTTCTCGGAATAGGCTCTGCCACTCCCTGTTTTGAAGAGGGCGTCGTCTGTAGAATCGCTCTTTCCGTGAGATGCTAAGCCGTTATTGTTTGAATCGTCTATGATCGAACTCCCATTATTTGGACAGTTTTGTTTATCCTGTTTGTCTTTAACAGACACACTCTCTGATGCATCCTGTTGGTAGCTGCATCAAGGAAACACTCAAGATTAAGATCTTAAAACACAAATATTACAGTATACCGTTCTCTAAAACAAAATAAATGGTAAAATATACATCACCTTGTGGATTCCTTAGGGACCAATCTTTTCCAACCCCTAACTAGTGACTTGGCCAGTTCTCCAGCCGTTTCATGTCTGCGCAAGGAGTTAACTGTTTTGCCAATTCCAGTTTCCTAATTTATATGCAGACGAGTCAGTGCAGTCCAAGAGAATTGAATTTATCGTCATAAAATATATCAACACAAAATACATTCTTTACAACAGAGACTCACAGAAAGAATGTCTAATGTGATATCTAGATCCTTGAGTTTCTGCAAAATCTTCACAACCTAGAAAGGGATTAATGAAAACATTCATGTTAGTGTGCTTGAACGTGGTTTGCATGCATGTTTAGGACAACACAAATCAAGGAAAACCTGACATGCCAAATATGGTAGTCCTGGTTTTGGCTCACCACAGTTGCTGATTGTGCATTTAGAGCTGAATCTATGTATGGGACCTCACACACCCACTTAGGCTGCTCCTTTTACTCAACTATAAATATATGAAGCTGCTGGTTGTGGTAAAGTCTCACTAGGCCTATCACGTTGTTTTCAGGTTGGATTTCAGGTAGGCTATTGATTCACATTTAACTGTAGCCCAATTTAAACATTTGCCAATTTATAAGTGCATCTATGTGTGAAACCAACTCAAAACAGGCCTGCAGAGCGCCCCGGCCTCCACTGATGATGGACAGCAGCCATACGTTGAACAACTGGAGGAGTTGCCAATTTTAGCAGCAAGGAACCTCCCCATTTAAAACAGCCTGACCCCCCACAGTGGAGTACTTAAAATGCTGTGTGGCAGCAGCGACCATGTCACTGACTGAAACAGCTCTCAATCAGCCTGTTTGAAGCTTGGAAGGATCAAGACGAGCAAAATCAAGTAGAGAGTATATTTTATTGCTCAAACATTTTGACGGAGACGATACTGTGGATTTATTATAATTTCATTTGTTTAGCCAATAAATAAAGTAGGACTTATAGAAATAAAAAATAAAAAACAACAACTTGAGAACCAGCAGTAATGTTTCTGGAGCAATTATATTGTGTATTAAGAGTATTGGCACATAGACTATCGCAAACGATTTCCTCCCTAAAAGCAAAACCACTTCTCTTTTAGCTCTGGTCTGGTTATTGCGCAATGAAATAATAATCTTTGTATCTACCGTAGCAGACTGTGCTGTGTCCGTCAGCTGAAATTTGAACCGCTTGACTTTCTTCACCACATCAGAGCTGCTGGCCATCACGGTGATTCACGTGCAAGCGTCTACACACCGGCAGCGCGCGGCCGTTGATGACACTAATATAATGGGCGGAGCCGGTGACAGAAATGGTTTAGAAATGATAAAACAATTAAGCATGTGTGTAGCTGTATACATGACAAAAAAATAGACATTATTATTCATGAACACATTGTTGCTATAGAGAAGAAAGTTTAAGTAGCCTATTAAAGAAAACTTTCTTAAAATGTCTTAAAATCTGCACGTCCCTCTCTGGCAACTAGTGGCTCCTTGAATGTTCATATTGAGCCAAAAGAGAGATGTAGCCTCTTAAATTTCAAAGCAGAAATAAATGAATAAAAATCTGCTCTCCTTTCCAAGAGTTTCACTAAAGAAATGAATATGATCATGACTCTTAGTACTCTGTTGATAACATATTTTGAGAAAATGAATGCATTTTAACATTTATACACCTTTCAGGTTTCATCATGCAACACATCAGCCAGGAAACTAACCCTCCAGTATGACACAGCTGGTGGGGTCACTCTTACGCTTTGTCAAACTGCGGAATGGACCTTTTTTCAGTGTGCCTCCTTTGACTTTTGGATATCCTCTGCACACAGCTGGAGGACTCGTTCTAGTAAACACTAGACTAATGTAAGACTAAAATATAAACATAGTTCAGTTTAGAAGTTGTGTCTTCCTTTACTAAAATAAGATCTCCACTGACAGCTAATGACATTTTTCTAAACAAAGGGCAAATAAAACTCTTCATATGACATCCCATTGAGGGTATAGGTTGAGGCCCCACAGTTTGTTGACATCAATTGATTGGAGGCTATTGTGGGACACATATGTTGGGGGGGGGGGGTGTAATAGTCCCTCTCCTCTGCCACATGCATTGCACAATTATTTGATTGACACTCCCCTAGAGGAGGAGTTAACTACATGTCTCTTTCAGCCTGGGTGGCTGCTGCTCGCTCTCTCCTGCTCCAGTAACTGGAGGCACAAGTTCCTCCTTCACCAGCATCAGCTTCAATTCTCAGGTAAGTCGAGCTTTCTCATGCTTGATTGATTTGCCATTTTATTAATGAAAAGGTAATTTGGTGCGGTTAATGCTTCAGCTTCATTTTAGAAAGAACGGGAAAAAATTAGTTTTTTTTCTCCCTTACTTGGGATTTAAAAGGCAGATAGGTTGCCAAAAGCTGTTGACCTTTTTGTAAAATTAGCTTTTACACATAGTCATGGTGACAGTAAGCTTCAGGTTTTCTAGGGTTCTGGGTGATTAGTGTGAGGAGTGGCTTTTAATGAAACTTTTTTGTCTTGTATTATTGTGTTCATTGCAGACTTATTTAGGACCAGCTTACAACAATTAAATAAAATAGAGAAAGACAAAAAATGGATCTGTCCTAATTTGAACTTAAACTGACAGAGGACATGAGGCCTGCTGCTCATGTCTCAAAGTCTATAAAAGGAACGTAATGGGTGAGCCGTCCAGCGTTGCTATTCCTGGACATGCTGATAAATTGTGACAGATGCAAAGAGGGGCATGTTGACACACTCACTCGCTCCAGCATCACCTGGTAGCAAGCATGTTTTTTAAAGGTGTCTAGTCTGAATAAATTACACCTACTCCACAAAGTAAGAAACCTTTTCCTTTGGATGCAACAAGTTCAGTGTAACAGTAACATTATTGCTTAGTTCAGGGCAAAGAAACAGTACATAGACATAATACAAGGACAACTGACTCAAGACAGCATGTATTAGATATCATTTCAAAATTAAGTTTAAACAATGTAAGCTATTTTAGGGACCAATCTTGTGAATGTGCACTCCCTTAACTCCCTTCTATTTGCAACTAAATCACAAAAACTTTGATGAGCAGACCAGATGGAATCTAGAACAGTTCTTTGCCAGCATACCTGTCACAAGTTGCATTTGTCACAATGTATCTATTTTTTCATTTCTGTGCATCATCTTGCCCTTTTCTGACACGTTTTTTGTGTATTTTCAGAAGTTCTGGGCTGTGTTCTGTTGCTACAGCCATGGCACCCAAAAAGAATAAGGCGATGAAAAAGAATAAATCAGACATTAATGAAATTACCATAATGGTCGAGGACAGTCCAATCAACAAGATCAATGGGCTTAACTCTCTGTTGGAAGGAGGAAACGGCTTCAGCTGCATTTCAACTGAAGTAAATGATTCTGCGTATGCCCCAAACCTCTTGGAGGGTTTGAGCACCATGAGGCAGGACAGTTTCCTCTGCGATCTAACAGTCTCCACCAAGTCAAAGTCATTTGATGTCCACAAGGTTGTCATGGCCTCCTGCAGCGAGTACATTCGAAACATCTTAAAGAAGGATTCGTGCCTACAGAAGATCGACCTGAACGATCTCTCACCCGTCGGCCTTGCCACAGCCATTACATATGCATACTCAGGAAAGCTGACCCTGTCGCTGTACAGCATTGGGAGCACTATTGCTGCAGCCATACTGCTGCAGATTGGTACCTTAGTGAAGATGTGCAGTGATTTCCTCATGCAGGAGCTCAGCGTGGAGAACTGCATGTATGTGGCCAACATTGCTGATGCCTACGACCTCAAAGAAACCAAGGAGGCGGCTCAGAAGTTCATGCGGGAGAACTTCATAGAGTTTTCTGAGATGGAGCAGTTCCTGAAGCTCACCTACGAGCAGATCAGTGATTTCCTCTCAGATGATTCCCTGCATCTTCCTTCCGAGGTCACAGCCTTCCAGATCGCCATGAAGTGGTTGGACTTTGACGAGAAGAGGTTGAAGTACGCGGCAGATCTCCTAACTCTCATCCGCTTTGGCACTATCTCCGCCCAAGACCTGGTGAATCATGTCCAGACTGCGCCCAGAATGATGCAAGACCCTGAGTGCCACCGTCTTCTTGTTGATGCCATGAATTACCATCTGCTGCCATACCAACAAAACATCCTCCAGTCACGCAGAACAAAGGTGCGCGGTGGCCTCAAGGTGATATTAACAGTTGGTGGTCGCCCTGCTTTGACAGAGAAATCTCTCAGCAAAGACGTTCTTTACAGGGATGAAGATAATGTGTGGAATAAATTGACTGAAATGCCAGCAAAGAGCTTCAATCAGTGTGTGGCGGTCTTGGATGGCTTCCTGTATGTGGCAGGTGGTGAGGATCAGAATGATGCAAGAAACCAGGCTAAACATGCCGTTAGCAACTTCTGCAGGTAAGAACTAATTGTCCCGTTTGATTTTTTTAATTTGTCAAGTTAGTTTGTATAGAGTTGGAATATAACTGTAAATCCCTCTCGCACATTCTTTAGATATGACCCACGCTTCAACAGTTGGATTCACATGAGCAACATGATCCAGAGACGCACACACTTCAGCCTCAACATTTTCAATGGTCTACTGTTTGCCATCGGAGGGCGAAACGGTGATGGTGTTCAGGCCTCTGTGGAGTGCTATGTGCCCTCCTCCAACCAGTGGCAGATGAAAGCTCCCATGGAGGTGCCTCGCTGCTGTCACGGCAGCTCCCTCATCGATGGCAAGATCCTTGTATCCGGAGGTTACATCAACAACACCTATTCCAGGGCTGTGTGTGCGTATGACCCTTCCACTGACACCTGGCAGGATAAAAGCAGCCTGAGCACACCTCGAGGTTGGCACTGCGCTGCCACCGTGGGAGAGAGAGCGTACGTCATCGGTGGCAGTCAGCTGGGAGGTCGTGGGGAGAGGGTGGATGTCCTCGCCGTTGAGTCTTACAACCCTCACAGTGGGCAGTGGAGCTACTGCACGCCTCTCCACACAGGTGTGAGCACGGCTGGTATTTCCATTTTGAACAACAAGATCTATCTCCTCGGAGGCTGGAACGAAGGCGAGAAGAAGTACAAGAAATGCATTCAGGTTTTCAACCCTGATCTCAATGAATGGACTGAGGATGATGAATTGCCAGAAGCTACAGTCGGCATTTCATGCTGCGTTGTCACCATACCCACACGGAAAACACGAGAGTCCAGAGCCAGTTCAGTGTCTTCTGCACCAGTCAGTATATAAAAGTCTAAGATGATGTAGTTTACATGTCTAAAGCTTTCTGTTGCATAAATCATAGTTCTAAACTCTACTGTTAGGCCCTTTTGGGGGGGCCAAGAGGATGTTTAAATGGTCCCCAACTTTCTTCAGATGAAAAAACATTCATAAAATGCAAGGATTACAAATTTATATAATAATAAAATATTTTCATAGAATTTTTTGCATTCATTAGAAGCAAATGGAAGCCTTGAAGTGTATTTTAGTATTTATAATTTAACAATTAGTATAATTGGCATCATTAAGGTCAGATAATGTTCGTGACAGAGACCAACTGGACATAGGAATAACTAATTGTATTAGTTTTAGACAGAAACGTACCTTTGGGGCCAATTTAGTTGGGATAATTTCATTAGTTATATTTCTATAGCAAATTTAGGCCTAATGTTATAAATTTTTAACATTTAAAACTCAAATAAAAGGTTTAAAAATGCAAAATCACTGCTGTTATTAGGATTAATCTGTAACAGTATTGTCTTTTTTACCTAGTGCAAAATAAATTAACAATATTGTGTTGTTTGTTTGCAACCCAGTCCTTATTGTTAAAGGATTAAAGGATTTTGTGACATTTATTTATAAAAAGTATAGCTACTGTGATTTTTAGATACTTGAACAAGACAATGAGCTGGAATGAGTTTCAGCATCAGCTATCTACCGGAGTTTAAACACACTACACAGACGGGCTGCAGTTTCTCTGTCTCATACACAGTACTCAGTGGTTTGTGTTGTATGATTTGTGATTGTCATAAACACTAGCAGTGCAAAGAAATGGATTCTGTTGGGAAAATGTTGGAATGATGAGGGTTGAATGGGTTAAGATGTGACAGCAATAAACTATTTTGTAAAAAAGAAAAAAGAAGTTGGGAACGATGCCAGCCTGAGCTTTCCTGGAAGTCATGAATTCCCTGACTGCTCATGTATTTTTATTTTTTGTTTGTTTGTTTTTAAATTAAAAAGCTGAAGTGTAAGCTACCCTGAGCCATCGTCATTTGTTCAAAATCATTTTCCTTTTTTGTTGTTGTTCATAGCTAAATTTTCTAAAAGTGGTAAAGCCTACTTGTGTGACACTTGTTATTCATATTTGTTCTAAGCACCATAAATTATCGACTATTGCAGTATTTGCGGACCAGTAGGAACATTTTTACTATTATTGGAGGGCTACATTTCCCAATTGAATCATGAGGTATGTACTTTTTTGTCTTTAATCCTCAGTGGTGTCAAAGAGTATGAAATCTGTTTATGTCTAGCCAAGATATGTGTGTATTCTTTATATAGCTTTACACATATTTAACACAGCAGGTGTTTGCAGCACCAAATTCTAAATTATTAAAAACTCTGACACTGTTCATTGGCATTGAGTGATCCTACAGCTAATTGTAGCTTTTAGGTCTGCCCCTACTTTGTTGTTAAGCATTATAACTGTAAAACCACAAAGATTTGAGCTTCTGCTCATTTACATTAGTAAACATACTTTACACTGTGAGAGCGAGGAAACAGGGCTTCTAGCATGTAACATGAGCCAAATGAATACATAAAATACCACAATATTATGCGCAATACATTTTTGTTGTGTCTCTACAAGTTCATTAATCCCCAAAAATGAAGCCTTTAAAATTCACCACCGGTTTCATGCCATTTCTAACAATGAACGTTATTCTTTAAACCAAATTCTTTTAAGCCGTTTATTATTTAAGGAATTTTCATAAAGCAGATCTGTAATGCAAACTTAACTGATGAGAGATGTCTGTATTTGTGTTTTTGTTCTTTCTGTAGGCTACACCTTTAGAAAAATTAGTTAGGTAATAAACAGTAGGCTAGGCTACTTCCTCACTCTGATCAATGGAACTAATGGAAACCAGAAAGATTGTTGATTGTTAAACTACATCCTTATTTGGGGCAGATATAACAACTGTATAACTTGTTTAACCATGAATGTACAGCACACACCCTCTCAAAACATTCGAGTGCTGTGTCATTATTACTATAGCGCTTTTCTTCCTTGATGTTGCATCCAGGTACTTCGGATTAGTTGGTACTTCCCATACTTTAGTTGTAAACATGACTCATTAATTTTAATACTGTGGTTTGGAAATGATAATACAGGGGACCCAATGGGTAAATAGCTTTGTGGTGGTTGTTGTAGAAAAAATAGCACTTTGTCCTGTGTTTCATTTTGTCTTTCAGAAAAGGGCTTGCAAAAGAAAAGAAATCAAAAAAAGAAACAAAAGAACGAAGGAAATAATCAGGTTTAAACAAACTATGGACTATAAACATCTTAATTTAGGACACATTACAATGGTTTTAATTGTGTAATTGTTTTATGTTGTATTAGCAACTGTCATTTCCCCCACACTGATTAGGAATTTACAGAATTTAGTGTCCTGGTAGACAAGATACCAGGACACAAGCACACAATAGACACAATAGACAAGCAGAGTCTATTATTGTTTATAATTATCCAATTTTCAACTGTGTCTATGATGACTTAGCCTTATTTTACATACATGATCCCCAAGAACAAACTGTACAACCACTGCTGAACACAATACCTGGTGATTTCTGCCTTCCTTATCTGTAAATCGCTATTCCCGATCGTACATAAACGTAGCATTGCTACAGGCAACCGTCTGCTGCAGGTCAGTGGGAAGAATGCTGAGTCATTGTTGCGTCAGTCCGCTCCGCCTGACGACATCACGTGTGTGAAACCAGGAGGGCGTACATATGTACAACACATCCCACTGAGAGAGACGCAGACAACGACCCAACTAGCTGAGTTCACCTCGCTGTCATCCCATCACAGAGCTGCACATTACCCGAGCCAAGGCCAGCCTAAACTAGCTAAGTAACGTTAACTTGTCGGGTTTTTTTCCGGGAGAACAGCTACATCAGCCCTCAGGTGTGCTTCACCGAGCTAACTAGACATTATCAAGTGATGAGCAGGGGCCTATTTCTTCTAGATGCTTCTAAGGTTACCGACAGGGCACGCCGCTTAACAGCACCAAGAGACTCTGGTTCAGCCTTTGACCTCTCGGACAGCACCTTAAGGATCCAGGCTCTGCCGTTTGTTTGGACCAAGACTTCATGCTAGCTCCGTGCGAGTTGGGCAAACTAGCTAGCTAGCTAACGCTCGGCCTGCAGGTTCATATAAGACACCAGCCGTCAGATCACCCTTCCAGCCCGTCTGTGCGATGGGTTTACTGTCACAGGGGTCTCCACTGAACTGGGAAGAAACCAAAAAGTATGCCGACCACATCCGAAAGCACGGCATCATTCAGTTTCTCAACATCTACAACAAGGTGAAGGAACGTCAGAGAGACGTGTTGAAATGGGGCGATGAGGTAAGAAACTGAAAATGATCCAACGTGTGGAAAATGCTGCTGCTTTCTGCTAATGCCTTAGATTTGTGTGTCATGAGGATTGTGCATGATGCAATAATGGCCTCTTATTGATAGAGAACTATTTCAGTGTTTTTACTGTAACTGCGGAAGGATTCAAATGAATCTGCAACTTCCAATATTGTGTAATTTCGTAAGAGGATTTGCGTGTACAGAAGGTTCTGCCATGACATTTGCTATAGCAGTTAACTTTATTATCTCCATGTAAGTTGATTGGAAAGGTAATAGTTGTTAGTGGTTGCATTTCCGAGTGTTGGTGTCAGCATAGTTGCTAATAGTTATTAACTCGTTCAACTAAACCGCTGCTGTGGTTGGTTCAGTGGGTAGAGCAGGTGCACAAATACCTCGAGGGTTTATTCCTCGATGCAGAAGTCTATGGTTCGAATCCGGCCTGTGGCAATTACCTGCATGTCTTCCGCTTCTCTTTCCCCTTTCTCACCTAGCTGTCCCATCAAAAAAATAACAGCTGCTTATAAAAGTTAATTTTAAATATTACCAATTATTCAGTTTCCTAGTGACTGTCTAATAATACAAATAATCCAGATAGTACCACTGCTAATCCAAGAAGACACTCTTTGTTTAGTAAACATTAACACACAGCCTGTTGTACTGTACTATTTGTCGACATACAGCTTGGGGGCTCTTTTGCTGCAACCGGAGGCTTTTGTCTTTGATTCAGAACGTAACACTAGTTTTTGCCCGCCACCAGTCCATAAAACTTCAGTGTGCTATAGCTTGAAAAAAGTGTTTTGATTACGAACAATGTGGAATGCTGTTGTTCTAGATTAATCCCACTTTCAGACAGGGGATTACAGGGCAGCAGAGTCAAAGTCAAGGAAACATAACTGATGAATTGGAATGGATGTGAGGGCGTCCCACTCTGATCTTTAACACGTCCGTTTTGTGCTGTATGATGAAAAACTTGGTTTAGAGGTTAAAAGAATATGTTGAACGAATAAAGCCGTGGCTGTAAAGCAGTGTTTGAATGTTTGACTGATGTGTGCTGTTTTTATCATTTACTTTAAGGTTGAGTACATGTTGGTGGAATTGGATGACAAGGATGAAAAGGTCAGACTCGTCCTGAACGGCGGAGATGTTTTGGAAACTCTCCAAGACCAGGGTGAAAAGATAAACCCCAAGTAAGTAAGCCCACCACAGACAACATATTAAAATATGTAGATGTCTCCATACTGTGTAGTTTTAAAACGAGAAAGACCATAAGTTACTTAGATAATTTTGTTTTTGTTTGGTTTATGGCTTCAACTTTTTTTCCTTTCTCCAAATACGCAGTGGTATGTTGTGAAGACGTGCATGGTTCAAGTGAAAGTTTTCTGTCTGGAAGTAATCATGTTCACAAATAGATCATCAAACTCAGTTACAGCAACGCTTACATTCTTAATCTGAATGACATTTAAGTAAATGCCACACCTCAAATGTCAAGTGGCAGTGCTGTTGTTACATTAATGGTTTGTTTTGGATCACAGTGGGCTATTGACGGGCTGATAGTAAAACCTTGGCCTGATATGAAATATCTTAACAACATGTGGAGGCAAGCCTACACTCTATATAGAGGTTCAATCATCAGGTGTCATCACTCACACTTTCACAGGTATTTGTTTTGTAACCACTAAAGCCACAACATAACCACATCGTTATTTTATGTTTGACAGATAAGACCTCTTCTCAGGATTGTGTTGATCCTTTTTGATTGCAAAAAACCAGGGACAGTTGATGACGGACAAATATACACTAATATGATTTTTTTGATGAACCACACACACACACACACTGCAGCTGCTCAGTTAAGGGTTGTTTGGTTAAAGTATTTCAGTTGCTGCATAATCTACATTGTTTTTCAGGGATGTTTCTTTATTTCTCTGGTTGTTGTCTGGTTGTGTTGCTTTCTGCATTTTATTTTAGTGGCTCACTCCCACTGCAACATCCACAATACGACAAATCCCTCTGGCATGTCATTTTCATAGTTCCACCCAAATTCAACGTAAACAGATCTCTAATCAGCTAGCTAGGCCACCTGGATCGGCGTGAGCAGCACAGCAGAGGCAGGCAGCATTACTCTGTAAGTCTCACTGCGTTTCACTCGCACTGCATTTGCCTGCAAGCCTATCTATAAATCAGACTGTCAATTTGACTTCCACAGTCCCCATTTATTCATCATTCCTATTACATGTGATCATTAAGTTCCTTCTGCTTTTGCTCACATGCACAGAGCACACCATGCAAACAAGTCTGATCCTTTTTAATAAATCGCTGCAACATTTAAAAACGCTCCATTAAAACACCAGCTTTTCCAAATCACACCAGTTAGGGCCATTAGAAGCAGCTACAGCGCTGAGTTCTTATGAGTGTGTCTCCTCTAGCTTTGCACACCTAGATCTTCCCTGTGACAGATCCCCTCTGGCTCCTTAATGTGAGTCGGCAAAATATCAGCAACCTGTTATGTATGTGATGAGCAGTGTTCTTCCCCACGTTAGGGTTTAGTCCAAAAATGGAAGACGTCTGGAACTAACAAGTCTCTTATTTTGTAGAACTCAGGGGAAGAAAAATCCCCTAAAGTGTAAAACAGCACTTAATGATTGACCGAGAGAATGAGGGGGAAAAAGGGTCTCTGGTCTATTAAGACAAAAATGGAACCTAATAACACAAGATAATGTTATTTTCCTCTATTTTAAAAGGTTACATATTTATCATAATAGAACAGAAAGTCCTTTTGCTTTTGATAGTGTTGGTGCACTCTTTGTCCCAGAGAAGGATAAGTGTTTCATCAATTTGGTATAGCCGTCATTTTGAATTCTACCCCAACATACGTTTTTAATTTGTACGTAGCATGGAGCCCACATAACGTTCCTGAAACCTTATGGAATTGGATTTGCTTTTTCTCACTGTGAACTGCAGGAATTTTATATTGTGTGCATGTTAACATCCTCTCTGATCTGGAAATATCTCAGAGATAAAAAGGATCTGAGTTCATTTTGGAGGATTTCAAAAAAATAAAGTGTCCCTTTTGAGCTTAGATTTTTTTTTTTTTTTCTTTTTTTTTTGGGGATTTAAAAGGAAATAGTCGTTTTAATGAAGTTGAGATAAAGTGAACCTATTTTCTCAGCAGTGTCTGGGTGTCTCTTTTTTTCAGCATCATTGTTGAGATGGTAAAAAAAAAACAAGTTTACAAAAGTGCTCCAGATAAATGCTACGAAATGTACTGTAAAGGGGATGTGAGGATATTTGGCCTATGCACATAACAACCAGAGCTCCTCCTCGTGGAAATACCATTTGCATGTCCAAACTATAGTAACATTTCTTCTTTAAAAACAGAATTCTCTGCAGGCGACGTAAATGTGTTTGTACAAGCTCGCTGC
Organism: Etheostoma spectabile; assembly: GCF_008692095.1. Taxonomy (NCBI): domain Eukaryota; kingdom Metazoa; phylum Chordata; class Actinopteri; order Perciformes; family Percidae; genus Etheostoma; species Etheostoma spectabile. The sequence goes on along the minus strand of NC_045749.1, from coordinate 14,131,059 downwards.
GTGTTATGCTTGCTAGCTGCCCATACGTCGGTCTGAATCTGTGGAGCCAACTTCAACCAGGGGAAATACCAGTGGCAGTGGGAATAGTAGAGCCCATGCATTCCTCATTACTGCCCCTCTGTCGCACACACCAAAGAGCACGCTCTGGAGCACAAATACGTCGCGTTTGTTTGCCGTGCCAAGATTACGGCAGACATACGATAAAGGGAGAGCGCTCAGTTTATTCAATCAGAAAGGTCATCGTGACACCGAGATCAGGGGCGTTTTCTCAATGGCCTCCTTTGTCGCTGACCTATGTGAGTAGAATGTTATGACAACACTTTTCATATTTGTGCAGTCACCCAACACTTTGGAGACCAGAGTATGGCAGCTACATGATAGAAGGAACCCCAGGGCAGCCGTACGGCGGCACGATGTCAGAGTTCAACACTGTGGAGGGCAACATGGGGAAGAGACGACGAGAGGCCTCATCGGTCCTGAACCAGAACGAAACCCTCTGCACCATCACCTCGTTTCCAAGGTGCTTTGCTTTACATTTGAACCTCGGTGATGACTGTTAGTGGAGATCAGGACCGTGTCCATAGTTTGATATGCAGTCTTTGCAATTGTGTGCAATATATTTTATTCATCAAAAAAAGATGGATTCTATAAGTTTACAATATTGATCATGAGGTGCTTTTCAACTTTAAAACAGGGTTTGATTGTGCTTAAGAGAATGCACAACAAAAATGTACATTTTGATTATATTTCAGAGCTGCAACAATTAGTTGATGAGTTGATCAATCTTCAGAAATTAATTGCCAACAAATTTGATCATGAATACATTCTCTAGCAAAAAGGCTGATTTAAGCTTCTCCACTGTGATTATTTTGGTTTGTTTTTCTTCCTAAAACAAAACATTTGACATATGTAACCATAGATTGCAGTTTTCTTTTCTTTTAAAAAAAAAAAATTGTTTAGACAAAATAATTGATAAATTGTTGAGAATAATTGGCAGAATAATCGTTAATAAAAAACAATAAATGTTAGTTGCAGCCCTTTTAATAGGTATGTATGTCTTGATCCTGTTTATTTAGGTTAGGTTGCCCAGGTTTTACCAAACCAGAGCACCGGCCGACCCCTGTTGAAAAGGGAGTGTCGAAGTCACTGTTTTTCCCAGATGAAGCCATCAACAGACACCCAAGATTCAGGTAGGCTTCATTACTCTAGCTTCCTACAGTCTGCAGTTTCTTATTAAATTGCAGGATTGTTGGCTCATGATGAGCAAAATCAGCTATATAGCTATTTATTTATTTATTTATTTATTTATAT
>NC_045749.1:14123087-14129738 GCF_008692095.1 Etheostoma spectabile | reverse complement strand
TATATATATATATATATATATATATATATAATGATCAATTTGCCTCAAAAATCCTGTATCAGGTATGCTATAATGTACAGCTGTGAAAGATTGACTATAATTGTGTTTGTCTGTATGTGCGTCAGCACCCTTACCAGAAACATACGTCACAGAAGAGGAGAGAAAGTCGTGATTAATGTGCCAAGTAAGTGCGAATGACACAACAGGTAGGAACAGTACTATTTAAAGTGGTTATAGTAGTTTTTAATCATAAAAACATCAACAACAATATACATGTAAACAATATATATGTACTGTATATGACTATTCCTTCTCGTGTTTCAGTCTTCAAAGACAAGTGCACTCCATCTCCATTTGTGGAGGAGTTTCCCGAGGATGATGGTGAAGCAGCGAGGGCGGCTCTGCCTGATCACATCTACATGGACGCCATGGGCTTTGGCATGGGCAACTGCTGCCTGCAGGTACTGAATGAACTGAGTCAGAGTCTTTGTTGCCTTTTGTGAAGCTTTACAATCCCAATAAGTGATTTATAAATGTACTTCAGTCCCCTGTCTTCATGCTTTTGCAGGTGACATTCCAAGCGTGTAGCATTGATGAGGCAAGATACCTTTACGACCAACTGGCAACATTCTGCCCCATAGTGGTGAGTCGATAAATGAAGCTTCCTGTCAAACATTTTGACTATTTACCACGGCCTCTTCTTCATCAGGACTCTTATATAACTAATAATTAATTAATTGAATCACATTTTTTGAAAATAACTTAACATAATAACATAGTTTTTTCTAGAATCTAAATAAATCAGAAATACAAGATTGTGTGGCTTTGTTTCTTGTCCCCATAACTTCATGAAACACTACTGAAACTCTCTTTCCAGATGGCGTTGAGTGCGGCCTCGCCCTTCTACAGAGGCTTTGTGTCAGATAACGATTGCCGCTGGGAAGTTATTTCTGCCTCGGTGGACGACAGGACGCAGGAGGAACGCGGGCTCAAGGTGAGCAGGCAGATCTGATAATTAATTAGCGTGCAAAATCATCATTTTGTGAATGTGTTTTGTTCAGTTAAACTTCATTATTTTTGTCTGTCACTTTCCATTGTTGACACTATAGTATACATGTTTGGGTCAACCTTTTTTCATACTTGATTAGGTTTTTGTTATTTTGTCCAGTGTATGAAATGCTACTGTTGCCTCTGTATTACTATGGGTTTACTTAGATGAATACCACTGCTGCACCTTTAAACCTTTTCTAAAGCAAAAAACAAAAGCATATCAGATAGATATCACAGTAAAATTGTTACTTTTTTAGGTATGTATTTTGAATATAATGTATGAAAATTACTTTTCCCTTCAAAGCCTTTGAAAAACAACAAATACCGGATCTTCAAGTCAAGATACGATTCAATCGACAGCTACCTGTCTAGCTGTGGTGAGAAGTACAATGACATTGATTTGACGATAGACGAGGAGATCTACAAGCAGCTGCTCGATGCAGGTACTGTGGAGGAAGCAATATGTCTAACATACTGTCATCAATAGAAATATTCAACTTCACAGTCAGATTCCACTAATAGATGCTTGTGCTGTAAAGAAATGAAAAATCAGCTTGCTGTGTGTAGGAATTGACAAGCTGCTGGCCCAGCACATAGCACACCTCTTCATACGAGATCCGCTCTCCGTCTTTGAGGAGAAAATCCACTTGGATGATGAAAACGAGTCGGATCACTTTGAGGTGATTAGAAGAAAACCAACCATGTGTCAAAACACACTACAGTCTTAACTACAGTGTAACAGTATTTACTTAAACTTGTCCTCCTGCAGAATCTTCAGTCGACCAACTGGCAGACGATGAGGTTCAAACCTCCACCTCCCAACTCCGATATCGGCTGGAGAGTTGAGTTCCGCCCTATGGAGGTAAATACAACTGACCAGGCTGTTAGTTGTAATGTGTGTATTATATTCAATGGCATGACCTTTCAAATACAGACAAACGCATGATGGTTTTATCTTTCAGGTGCAGCTAACTGACTTTGAAAACGCTGCGTATGTGGTCTTTGTCGTCCTGCTCACCAGAGTGATCTTGTCTTACAAACTGGACTTTCTGATCCCATTGTCGAAGGTAAAAACAACTCAACATTTCTACAGTGTTATATAAAATGTAGAGAGGAATTAGATTCCGGAAGTAGCACATAATAATATACTTTGCATACAGTTCTCCGATACAGTAGGCCCTTGTCTTTCTCTAGGTTGATGAAAACATGAAGGTTGCTCAGAAGAGAAACTCTGTCCAGGAGGGCATGTTTTACTTCCGAAAGGACATCTTTAAAGGTGGGTTAGAACAAAGATTAAAACTTAGGTTCAGTGCTAAATGCCTCAGATAGGAGTAGCTGATCCATTTCTATTTTGCACCAATAGGCTGCAATCCAGTCCTTGATGGCACAGCCTCAGCTGAGAACGGCTTGGAGACTGATGGTGCTAACGAGGAATACACGCTAATGAGTATCGACACAATCATCAACGGAAAGGTAATTATTGGCTTACACTTGATGACAATATCTCAACAACTATTTTCTGAATACCAACATCCATGGTACCCAGAGGATGAATCTTATTGACCTTTGCTCTAGCACCACCATGATGTTGACACGTGATTGGTCTATTGGACGGATTACCATGAAATTTGCTACAAACATTATGGTTCCCCTCAGGAATAATTCTAACGACTTTCATGTAGCCTCAGCTGTACTTTGTGTTTAGTGCTAATTAACAATTGTAACACACTAAACTTGAGTTGGAATAATGGGAGGTTTTCTTTTTCCTCCCATTTTGTCTACATTGTGTGATTGTATTTAGTTCAAATCACAGCTCGGCATTATTACAGTCTCACAGAGCCTCTAGCATGGCTGACGACTCCCAGTCTTGTTTTAAGCCCTCTAACAATTACTGCTGTATTCTTGTGTTTTTATCACCAGGAAGGAGTATTTCAAGGGCTAATACCAATCCTTAACTGCTATCTCGAAAACATGGAAGTGGATGTGGACACCAGGTGCACCATTTTGAATTATCTGAAGCTCATCAAGAAACGTGCCTCAGGTAAATTTGCATTAAAGGACAAAACTTAATGTTTTTATAAGCCAAAAGCAGATTTCTTTTTTTTTTTTTTTTTTTTTTTTTTTTAATCCAGCTTCAACTCTGAGTGGAACTCCTAATTTTTCTGATCTGAAACAGGCGAACTAAGACCATGGCCAAGTGGATGGGGAATTTGTTGCCAAGCACCGCAGTATAAGCAGGACAGTGTGCTAACCGACAAGATCAACTACGACCTGTTCAGGAAGTGTGACAAGATTGCGAAAGGTGAAGAGCAATGCCCGGAGCTCATTGGAAACCCAGTTAACAGGTTTAAATGAGAAGCGCTGCAGAAATGCACCACCATTATACAAACTCGCATGTAAAGAAAGACCAAATGTGTGGCTCAGTACTAAAGCGGTCCAATTTTAAGAGAATGCAAAACAGCATGTATGTGTGTGTATATATATATATACTGTATCAGATTTTTATGATTACAGAATTTTTTTAATAGGGTTAAGACATGCAAAAGGTTGTGTAATAGAAATCAGATGTGTATTTATTTTTCTCTGGAAATAAAAGGTGTCTGTGTGAGAAATGTAGCAAAGAGTTGTACAGTAGTCTTATTGTACTTTTAATCTTGTGTTCTATAAATACTGTACTGCTCTTTAAAACATCATGGGCATTTTTGTGTTCTTGGTATGAGCTTCCTTAACTTTTTGTAGTGATTTTTTTCTCTTTTTTTTTTTTTTTGTTTCCTCTTTTGCATTTTAAAAAAAAATGTTTGCTTTGCTCTGCTGACATTGTAGTGGGACCTTAGAGGTAGTGTTGCATTCAGTTGGAAAAGGTGAACCATTGTTTGCAATGTGATGCTGCTTCAAAATAAATCTGCACAACAGGAGTCAGTCTTCTTACAATTTCAGTGTATATTATATGTATGTACTAATTGTGTTTTATGTAATTAAGTGGATTTAATTTAGCCACCACACAATCATCCACATCAAACTTGATCAGCCTTAATTAAAAAAAGTCTTGAAATCTGTTCAACAAGTTACATTAACATTTTGAATGATACTCCTGCAATGAGAAAATTCAAATTATTTGAATGGTGGATAGCATCCAGGAGCCGACAGAACGTCTGTTCTCCGTAAGAATTTACTTGTGTCCTGAATAAAGGACTTGTTAAATAAACCAAATGTTTCCTGTTTTCGGCACATATGACAAACTGGAATATGTTGAGATAGGTAGATGCGTTTGGCAGGCTTTGCCAGTCCTGACCTCCCTCAAGAAAGGTTGAAGGTCAGGGTCTGACAGAGCAACACAGCTACAGCTGGTTGAAGTGCATCTCTCCACAATCTTACAACTAGTATGTCACCTTTCCATAATCTTAAAATCCTAAAAACAGCTTCTATCACTAACTAACTAAGTTATTCTATTAAATCCATCGCAGCATCTTTTTTCTTAACAGGTTTTATAGTAAAGAACAGTACACAAGCTGCGGTAATGCTTTGAGCACGGGTGGTTTTAGTGATTTGTTGGCCTCAGGCAAAAACCAATGTGAGGTCTTCCATTTTGCTCAATACAATCGTTGCTAGTACTCAAAACTATTACAGCAGGGGAAATTAAAGAATCAGAATGTGGATTGCATATGCCTGGCTTGCTAGTGTGTTTAGCCATTAGCTTGCCAGCTACAGCAGTTTACTAAGTAGCACTGCAAGTAGTGCTTTCATCACCAACCTTAGTAACACTTCTATTTCACTATTAATGACTTTGGCACTGTGACCTTGCCTGTAGTCGCATCCACTTTCAAAAACGTCATCACTAAACATCACTGAACATTTACACACATTACAGATAACACATAGCTTGCATATCAGGCACAAACTCTGTTGTCTTGTGCACCATTTTATATACACCACCCCTCCTTTCTTTCAAACTAATCCTCCTGGTGGACACACACACACATACACACACACATACACACACACTCCTCTCACGCACACCTAAAAGGAAGGTGTTCTACACCAAGCATGTGTCTTAACTTCCTTCCTCTCAGAGAAAGTCATGATGCCACAACAAGGCACACACAGAAATGCAGCTGGTTGGAAAGCCAAGAATGATAGAGAGCAGACAGAAAGGCTAAATATGTTCTTGATGTTCCTGACCTTTTCTTTTACAGTCATAATTGAAATCCCAACCTGAACATTTCCATCCACAAGGTGGTGGTATTGAACCACAACTATACATAACACTGATCTACAGTGACAAATAAGGGAAAGAGCATTGCCTCAATTTGACCTCTTGGACCAGATAGTGATTATGCCTATTACAGCCTCCTCGTTAGAATGGGACATGTATGCATTAGTGTGTTTAAATAGTTCAATAGTTGTGCTTCAACACAAACATGCTTTGATGATAAATGTTTAAAAATTCTGCAGAGATATTTAAACAAAACTATAGTAATATGAAAATGGCAAAATGGCCGTAAAATAGATCACAAATACCAAGTAAAATAAAAAAACAAGGTATTAGAGACACTTGATGTGCAAACATGTTTAAAGCAATAAATATGCAGCAGGTTAGTGAATGTTACAGCCATCTGTCCCCACTAAGCTTGAGGAGAAATAGTTTTTTTTCACAGCAGAGATTTTGACTTGTAATAGAAAGTGCACGTGTTATTAGTAACATTTATTCAATTCAATTCAACTTTATTTACAGTATCAATTCATAACAAGAGTTATCTCGAGACACTTTACAGATAGAGTAGGTCTAGACCACACTCCACAATTTACAAGGACCCAACAGTTCTAGTAGTTCCCTCCAGAGCAAGCAACAGTGGCGAGGAAAAACTCCCTTTTAGGAAGAAACCTCGGACAGACCCAGGCTCTTGGTAAGCGGAGTCTGACGGCCGGTTGGGGTTAAAATGAAGAGTGGCAATAACATTCACAATAAAAGATAATGGAACAGTGACTAAAAATAGCAGTTTGTAGTAATTCATGGAATAGCAGGGCACTGCATGGCATTACAAGCCACAGCAGGACATAGCAGGGTACCGCAAAGCGTAGCAGGATGTAACAGGGCATCACAGGACGTGTAACAGGACCACGGCGACAGCTGCAACCATGATTTTGGAGTCTCCCTGATCCAAGGAAACATACTGGGGGAACAAGAACATAAGGACTCCAGGGAATGACTCCTAAGAACTAGGTCAGTAACAGGCATTTCTGGGACATGGATGCACACAAATGGAAAGTTAGAAGAGAGAGGAGCTCAAAGGAAGTCCCCCGGCATTCTAAAACTATTACAGCATAACTAAGAGAGACAGGGTAAAGAAAAGAGCCTGGTTGGGCTTTACTGCCCTGCCTCTCTCTAGTTTTATTATATTATTGATTATATGATAGATGAATCTGACGAATATGACAAAAAGCAGGTGGGCAGGGTTAGGCGGATGCTGCGACTCATCACTTCCTAACTACAAGTTTTATCAAAGAGGAGAGTTTTACGTTTTGTCTTAAATGTGGTGACGGTGTCTGCCCCCTGAACCCAGACCGGAAGCTGATTCCACAGGAGAGGAGCCTGATAGCTGA
>NC_045749.1:14122687-14123077 GCF_008692095.1 Etheostoma spectabile | reverse complement strand
GGCTCCCATTCTACTTTTAGAGACTCTAGGAACCACAACAAACTCTGATTTCTGGGAGTGCAGTGCTTTAGTGGGACAATAGGGCACTAAGAGCTCTTCAAAATAAGATGGTGCTTGACCATTTAGAGCTTTGAAGGTCAGGAGAAGAATTTTAAATTCAATCCTGGATTTTACAGGAAGCCAATTCAGAGAAGCTAATATAGGAGAAATATGATTTTTTTTCTTAGTTCTTGTCAGAACACTGGATCAGCTGGAGAGTCTTAAGGGACTTATTTCAGCATCCAGATAATAAAGAATAACAGTAGTCCAGCTTGGAAGTAACAAATGCATGGACTAGTTTTTCAGCATTGTTTTGAGACCAGATGGTCCTAATTTTGGCAATGTTACAAA
>NC_045749.1:14121896-14122677 GCF_008692095.1 Etheostoma spectabile | reverse complement strand
GGCTGTTCTTGAGGTTTGTTTTAGATAGGCGTTAAAAGATATATGCTGATCAAAAACAGATTTCTGACAGTAGTGCTAGAGGCCAGGACAATACCATCCAGAGTAGCTATATCCCAAGATTATGAAGCTTGGAGGTGTTTAGGACCAAGCACAATAACTTCATAAATTTCATGATTTCATAAATCATAAAATCATAGGTCATCCATGATTTTATATCATTTATGTATGCATGAAGTTTAGCTAACTGTCTGGTTTCATCTGGCTTGATTGATAGATACAACTGGGTATCATCCACATAACAATGAAAGTTAATTGAGTGTTTCCTAATAATATTGCCTAGAGGAAGCATATACAGTGGGGCTCAAAAGTTTGGGCACCCCAAGTAAAAATTTGTACTAATGTGCATAAAGAAGCCAAGCAAATATGGAAAAACCTCCAAAAGGCATCAAATGACAGATTAGACATTTGTATAATATGTTACAAAAAGTTAGATTTTATTTCCGTCATTTACACTTTCAAAATAACAGAAAACAAAAAAATGGCGCCTGCAAAAGTTTGGGCACCCTGCAGAGTTGATACCTTGTACAGCCCCCTTTGGCAAGTATCACAGCTTGGAAACGCTTCTTGTAGCCAGCAAAGAGTTTTTCAATTCTTGTTTGAGGTATCTTCCCCCATTCTTCCTTACAAAAGTCTTCCAGTTCTTTGAGATTTCTGGTCTGTCTGTCACGCACCACTCTTTTAAAGATCTATCCACAGATTTTCAATTATGTTGAGGTCAGGA
>NC_045749.1:14121818-14121886 GCF_008692095.1 Etheostoma spectabile | reverse complement strand
GGCCATGGCAAAACCTTCAGTTTACGCCTCTTAATGTTTTCCACCGTGGATTTTGAGGTGTGTTTAGG
>NC_045749.1:14121695-14121808 GCF_008692095.1 Etheostoma spectabile | reverse complement strand
ATTTGTAGAAGCCATCTTCTCTTTAACTTTGGCTTTTTCACAGATGGCATCAAGTTAGCTGAAATTTGCTGAAATTTTATTGAATCCATTTTTCCTTCTAATCGTGAAATGTT
>NC_045749.1:14121434-14121685 GCF_008692095.1 Etheostoma spectabile | reverse complement strand
CTGGCTGCAATACAACCCCAAAGCATGATTGATCCCCCCCATGCTTAACAGTAGGATAGAGGTTCTTTTCATTAAATTCTGTGCCCTTTCTTCTCCAAATGTACCTTTGCTCATTGCAAATTTGCAAAAAGTTCTATTTTAACCTCATTGGTCCACAGAATTTGTTTCCACAATGCATCAGACTTGTCTATATGTTCCTTCGCAAACTTCAAATGCGGATTTTTGTGGTGAGGACGTAGAGAGGTTTTCTT
>NC_045749.1:14121341-14121424 GCF_008692095.1 Etheostoma spectabile | reverse complement strand
TTCCATGAAGACCATATTTGTACAAGTATCTCGTTATAGTGGAATGGTGTACCACAACTCCAGTGTCTTCCAGGTCTTTCTGG
>NC_045749.1:14121025-14121331 GCF_008692095.1 Etheostoma spectabile | reverse complement strand
CGTGCAGTCAAACGTGGGTTTGGACTTGCTTTTCTCACAATCCTGTGAGCTCTTCTGTCTGATATCTTTCTTGGTCTTCCAGATCTTGCTTTCACTTCCACTGTTCCTGATGATTGCTATTTCTTAATTACAGTCCGAACAGAAGATATTAGCATCTGAAAACACTTTGCTGTCTTCTTATAGCCTTCTCCTGCTTTGTGAGCTTCAACTATTTTTCAGTTCCAGTTTTCTAGACAACTGCTTAGAAGAACCCATGGTGCTGATTGTCGGGGCAAGGTCAGATGAGTCTGGGCATTTAAAACCTTA
>NC_045749.1:14120851-14121015 GCF_008692095.1 Etheostoma spectabile | reverse complement strand
ACATCACCTGGTCTTTCCAGACGATGATTGAGAACAATCCATGACGCTGTCAGGTCTAAGCTTTCCAAAGGGGGCAGTGCATGCTATAAACTCTGCAGGGTAAACAAACTTTTGCATATGGCATTTTTTTGTTTCGGTTATTTTGAAAGTGTAAATGATGGAAA
>NC_045749.1:14120768-14120841 GCF_008692095.1 Etheostoma spectabile | reverse complement strand
AACTTTATGTGACATATTATACGAATGTCTAATCTGTCATTTGTTGCCTTTTGGAGATTTTTCCATCTTTTCT
>NC_045749.1:14120531-14120758 GCF_008692095.1 Etheostoma spectabile | reverse complement strand
TCTTTTTGCACATTAATACAAATTTGTATCTGGGGTGCCCAAACCTTTGAGCCCCACTGTTTTGTTGAGAATAAAATTGGTCCAAGCACTGAGCCTTGTAGAAGGCCATGGCTAACTTTAGCGTACTTGGAGGATTTATCGTTAATATTAACAAATTGAGAGTGATCGAATAAATATGACTTAAACCAACTTAGTGCAATACCTTTAATGCCAACTAAATGTTCCAG
>NC_045749.1:14120323-14120521 GCF_008692095.1 Etheostoma spectabile | reverse complement strand
AGGATGGTATGGTCAATGGTGTCAAAAGCAACACTAAGATCTAGTAAAACAAGTACAGAGACAAGTTCTTTGTCTGCAGCAGTTAGAAGGTCATTAGTAATTTTCACCAGTGCTGTCTTTGTGCTATGATGCTTTCTAAATCCTGACTGAAAGTCATCAAGTAAACTAATGCTATGTAGAAAATCACATAACTGATTA
>NC_045749.1:14113501-14120313 GCF_008692095.1 Etheostoma spectabile | reverse complement strand
ACCTTCTCAAGGATCTTGGAGAGAAATGGAAGATCAGATATAGGTCTATAGTTTATGGCTCTGATTGAATCAAGTGTGTAAGCCAGTCACAGTGAATCAGCATGCACAATACCAGGACCCTAAAGTTGAAGAAGCTAAATTGAATTTAGCCATAATTCATTTTATTATTTACACTTGTGCTTTTCTGCTGTGACAAGTCTTCTGTGAAAGTAGGCTCTCAGTGATCTGATCGAAGTTGATGCAATATGTACACTGGACTTTTCCTAGAAACCGTACAGTACATGCCAGTCTAGTAACATGTTGAGCAACCTGTCAATGGCATGTACCTTATGAAAACCTTCAAGGGGAACTCTACTGATTTTACACATCAACATCTGTATACAGGTCTTGGAGAGTTCTACTGCATATGTGTAAAAAGTTGTATGAAGCCTTTTGTGGCTTCAGAGAGAAAAAGTCTTATAAAATGCAGATCAACGTTTGTGGAAGCTGAAGACAAGTTTGAAAATGAGAGAAATCTGGAGGTGTGGAGATAGAAAGTACCATATCTTAGTAGCACAGTTTTCATCTTTGTTCAAGGCTACATTAGATCACCCCACCATTTATACCTTGACCATTGGACTTTTAAAACAAGTTGGTTTGAAGAGCACAAAGACCGGTTGTGCTCACGCAGGGTAAAAATCTTGGACAAATACTCAGGGGTCAGGCCGTTTAAAGCCTTGAAAACAAACAAAATCTTAAAATCGATTCTAAAACTCACAGGGATGTGGAGCAACATAGGGTGTAGAGAACGGGAGTGATGTGTGCACGTCTAGATCCATTGGATAAAAAGCGTTTTTTGCATTTTGTACTGGTGGAAGATGTGAGATGGAGGTTTGATTCAGACCAACATGAAGAGCATCACAGTAATCCAAGATCATGCCTGTTAAAAAATGGCTTAACTTCAACCAGGACACAAAGATGGAAAAGCTCATTTTAACAACATTGCTGATCTGCTTGTCAAATTTCAAAAGTATCAAAAGTAACCCCCAACTTTTTGACTGCTGGCTTAAGGTATGAAGCCAGAGGTCCCAAACTAAAAGTTGGACTGTTTGGCGTGCCTGAAGTACTGAAGATGATTCACTCAGTTTTAGTTTTGTTAAAATTAAGAATGTTTTGTGAAAAACACAATTTAATAACATTAATACAACTAAGCAGGGAGTCTAGTGCAACACTGTCATTTGATTTCATAGGCAAATACATTTGCAAATCATCTGCATAACAATGAAATGATAGGTTGTGCTTTCCTTTAATAACCCCTAAATGCAACATATATAAGGAAAACAGGATGGGTCCAAGAATTGAACCCAGGGGTACCCCACAAGAGAGAAGAGCAGCTGATGAGGAGAGGTCACCAATCATGATAGAGAAGCTCCTTATTTGCCAAATAGGAGCTAAACCATTGAAGTGCCAAGCCTCGGATGCCTACACAATGATCAAGGCGAGAGAGGAGGATTGCATGGTTCACTGTACAAACGCTACTGTGAGCACTAAAACAGCAGGATTCCCGGCATCTACAGACAAGGCAATATCATTATGTACTCTCAACAGTGCTGTGAAATTTTTCAAACAGAATTTTGTTGCAAAAAGGCTTGTAACTGTATGAAAACCACTTTTTCCAAAACCTTTGAAAGAAAAGACAGATGAGAGACTGGTCTAAAATTGGACAACACTGTGGGGTGAAGATGAGGCTTCTTAAGTAAGGCCCTGACCACAGCATGGTTAAAGGCAGCTGGGACAGAACCTAAACTAAGACAAGAATTTTAAAAAGTTAGAAGACTCGACCCAATGGTGCAATTAAAAACCTCCTTCACCATCTTGGCGGGGACAATGTCTAAAGGACAGTTGGTAGGTTTCATGTGTTGCACTACCTCAGTAAGCAACGTTAACGAAACTGGTTTAAATTCCTCAAACACAGCAGAGTGAGCAGGAGCTGCAGGTACAAACGCATTAAAATTAACACAACATCAACATTACTTACAAATCCTCATGGTGGTGAGAGAAACTACACACTATAGTTTTAAGACATTCTTGCAATTCAAGTTGGTTGCTGAGAGTTGCATGTTGGGCAATAGTGTTTTAGCATACTTAGCTCATAACCAGGTTAAAAAAATAAATAAAAAATAAATAAAATATTAAATAAATGTCACAACCCACCCACCAACAAGCCAAGCAAATAAGTCAAAAGGTTTTTAATTTTGGCATTTCAAACAGGCCTACAGAAAAACAGGAGAATGACAGTTTCAATTATTTTTTGTCTACCATTTCTGTTCTTCACATAATTGAACACTTTCAACAGCCTCAATGATTCCTGCGACAGACAGTGAAAGATGAAAGAGATGCAAAAAAACATTAGATATTAAATGTATTACATCAATATTATAACCCACATTGTGAAGAAGGTAACAGCACTACCTTTTGATTGAGTGGTCTTCCTTCTTTTCTCTTTTGTTCTTCCAATCATCTGCAGAAATCCTCAACTTCACTGAAACGGTTAGTAGACAACATAATCACTGCTGGGTTAGTCTTGCTTTGCCAGACCCTTCTCCAAAGCGTGCTGAAGGAGGGCAGCATTTGGGGATGGGAGGAAAACATGCTCTGGTTGGCATGGGTGGCACTAAGCTCTGCACAGAGCTGTTGCAAAATAGTTGTGCATGAGATAACTCTGATTGGACAGACAGTCTAGCTAGCTGTCTAAATTTACCCTACAGACATCTGAGGAGAAGTCAAAAATAGTCCTGGCTATAATAAATTAGTATTCATTAATATAGTAGGCCTAATATAATACAATTTGTTGGGCTCACCAAAGATAGCTAGCTAAAACATTACTTTTCATTAAACAAATAAAAGGCTAACAAATTAATCAACAAATTTCGGCTAACAGTTAGCAAGCCATCATAAGCGAACAAACATTTTATGAACAAACCGTATTATAACAAACTTCAAAACTATTAACGTTAACGTTCATTAACTTGCTCTTACTTCAGCTGGACAGCTACCATTAGGCTACTTTACTGTTCAAGACACCAACGGTTTTCACAGTTACCATTAAACAAATAATAACAATAACATTATTCACAATCAGTAATGGTACTCACACTTGGCTTGCCGGGATCTTCTTCCATTTTGTGTGGAACTGCAGTCCTGTCGCGTTATTAAGAATCTCATTTGGTTTCTCGACCCGCCCAATTAGGCCCCTGGAATTGCGATCCTGAAAATCCGGTATCGCAGCAACATGCTACTTGTTTCTTTGAACAGAGAAAACCCCTTGTAGATATTGTATGTGAGTACTCAAGTAGGTCTACTGTACTTAAGTATGATTTGGAGTATTCCATTAATACTACTTTATACTTCTATTCCACTACATTTTGGAAGCCAATATTGTACCTTAGGCCTAGTCCACTGCATTGCAGAATTAGTGTATAGCACAGTGTGTTGTGGAAATACAGAGAAAAGCTCTCGATTGCTTGAGTATAGAGAGACTCCATAGAGAATCCAACGACCATGCAATAACGATTTCTGCTTTTCTGTCTGTTATCTACTTAGTTGACAAGCCTGTAAAATAGAGGTGTAAATTCCTTACAGGCACTGTATGTATGTTTCCGCACCATGCTGAGGGAATATCAGGCCTTGCCACCGAGAAGATGGCTGCTCTACCAGCTAAAACTGAGTAATCATTTGCATATTAGCGTGAACACACTAGTTTTTAGCTCCCAGAAGCATTTTTACATTACATCCTAAAAGTTTTTGTGAGAAAAAGTGGAGTGTGTGCATACTTTTTATGTGTGAGAAAAAGTGAATTTGTGCATTTTATATGTGTGTGTGTGTGTATGTGTGTGTGTGTGTGTGTGTGTGTGTGTGTGTCTCTGTGTGTGTGTGTAAGTGCGTGGGTGCGTGTGTGCGAGGAGTAATTAGTGTATGTGCATGCTTTTTATGCGTGTGTGCAGGTAAAAGTGGAGTGCATGCATTCTTGATATATGGCCTAAACGGCCCCTCATAGCACACACCGGATCACCTCCTGGCTGTAACCCTCCTGCAGTGCAAAGGGCCAATCTGCGTGTTCCTCCCACTATTTGAGCGACAAGGCTGCACATTGTGCTCACACCGGCCAGCCAGCCAGCCAAGGTTACACAGTCGCTTCTCTCTCCCGCCTAATAGCAGTCCGCGGTACACAGCTGCATCTCTTCATCCACACTCAACATCTAACGCGACCGGACGGCCGGGTGACTTTATGGTGAGGCTTTATATTATGTTATTTCAAAAGGAAAATGTTGCAGGGTGCATGTCGTCTGTAGCTACTGTAGAAGCGATGAGTTTGGGTGATGCTGAAGCGTTGACCTCTAGGCTACTGTATGTTAATGTAGCTGAGGATGCGATCGACATCATGCGATACATTTTTAAAGTTTTTTGTTTTTTTTTTAAGAATTATGTAATGAGATAACCGCTGCCATCAGCTCATATCTTTTTGTTTAACTGGAGACCGGGCTGCTGTTTCATTCCGTGCAGCTACAGTGTGTGTGTGTGTGTGTGTGGTGGGTGGGTGTGTGATGTGTGTGTGTGTGTGTGTGTGTGTGTGTGTGTGTGTGTGTGTGTGTGTGTGTGTGAGGTGCAGTTTAGATTACACGTGTGACCCCGACGGAAAATTACAAGTGTACAATATAGTGGTGTAAGTAAGCGGTAGGCTATAAGACGCAGATTCTACAATAGTTTCATGCATTTTGCCATGTGTTCGCGATACTGCATCATATATGCTATAAAGCCATGTCAGACAGACAGCCGAGTGCTACAAACTGTGCTGATAGTTGATGACTTGAAAACTTTCCATGTTGCTTTTCTATATCTATTTATCTGTTATTTATCTCTCTAATACACAAGGGGTAAGCAAGACGCACAATCCCACAAATGTGTAATTTTTATATCGCAATATCCCTATTTATCTTGATACAATATGGAAACTCTATTATAAAAAATATATTGATAAACTAAGGAATTTATGTTTTTGGTTAATCCAGTGAAATAACAATAACTTACAAATGCAGGTAGCCTACTTCATCACATTGATTCATAAATCATGCAAAAATCCAGTATGTCAATGAAGAAGTCATGCTGATTAATTTGCAACATCGATGACAATGGCCTAGTACAATTATATATTTTACACTTTTTTTATAACTTTTTACACACACTTCAAAAGTGTATCTCCTTCTTAAAACTGTGCACACGAAATTTCTCATCTCAACACTGCATTCAAAATGCCATAAACACATCTCAAAATGAAACATTTGCATTATTTTTTGGATATACCATGTACACACTGTTGTTCTAAATCTAAAGCTATCTACATCTTCATACAATGTTCTACAGTAAGAGAAATTTTCTGAGAGAGGTTAAGAAGTACAGTGTAAACAACCATGCAATGTTGAAACAAAAAAATATTGTTGGCAAATCATTACTGTTGTAACAGTAGTACAGGGTTGTATACAGTAGCATAAAAGAAAACTCCATAACATATGTAAACCAAAAGTATAATTTTTAGAATGAAGAGGCTGTGTGTGGTCGTGTGGGTGTGTGTGTGTGTGTGTGTGTGTGTGTGTGTGTGTGTGTGTGTGGAATAGGCCAGATGTTTGTATGGGGTGATCACCAGTGATCAATACGTGTAGGTTTGATCTACCCTCTCCTTTTTACTCTCATCCTCTTCCTCCTCCCCTTCCAACTCTTTCTTGTTCTCATTGTCCTCACCTGCCTCTCCCTCCTACTCCCCTTCTCTCTCTTCATATAACAGGTTACCTGACCGTTGACCTTTTTATAGGCCTGTGCGAAATTAGTGATTGGTTAGTGATCAGGTAAGCAATTAGTGTCAGCACATGTGAGGAGTGTGTGTGACCTGGTGAATAAGTGTAGCATTTTGATTGGTTGTGTTTGGAACAGGAAAGCAAGTCACTTCCTGTTAGATTGTTGTGTCTTAGGTACAGAATTGAAATAAGATGTTTTATGCAATTGAAAACTGAGTGAAAGGCTGAGAAATAGCTTATGGTGTCAGAGAGTTGGTGTCTAGTTATTGCTTTTTGAGTAAGAGCTTTTACATTTGTGTGACATGATTTAGTGATTTTATGTGTAAGCAGTTGTACTGTAAAAAACTTTAAAAGGAGATCTACCTTTGTATTAAGAAATCTGTGGTATTTATATTGTTGTATATGCTATTATATTGCCCAACCCTAACTCTTACAATAGCCTATGTTAGACTGTTTATAATAACCATCATCTGCTGCAGTGATTGAACCAATCATTTTGACCAAAGTACATATGCAAAGGCATTAATATTTCCTTTGATTGATGGGAGGTATTTTGCAAGGGTCCAGCCTTTAGTTAGCACAGACTCAGTGACTGGCTACTATCACGCTCTCCTGTTGTGGCTCATCCGGCTCTGATTAAGGCCTTGCAGATAATCATGTTTTGGTGCAGCCTAATGCATCTCTGATAATAAGAGCACTGATATTACTGTGCCAAGGTTGACCCGAATTAGCCTTTTTTCTTTGGGAATCTACTATCCGTGGTATGCTATGTTGCCATAGCAGCAGATCATTATACATATGAACACTCTGTACATAAGTTCCTTTGTTATCTGGGATATATAATGCACCATGTATACAACGACTGCTTTTAGAACATGCACTTTTTACTAGGCACATACACACCTGTACATCAAAAGGGGATTTAGCGCATGCCCTTTTTTCACACACAAAAAGAGAGAGAGAGAGAGAGAGAGAGAGAGAGAG
>NC_045749.1:14105802-14113491 GCF_008692095.1 Etheostoma spectabile | reverse complement strand
AGAGAGAGAGAGAGAGAGAGAGAGAGAGAGAGAGAGAGATCTCCCTTCCAGCTCCTACACCAGAAAGTTTTTCTTGGCTTGTTAAACTGAAATTATTAAAATTATTATATTAAATGATGGCTATTTATAGGATTAAAGTGAATACTTCTTTATGTGGATTCAAATAAATGTAAATACATGTAACCAAAGTCACTGGTTCTAAAGTCACTCAGTTCTATTTCTCATATTTCAATATCATATAACTTTGAATAAGAGCTGCATTAAGATTGAATTTAGATGAATTATCTAAATTTGATAGATGGTATCCCATTTCTGTCTGTAAAGTCTTAAAGGTATTCTGATAACCTGTATAGCTGTCTTTTACCTTTTATCAATGACAAAGTTCCACATGACCCATATAAGAGCCACAATATCTTATAACCTCAGGGATGTAAAGGGTAAAGGGTTAGTTATTGGGACATGGGACATATTAGGGAGCGTGGGTGGACCAGCTGGAGCACAAACATACAACAAACATACATTGGCATGTATCAACATTGATTTTGAGTTACATTTTGTTATTTAAACACTAGTAGTTAATACCAAAAGACTGATGTTGTTATCATCACTAAACCGTCAAGGCCTTTTTCAGGCAGATTAATATACATATAAAATTCATACTTAAAGCTGCACTGTCCTGCCAGTGTGTTACCAAAAAAAACTCACACTGCTTTAAATTGAATTTTGTTTTTCATTTTGTTTTCAGGTGACAAATGGAGACCATTAATCATATACTGAACACATACTTTGAGACATGGATGGGTCCCAGAGGTAAGTCAAGTTTTTATTGTCATCTTAGTTGCTGTTATAAAATCTGTTGCTGTTGTCTTTAATGTGTTTGTCTTCCAACATGTTGCAAATACTGTATTTAAATGCAAAAGCTCAGCAGAGTTCTATGGTTAACAGACAGGTGAAGGTACTTGTGAAAGTGAAAATGAACTAAAACCTTGACTAAAGTCTTTTATCAAATGCTGTACACATTAGACTTGCACAAGACATCTGCTGAGGGTTTTCACTATCTGGCTGCCAACCTTTCGATTGTTGAGCAAACATCCCTCAGTGTGTGCACTGCTGCTGTTTTCTCTTCTCAAGTTCATGCTATTACCGATGATGCAACCTGATCAACGGTGACGACTTGCCTCTTTATCGCCATATTTCAGATCAGCGGGTGCAGGGATGGCTGCTGCTCGACAACTACCCACCAACCTTTGCACTCACAGTCATGTACCTTCTGATCGTGTGGATGGGACCCAAGTACATGAAAAACAGGCAGCCGTACTCCTGCAGAGGCCTCCTATTGCTCTACAATCTGGGCCTCACAGTCTTGTCCTTCTACATGTTCTATGAGGTAAACAGACTGCTCGACACTGAGATATGTGTAGGCCAAAGCAATCACTGCAATGTCAAACTGTCACACTACAGACTGATTATTAAAAGAAAAGAAAAAAAAGAGGAAAACAACCTGAATCTGAGTCACATACCCACTAAAAACTCTAGTATGTTAATATGGCCAGCTATAGAGCCTATGGACTGGTATGTTCAGTTAAAGGAAAACATTGATGTTTTGAAAAATGCCCTTATTTGCTTTCTTGACAGAGATGAGAGGAGATTCATACCACTCTCATGTGTGTATGTTTAAAATGAAGCTATATGTGTATCAATGACAGGTCGTTATTACAGCCAACAAATTCCTCACAGACATCAGCACAGCCATCTAGTATACAGTATATAGCTGGAAAACTGATTTTGATAAACAGCTGACTATATGATTGAAATTGATAGATGCACTGATGTAAACAAAGTTGGATTATTTGGCAAGGAGCCTGAGGTGAATTTGCTGTTAAAGTTGTATCTGTCATTTTGTGTACCTTTGAGCACCAGGAAGCCAAAACCAGACTTAGCAGTTTTGTGTACGTGGAAGTCTAAAGTAATTGTACTTTCCTCCCCATCCAGCTGGCAGAACAAGCTATTTGTCTTTCTGTCTGTATTGCGTAAGGCCCCAGTGGATCGGTGGCTGTGTGATTCATTAAACCTTGTACTGTGACAATGCCCCGGCCATGGGGTGAACGTTTGGCCATCCGATCATGCCACTTGATCAAAGTACAGGGCAATTTTTTTCTTGTCAACCCTTCAGGGCGCAGTGGTTAGTTACGTAATGATTGTGATTACATGCGTTTGTAATAATATCTTTTACATCTGTAGAATGCTGATGCTGCTTTAGGTTTGAAGAAAGAATCAAGGAGGTATATCAGTTTGGAGGGCTGTCTGTCCTCTCCTGATAAATTACCTCACTCCGTTGCTGGTTCTCAACTGGTGGCAGTTTATTGGCTCTGCTGTTAGTTAGCAAAGACTTTCCCAGCAGCAGGCAACAACAGTGGATATATTGATTTGGTGAATCAGCATTACGCCACGCCATATTCTTGCATTTGAATAATTATAGTTTAAAGGGGCATGCCAATGATTTTACACATACACAAATTAGTTTACTTGTCACAGAGAATACTCCTCAGCCTATAAACACAGTTGTATAATGGCTGTTGTGGCTTTTGTCAAGTCTGAAAAAATAACCTGAGAAAGCCTGTGTGTTACAGAGTTATTGGAGACACTAGCGTATGCCAAGCAGGGACGGTTGAAGATAAATCAAGTCAAAGGTTAACATTTTTATATGATATTGTACATGGTCTCTACAACATTATAACAACAGAATAAATATTTGAGTTTCCATATGGGAATTTTGAGATACAACGTATTTTCCAGCTGAACCCATACAAGGGATTAACAGGATATCTTGGCCAAAGATTGTGGATAAATCACTGGAGTACCACTTTAACGTACAAAGTAAATAGATATTCCTGTATTTGCATTTCTCTTGAAATACCTCCGTGTGCTAAATGGTTTAATTCAATTTAATTAGCTTCCAGTACATTCTGTGATAACATGTTCTAAATGGCTTATTCTTCAGCTTGTTACTGCTGTGTGGTACGGTGGCTACAACTTCTACTGCCAGGACACTCACAGTTCACCGGAAGCAGATAATAAGGTCAGTCTGATTCAGACTGTTCAACATTTTTATGTTTATTGCTGGGGATTATATTTTCATTTGATTGGGTTTGACATAATTGTATTACAAAGTAATCTATGTCCCATTCTGTAAATGTATAAATACCAGTTATTGTAGGACAGCTAGAATATATTGCCCTGATTTCTATGGATGAGTACCTGTAAATCCCAGCAGATAAACTGAAGAGAGTCAATTTAATCCGACTCATGTCATCATGATGACTCGCTTTGGTGTCCCTACTGAGCTCTGCATTGGAGGTGAAAACAAGGTTCAATAAAATGTGCATGGTTTTGCAGACCTGTGGTGATTAAATGAAACGTGTTATCACTGTGTCACTACTCAGATAGTGAAATTGCTTTATTATTTATCCTGAACTTTCAAGGACCTTCCAGAGAGACGTCTGCGTAACACCTTATGTGATAAATAGTGTTGCAGGAATTTGGGAAGAACTTTCGGAATGTATTTTCCTGATTTATCATCTCTGTCATCTCTTCAGGAATATAGAGTTTTTTTCTTGCGTTTCCTCTCAGATCATGAATGTCCTGTGGTGGTACTACTTCTCCAAGCTCATTGAGTTCATGGACACCTTCTTCTTCATACTACGGAAGAATAATCACCAGATGACATTTCTTCACGTCTACCACCATGCTAGCATGCTGAATATCTGGTGGTTTGTTGTCAACTGGGTACCCTGCGGCCATAGTGAGTGTTTTAACACAACTTCACGCTCCAGTATTTACTGTTTAGCCTGAAAGCAAGCTAAATAAGTAGTGCTCTAATGTTAAACCCATTAGCCCCAAAAACAACCACAAAGCCTTAAAGGACACTAAGTGACACATGTTGACCTGAACGCTGCTGCACTGTGTAACATGGGCTACTTTTTGTGCTTTTCTATTAAAGTTGTGCAGAAAAAGCACAGCAGTCTGCAAGCAATGCAGCTCTCAATTTTCCTACACTAAAAATGTCCTTAAACACAATTCATTACTCATCAGATGTTCAGTGTATTTTTTTCTGTATTACTTTAATGTTAATCGCTTCTATTGATTTGACATGAACTTTGTAGTAATGGTTCCAAATGGAGCAGACTAATGACAAGTTAGTAGCTATATGACTATTGCACTCCTGAAGGCAGTCACTTGCCATTCACGGACAGTAATTGCTTGCAGGATATAAATAACTACATGTGTCTCTCATCTGTGTCTCTACAGCATACTTTGGCCCCACCATAAACAGCTTTGTCCACGTTGTGATGTATTCTTACTACGGTCTGTCAGCCATCCCAGCCATGCGGCCGTATCTGTGGTGGAAGAAGTACATCACACAGTTACAGCTGGTGGGTTCATCCTGTTGTTTCTTACTGGTGGTGGAAGACGTGTGGCAATAACAATAAAAAAGTATTTTCATTAAAATGTACTTAAAGTCAAAATCAAAAGTATGCGTAAACAGGCTTTTTTGATTCTGATGTAGTATACATATACTGTACATTATGTTGTTTTATGTAATGATGATTATGATCACTGATGAAAGGTGTAAGTAGCATTTTACTGTTGTAGTTTAACTATTCTATAAACTGTTGGGCAGTTTAATGTGCAAATATAATTACATCCTACAAATATTATTTTGCTTAGTTAAAAAAGTCAGTCAGTGCAGTATGAATACTGTATTTGACTTTTAATTTAGATCAATTTTAAAAAAGTGCTCTAAAAACCCAAGTATGTAGCTTAATAAGTGAACGATTGAGGCAAGTTTCTGCATGCAGAATAATTGAAAAATTAAACCGCTTTGAAAATAGGTTCGATATATTCTACTTTTTCTACTTCTACTAAAGGAAATGTAACTTAAGTGACTTAATGAAAGACTAGAAGGACTTGACAATAAGGAGATGTTGTGCACTGAACAATAATACAGATAATATATTTTGTAAGAAAAAATTAAACATGATAAGGAACTCCTAATTTGCTGCCAAATAGTTATTTAGCAGCAAATTTTACTATTACTAATTTTACTATTACCTCAAGTATTGCAGCAATAGTAAAATATTTAACTTTGAACTGTAGTGAACTATAAATAAAGTAGCATTAATGAGCTATATTTAACGAAGTACAAATTGCAGTACATGAGTAAATGCCCTTTCAACAGTTTTCAAAATTCATCGGTGTATTTTCAGTCTTTGCCCTTTGATTTGTATGTGATGATTGTTATTTTCACATTACATTGTAGAGCTGATGTTGCTTTTAGGTGTTGGACTATTTTTTGCAGGACGCTCTATAGCTTCAATACATTGCAGGCACTTCCACCGTCCATTAAAAGATATTTCAGACTCTGGATCAATATTATGTATCTATAGGCTCTCTGTGTCACCTTCTCACTCTAGTATGTGTCAGCATGTGCATGTTGTGTTTCCTCCACAGATCCAGTTCTTTTTAACCATCTACCAGACGATGTGCGCAGCCATATGGCCATGTGGCTTTCCCAAGGGATGGCTGTACTCCCAAACAAGTTACATGGTCACGCTCATTTTATTTTTCTTAAACTTCTACATTCAGGTCAGTTGGTTTTTCCATTTTAAACAGTTAATGTGTATTAAGTTCACGTCCACTAATGTTTTCTTATTGTCAACAAATCCCATGGAAAAAAAAAACTAACTATGAATTAATCCCACTTGCAAGTATTGTCTGTGTAGTCAAAGCCTTCCATTGTTGTACATAAACTATTCAAAACACATAGATGTGCCACAGTGAACATGGGCAGTGTAGTTTATTGTGAGTCGATCCTACAAATACAGACCTGCTGCTGTAAATACTTATACCGCAGCTGAAAATAGTTCCCAACAAATGCACTATTTACTCCTGTTTAATTAATCTGTTGTGTATTTTGGGCTGTTATATAAGATCCATAGTGAGATACGCCTGATGGATTGTGGGTAACTTTTTTGTAATAATCCGGGTTATCATTGTTATATCTGGTAACATGGAATAGTGAAGAATATAACATAACCTTTACTAAAAACTATAGTGCCAAGCTTCTTTAGAAATTAAATTAAACTGTATATTCCTCTCCCTCCTACAACCCTTGCTCTCGGTCAACTGCTGACATCCATTGTTCATCTGAATGTTTACCTATTTATAGGCCTATAATAAAGCAGCTATTGATTCTCCTGTTTGCACACATGAGGAGTGTGTGTGTGTGACCTGGTGAATAAGTGTAGCAATTTGATTGGTTCTGTTTGGAAAAGGAAATCAAGTTACATCCAGTCAGATTTGTGTGTCTTAGGTAGAGAATTGTGTGTAGTGTTTTGAAAAAAAAAGTGTTTTATGCGTTTTGCTCTTTGAGTGAGAGGTTTCAAAAATTGTGTGACATGTAAAGATTTTGTGTGTAAGCAGTTAAAAAAAGATGTAACACATAACATCAACAAATGTTTTTGATATGATATTGAAGAACTGTGACCAAGCTAAGTACTGATTGGGACATTTAACACCATCTATTTTACAGTGTTAATACCCAAAACCCAAATATCAAATATATGTGTTTGAGTAATTACATTTAAGTATTAGGTAACCCGTTAACCTTATTTCATTTTCAATTATAACATTATGTGTAATAACATGTTATCTCTACCTCTCTTTCAAGACTTACAAGAAGAACAGGGGTTCTCTAAAGAAGGAGCATCACAACAGCTCTCCTGTATCAACAAATGGAAATGCAAATGGAACGCCATCTCTGGAGCGCACTGCATACAAGAAACTGAGGGTGGATTGACATTTGAGAAAGCGCCACCTCCATCTCACTGTAGCGTGTTAGCTTATGCTGCTAAGAGGTATATGGCTCTTCTTATCTAGAATAGTTTAGCGCTCAATTGAATGAGTTGATATAAATCGAGATACTTTCCATGTTTTTGAACATGTTCCTACACATTGATTATATTAATTGATATAGAATTAATTTATTAATATAGTAGAGTATTGTAATATGGTTGCACAATATTGCCTCCTCTACCCTCTAGAGCAGGGATCTTCAACAGGGGGTCCGGGACCCCCCGGGAGGGCCTCAGAGTCAAGGCAGGGGGGGCCTCCAAGTTATTGTTAATTGTTGTGTGTTAATTTTTTTCAAAAAAGTAAAGAGGCTTAACATGAATCTAACATATAATTAGCAAATATAAGTTCCCTCTGATGATAGGCGTACTGGCCTGTAGGTAAGGTAGTCACTAAGACCAACAGATACAGTTAATCCTAAGGATTCACTGTGCCACATGTACGTATGTTTAACATTAGAACATGTTTTATAAAATCACACCACAACAGTTATTTTAATAGCTTAGTATTATATGCAAAAAAAATATCAATAAAGGCTTTAGGCCGCCCTACACCTTACTGTAGGCCCAGGTTATTATGAAACTTATTTTAAACAATATATGCATTAGGGGGTCCCTGCTCTATCTTTCTCTCAGTCCTTGGCTTTGAAGACCCCTGCTCTAGAGGAAATTTAGCCTGACAAGCCAGACCCACATCAAGATGTTGGGTCTGGGAACTCGCCATTGGCAGGGCTCAATCCATGGGGCGGGAAAAACGGTTGTCTTTCAAATTCCCTCT
>NC_045749.1:14099877-14105792 GCF_008692095.1 Etheostoma spectabile | reverse complement strand
GGATAGCGCTACAACCAACCAGAGCAAAGTTACGCTAGTTGATAGATTCAACTTTTGCCATATCCGGTTGGCAAACTACAAAAACTTATCTTTTTAAGAATGACCATCTCCTTAGTTTTCAAGTAGCAGGGAATTTACACCTCACAAGCCAATGGAGAGTTGCTAGACTGACCCTAGCTGCAAATTACATTTGCTGCCGCTAGGGCGCGTCAAGATTTCTAGGCTAGAGGAAATTCACTTCAAATCAAACAATCTCTTTCTTGCTACCAGCAAACACACACCAGTTTTGACTCATTCCATGATGCTTTACCCACAAAAGATCCAAAGATGAGTGTGTTGGCAGCTGAGGGTTTTGTCACACTCAATGATGTCTCTGTTCCAACAACCTAAGGGTTAGTTCAAATAACATAGACTTGCTATGGTCCTTAATGTGAAACTAGAGCATGCATCTTATGTCTTGCTTTAACTTACTTCTACCTGTGCCATTGCATAATCCTGAATTTTGCCCTGTGTAACACTTTAATGCAGGGGTCTTCAACAGGGGGTCCGAGACCCCTAGGGGGTCCGCGGAGGTACTGCATGGGGGTCGTGAAAGTTTTGGTTGATTAGACTTTTTTTTACATTCCCCCCACCCCCCTGCAATTTTTTCCACTAATTGAAATGTCTTTAAATACACATTAACATGAATTCAACACACTGTAGTAAACAGATAAATGGAGGCAGAAGATGTCTTCCAGTCATCAATGCACACATGGCACTATAGGACCAGTTTGATATAACACAATTTTATACAATATATATAATTAGGGCGTCCCCCCTCCATCTCGCCATCAGTTTGGGGGTCCTTGGCCTGGAAAACGTTGAAGACCCCTGCTTTAATGCATTCGTATTGGCAGGTTGTAACAGCAGACTTTTTGCTGTATATTTGCAGAGGTGCAGGGTCTCTGATTTGGAACATTTAGCCATTTAATCAAAGCATAACCAAAGCATAGTGTACTGTCCATATATAAACCAGTTTAAGACATAATGTTACAGGGCAGTCGGGTTTTATGAGCACAATGTAAACATAACATTTCACATTTTATAAAAATCTGTTTTCTCTCCCACTGTGCTAGTTTACTGAAGCTCTTTCCAGTAAATGCACCTGGAACTTGAATTAAATAAGGCAACACCCATTAGATCTGCAGTGCAGTTGCTTATTCGGTATTAAGTGAATATTATCGTACTGTGTAATATTAATGTTAAACACTCAAGTATGTTGTATTCAGACAGATCTTTTATATAGTAATTATTGACCTTAAAAGAACAGTGTCCATTTGGTAGATGCTCGAGAGCTTTTGATTGTAACATCTTCCTCAACTCATGGGTTTTGCTCGGTTGTTATAATGCTCAGGAAAAAAAGGGAAAAGTAAACAGTCTACAATTCCATGACAACTGGGTAAAGCTAATGTACGGAAGATTATGTAATATGATCAAAAGTTTGTTTTCACAAATAATATAGCGTTTATTTTTTATTTTTGAGTATTTACATAAATAGGGTGCCTTTTGGACCAGTTGATTTGTTTTATAATGTAGCATTTTTAACCTTTTCAATATGCTATCACCAGATTCATGTTGGTCCTTTGTAGACTAATATGTGTCCAGCTCAAATCCTGTGCCTGACTCTTTGTTTTTGAAAATATCAAATGTCCTAAATTATCACGCCTAACAATTGACACATACTAAGTGCAACAGTGATGTCTATCCTATATTAAGGAATATTTGGGAGATTAGCTTGTATGCTTCCTTGCAGCTAGCCTGGCTCTGTCTAAAGGTAACAAAATCCACCTACTGTACCAGCACCGCTAAAGCTGACTTTGTTACCTTTGGACAGAGCCAGGCGAGCCGTTTCCCATGTTTCCAGTCTTTATGTTAAGCTAAGCTAACTGGCCAAGATAACTAGCCTTATATTTAGCGTACAGATGTTAGATTAATCTTCCCAGCTCTATGCAAGAAAGCAAACAAGCATATTTCCCAAAATAGTTAACTATTCTTTTTCCAAAAACTATTTCTCATTTGACCACACTCTGTGTTTTCTTAAAGTGAAAACAAAATGTCACAAGTGAATGAAAAGTTTGTTTTTTGGTGGAGAAAGAAGGTTGTAGGGATTTAACTATTGCTCACTTTGTGTTCCTTAATGTTTGCGTTATCTTCTTTTTACCTGACCAAAACCATTGCCAGGGTTCTGAATGCTGGTAAATGAGACAAAGGTACAAGGATGTTTGAATTATGAACTCTGTGAGTCTGACACCCTTGATGTGGAGCACTGCTGCGCTGCCCTACCATGCTGAATCAATTTAACGAGCTACTGTATGGCCTTAACCACTCAATGAGCATGACGTGTTCCTCAAATGTAACAGTGACCTAGATTCACGTTCCCTGCATCAGAAATTATTGTTAAATTCTGAATAAAACATACAATGGCCACATTGTGTCTGCTTGATGAATCTGGTCTGCAAATATCTGCCAACAACAGGGAACCTTTTTAAACTGCATGAGTCATATCGTCTCAGCAACTGAATTACAGTTTTCTTATTTCCAGCAACCTGCTATCCCGGTTACAGGTCTTCCTTTGTGCTAGGTGATAGCGATAGGTAACTGGGTTTATATAATTAAGGGCTTGATTGGCAATAAAACAAACTCCAACTGGTAAAGGCCAAGGAAGCATACAGGTATGTAATGATATATTACATACATTTTATAGACTTACTATATAAATATGTATATTTTCTGAAATCTGGGGTAAATCTGGGTTAACATGTTGTGACTCATGCTTTACTTACTGTAACACATTATACTCAAACTGACATTTTGAATCTACTTGTTTTCCTTTCATGAAAATGATATGTTGGTTTTTGCTAACGTGCTAATCTTAGATGGTGAACTTGATAAACATTATATCTGCTAAAAATCATCATGTTCACCTTTGTCATTGTGAGCGTACCACAAGGCTGTAAGTCAAGTTATAATGAATATATTAGAATATAGATTTTTAAAGGGTATAAACTGGATCAAATGAACAAGATACACTTTAACAGCCATGCTTTATTAAAGGAATAAAGATCAGAAAAGCTTTTTGAACGAAAGTATCAAATAATATACAGAATGATAATAAAGATGTGAGAGGAAATAAAACCCTTGGGTGAATAAAATAATAAACCGTTACCTCATTTGCAAATATCTGTTTAGTTTAAGCTTATTGTGTGTATTGCTCCATAGCAACATATTTACATGTAGTAAAATTACACTATGTGATGTGAAATATGGGTTTGGGTGTAAAGTCCATTCCACTTTGGTTACTTTCTCGGGTGATGCAATGTCTTAATAAGTATTAAGTAAATAAATTGAGGTTGTTTAGTTCTTCTCCAAAGATGGTGAAAGAAAAGGTTTAAAGAGGACTTATGCATTCCAAATTTAATATTTTTTGATTTTCAGCCATTCAATCAAGTCTGTAATAGTGATAATGTGTTTTGTCTAATCCTAATTTTTCTTTATTCTCGGCCCACCCATTATATAAAGGCTCTCGGAGCATTGAGGTTAAAGTTCGCCAGGATGTCGTGAGCAAACATGACACAGCTTCCACGTGAATCTCAGTGAAACAGTTTGTGTGTTTTCTCAATCCTGATAACAGCTCCTTACTCTTTGTGAGCATGTTAATTATTACAAATATTCCCAGTTATTCCCAGTAACACTAAAATTAGATAACCTGTTGGGGATTAGAGTTGGTTAATAAATACATTTGATAATAAATGAAAAATAGTCCAGCATATAAACCCATGTAAAACCCCAAACCACATTGTGTCAAAGGAGATATGTGGAAATTAGAATTAGAAGTCCTGGCAGGCAGTATTTGTGACCTTCAGAATGCGGAAGAAAACGGACATTCAGCCAAAAAAATCATTTGGCAGAATTTCCGGCGGCACCGGAGCAATCCCGGAAGTAGAACATCATGGATATAAACCAATAAAGAAAAAAAACTTTCTTAGGAATAAACTAGCTAATGCTAGCTACTAGCTATAAGCGATTCACTTTAACACTGCTCCTGGGTGCAATTTTCATGAACCTTTAAATACATAATTGGTTAATTTCTTCTTCTACTGATTGTACTGTATGTCAGTGTAAGCAAAAAACTCTATGCCTTCCTCACAGTAATTATGTTTCTTAAAAAAGGTAGAATGAGTAGAGATGAATACGGAATTGAATTAGAGTATTGCATCATTCAGTGTGGATCACCATTTATTTCTAAATTCCCCTATTTGAATGCATTTCAAATTTGAAAATTGCATTTTTGTTACGTTTAGTTGGGTGGAACAATTAACCTTCAGTTGTGTTAACTGCTGCACTTTTGTTACCAATGAAAATTGTGAAAATGTATTTAACCTTTAGCTCGTATCCCAAGATTAAGTTGTCCTTTTTTATCAACTGATACAAAAGCCGCAACAGACTTACTTGCCATTTTAATTAAGAACTTGCAACAGATTACAGTTCCTTCAGAATATTTTTGAAAAACCAACAAGCCACAAATCATTTGAGCCTAATCCAATTCAACTTTCACATTTATTATTATATTTCTCTGCAAATCCTGTTTGATCTGTCCGCGCTTGGTTCCCAGAAAGTGTAATATGTGGATTATACCCGTGTGTCCTCAGCAAAGACAAATAACGTACTGTAGAAGTGTGGACTAGATCTGCAATGTCTTTTCACAGAGGTTGTGCAAAACAATCTCTAGCATTGATGTATCATTTTTTCCTGTAGCCATGAGTGATTGCTAAAGAATAGTTAAAAAAAAAAAAAAAAAAAAAAACGTTACATATCACTACACTAAGGATACTATTTTAGTTTTGGAACATTTACCCAGTTTCCTTATATGTAGTATTTGTCAATACAAGTCCTTCAGTTAAAACAATTAAAACTATAAGAGCATATTCTGTACACCACTGTTTATTTGAGGGAGAAAGTGCACCATGACACAAACACAGTATGGACATTCGTTGCTTAGAACAGGTGGGAAAGGTTGCTAATTATTTTAGCTTTGAGTACATTATCATAATTTCTGAAATCAGAAAATGTAGTAGTCTTATATTATGTAAATCTGAAACACAGAGCATTCGCATGTAGGAAAAAGGAAGGTTCATATATCAACACCCTGAACCAGCTGCAGCACAAAATTAAACAAGCGGAGGAGTATGCATGTTGTTAAAATGGTGAATGAACTTTTGCTTTCTCGAAGCTTAAAGAGGCTGCTCAGAGAAAGCAGTGTAACTCTTCACACGTGCAAAGAAGAAGGGTGTGTACTTGCTGTCCACATCAAACGCTGTGATAACCGTTTCCCCAGTCAGCCTAAAAACAGAAATACTGTCATTTATACTGTCATTTTATATATTTTCCACTACTATTGGTACTCTTACTTGTAATGGATGTGGCAGGAATGGTGAATCCACTCGAGCTTGCTGAACATCTGACGCCCCCCAGAGGACAGACGCAGTCCCACATGGAAGCTGTGTTCAGCCTCCGGAGCTGGGTTCCGCCTGCAGAACCGATTCCTTTGAAACTCGGTCGCTTTCTGTTAAGAAATTTTGAATTTACAGTGCAGGTGAGCGTTCATGTGTTAATAGGTAAGCTGCTACTATGACATTACTAGGTAAGGAGTAGTGCAACAATTCATATTTCAATTTCAGTAACACTACTATGAGTAAAATACTGGTTTCTTTTCTCATCACCACCCAATGGATTTTGGTTAGCAAAAAGTAGTACATTAATAAATCCACCTGGTCCAAGATATGATTCCATACAAGATAGTTGTCTCACATAACCTTCTAAGTTAACCTGGACAACACTTTATATATGTATTGGCACCACATTTACAGTGGGATGAG
>NC_045749.1:14094075-14099867 GCF_008692095.1 Etheostoma spectabile | reverse complement strand
TACAACACAAGATCCCAGATAGAAGCTCAGGTAAATATTTTCTAAATGTCTGAAAGTAAAAAGCGTATAAAAGGTTATAACTCCCTGTTTTTTACATTACATTACTTTGAATAAAATGTCAGCAGCAGGAAACCAATGGAGTGCCTTCTTCAGGTAGGGAATGAGTCCTTACCCAAGCGAAGGAATTTAAATACCTGGGGGTCTTGTTTGCAAGTGAGGGGCGCGGAAGATTGGTCGGTGAATTGGCGCAATGGGTGCATTATTGCATTAAATTTATTGCACTGTCGTGACGAAAAGAGAGCTGAGCCAGAAGGCAAAGCTCTCGATCTACCGGTCAGTTTTCGTTCCTACCCTCACCTATGGTCATGAAGGCTGGGTCATGACTGAAAAGAACAAGATCCAGGGTACAAGCGGCCAAAATGGGTTTCCTCAGGAGGGTGGCTGGCGTCTCCCTTAGAGATAGGGTGAGAAGCTCAGTCATCCGTGTGGAGCTCGGCGTAGAGCCGCTGCTCCTTTGTGTCAAAAGACGCCAGTTGAGGTGGTTTGGGCATCTGGTGAGGATGCCTCCTGGGCGCCTCCCTAGGGAGGTGGTCCAGGCACGTCCAGCTGGGAGGAGGCCTCGGGGAAGACCCAGGACTAGGTGGAGAGATTATATCTCCAACCTGGCCTGGCAACGCCTTGGGATCCCCTAGTCGGAGCTGGTTAATGTGGCTCAGGAAAGGGAAGTTTGGGGTCCACTGCTGGAGCTGCTCCCCCCGCAACCCGATACCCGATACCGGATAAGCGGACGAAGATGGATGAATGGATGGAATAAAAATCTAAATTATGAGTATGAGATAGTAAGTTGTAGAAAGTATTAGTTTGTGTTTTTTGCTTTTAATTGTATTTTTCTTTTCCTGGGGGTTCCATAATTAAGTAATTAATTTATATTTGATTTACACACTTTAAAGTGTAACTCTCACCAAAATGCAACCTAGGATCTATTTGTGAATTTACCCTAGTCAAACTTTCATCTAAAAACATACTTAGGACCAAAAGGCCACTTTTAAGATTTACCATATTTTGGGTCAAATGGCCTTTTAAATGGGGGAGCTAGGGGCACTACTATGATAGCATCAAAATCACTATTTTTAAAACACAAAGAAGGCTTAGTTCCATATAAATGCACGGATAATTTGTTGTTTTGTCGTTAGTTAAAAACAATTTTAACCTTGCAGTTGAAAAAGGATTTCCTCCTATGGAGTCTGTTCATTTCCATTTGGAGCCATCTTGGATTGACTGGCAAGTTGGCGGATAGCGTGAACAACAACTGCTAAAATTACTTGTTCAAACCCTCTCTTTTTAGTAAACTGTGTACACAATGTTCTCAATGCTCAAGTTCATGTGAAGAGCCCCTGGTGATACTTCAAGCAAAGTTTCATGTTGTGTTGAGTCTTCTTAGCGTTTTAAAAATAATGATTTTGATGATATCATAGTAGTGCCCCTAGCACTCCCATTCAAAAGGCCATTTGACCAAAAAAAATACGGTTAATCTTAAAAGTGGCCTTTCAGTCCTAATTTGACATTAAAAACAAAAGTTTGACCCAGGTGCATTCACAAAACAAACTAGGTTGCATTTTGGCGAGAGTTACGCTTTAACTTTGAAAGTAAAAAAACACGTCTAACCAAATAATTAAATACGGTGTGTTCTCATTTCAGAACTCGCATTAGTATGAAGAAAACGCTGGTGCTTTGTTAAAATGTCACTTTAAACAAAACCCCATTTGTAGTGCATTAAAGGATCCACAATGGACACACACACACACACACACACACACACACACACACAGACACACAGACACACAGACACACAGACACACAGACACACACACACAGACACACACACACTTATTTCTCAAACTATGAACTTATTCTCACCTCCTCCTTTTTCTTGCACACCACAGCAAAAACTTTGGTTTGATTGTCCGTCTCCTGCGACAGACGGAAATGACCAAGCATAACAGAATCCATTCTGTAAAATGAAACAAAATTCTACAATTGTGAAAAGAGCTGACACTCAGATCTGTGAAATTGTTATTGATGTGGTGATGTCCATTCTAGCTGCGTTTGTAGAAACCAGAAGGTTTACCTGATGTTCTTTGAACGCAAGCGAGGAACAACAGCCAGAGGATCTTCAGGGGTGGTCAGCATGACGACTTGGCCACTAGGGAAGAACCGGAGGTACCTGCGATAACAATGTCAACAGTTAGCTGTGATATCTACACAACTCACAAGAAAACAACAACAACAACAATTTAAGTCAAATATCTACCTGTAGTACTCAACGTGATGCCAAGCCCGGTAAAATCCATCCAACGATTCCTCTCCTTGACGAATGTATGAGGTCTTGCTGATATAAACACCTGTGAAAATAATATAAATAGAAAGTTCAACATCCAGTTAAACATCTTCATTGGATGTTTAGTTGACTAATAATAGAAAACTGATTCACTGGCAGCCTTATTGGCCAGTATTAACATTCAGAAGCAACATCAATATCAGTCCAATATTATTTTTAGTCAACTGGCTATTCAAAACATTTGGCTTTGGAACTTGTGTGTTGTGCATAAACTAAAGCTTGCACCTATCAATATTTAAAATAAATAATCATTATTATATCTGCATGTGTGGTAAAGAATCATAAAAACCCCAAACCAATGCATTTGCACTTTCACACTACATTTTGTGTTTTCTAGTATTGAACCCAAACATAAGGCCAGTGGTATGACATTTTTAAAGTTGGCACATTTTCAGATTTCTGCAGCGACTCAATAAAATGCTCCAGCTGATCCAATAACGTTGCTATAGCCCTCATCCCACTGCAGGGGGCAACACTGTGCTGTATGTTAAAAATGTTTTGTTATAAAAAACTGTATGTTGTGATGGCTGATATGGGTTCCAAAATAAAAGATGTCAATAAATGTCAATGTCCCATAAATTCTGACGTAGCATCCCATATTTGTAACTGATAAAATACCCAATTACCATCATATCGCACACGAGGCCTTCGCAGGAACATCTCCCTCCAAGATTTGAAGGGTACAAGTTTGGTGCAGTTCCGTCCCCACACTCTTAAACAGGCTAAATGCCAAATTTCAGGGTCCCTGGAGAGAAATAAAAAGTGAAAAAAATGAAGTTTGACTTAACCATGCACACCATGAACTGGCTATTGATTACTTTATGTATTATGCAGCAACAATGTGAAATCCCTAATGGGCAAATTCCAACTCAGCAATCTTGAGAGGTAAAACCTGAGAAACAGCAGTTGACAGACAAGCTGTCACACATCTGATCTGTTGTGACAGAGGGGCTGACCTTGCACAGATGTAAAACCCACGGCAAACCAGAGAGAGCTGCTCCAGGGCTCGCATGTCAAGATCACTCGACACGACCCAACGGAATATGTACATCATGATTTCCCTTGGCAAGGCTGCAGTCAAATAAAGCAGGAAACAAATTAGTTATAATAAATACAAGTTGATCTCTAGGCATATTTACAATCTAAAAAAAAGAGACAGATTTTTACCTGAAATGTGCATCTGAGTCAAATCCAACTCAGGAGTGCAGATCTTTGGAAAGGAGCTTTCCACATTGAGCTGCTGCTCAAAGTAGGTAAGTAGGTCCTCGATCTCATCAACATTATTGTCCTCCACGCTGCAGTAAATACACATGATCAGACATAAGCAAGGACCTGTGTTTGCTGAATGCGTCATTCCTGGCTCCATGATCCACTCACAACTATTTATCCACTCACTTTAACCAAAAGATTACTAGTTTTAATATGGTAATAGGGCAGATAACTAAAGCTCTCTCTGCCATAAATCTAGCTGACAAATATACTGATTATCACAGAGACAGAGATGCTTAATTAACTTGCTCATGGTGTTGTTAATTAACTCCATTTTGTTAATCAAACTAGGTCTGGCCATGTCCAAAAATGAAAAGCAGCTTACTAGTTTCCTCCAACTCGGTCTGCATCCGCAGGACGGCTGTAGTTGATTTTAAACTCAATGTCAGGTACAAGCTGCACAGCCATTCGATAAAACTTGATAGCTGCAAGTAAAGAAAGAAATCAAATGACACATTATCAAGAAAATAAATTTTAAGTGCTCAACCAATGCAATCAGCTGATTTTGTATTATATACTAATACAAAACTGTTTGGGTGGATTAAACATGCTCAATTACTGTCAATAGTAATGACATCTAAACTGTTTTATTATTTGCATGTTAATTTAAGATAATGATTGGTCAAAAAATGCCAAGTTTATAAAAAAACAATCTGATATAATGTAGCATTTTCCACAAGCTTACTCTGTAAATTAATTGTGATATTTCTGTTAGTTCCTTAAGAATTAGCTTGTTGGGAATAACGTTTACCTTTCATCCTTTCACTAGTGATTTTGATCACCATATAGCTAACATACGTACCCTCATAAACGGCTCCATTCTGCTCTTCCTGAACAGCTCTTAAGAACAGCTCTGTGGCCTGAGGGAAGACGACTCATGTCAGTCATTCAACACACATTTCAGTACATTTCAGTTTAAGCACTTGGTCTGCAATACATCCAGGTACATCATGACCTGGAGAAATCATTTCACAACTTACTTTCTCCTCTCTGGCAATATCTTGTGTCCTCTTTAGACCTTTAGCTAGCAGCAGTCGGGCACTTAATCCACTTGCTCCAGAGCTCGGCTTGAGCTCAGACATCCACTGAGCTCTGAAAGCATTGAGCTCCAGCTGCAATTCAATGAAAAAGTTACTAAATACAAAAAAAGTCCTGAGTTTCTTTGTTCTCAGTCTTACTGTAATAAGAAGTATTTGGAATTAGGAACCATGAAAAATAGAGTACATCAAACTGCTACATGGCTGCCGAAATTTAGAATATTGATGTTTTTGTCACAAATGACAAAATACCTACACCATACAGAAAAAAGATAGTTCATGTTCGGAGTTAATAAGCGGTTCTTGTTGTACTTAAATAATATCACTTGGCTTAGTATTCTGCAAAATGTACAGTATATAAAATAAATCCTCATTTAGTGGATGTCCATGGCAGATTTCATACCTGAAGGTTTGGGTCATCCGAACCTTCATCTTCATCCTCAATCATACCTGCCAAATCTGTATTTTCTTCAGCCTGTACATGCAAGAAGTGAAGTATTACTGACATACACCACAAGAGCCATTTGTCCTTAACACTGGTTAGATCTGTTTAGTTGTGGGTGTGCGGGTTCTTGTACATTGGAGCTGTCAGTCTTCCTCTATAATACCATTTGAATTCCTTTTTTTTTTTTTCATATTCGAATATTTAATGCTCAGCCTGTTATAAATATGTACTTCACTACTCTGGCTTATGCACTGTCAATGTCTCTGTAAGCATATGCTGTTGTTACAGGTTCTGTCCACTAGAGGGACTTCCACGTTTGCCAACCTATTCATAAAAAATAAAAAAATCACTTTCAAATAGCATTGATTTTTTTACTATAAGAATTATATTTGAATTTCTGTATTCGTTCCAACTGCCCTATTCTAGATCCTAGGTGATATCGGCCTAAACTGTTGCTTTGGCCTTGCCCACAGTGAAGTCTTTTAAAAACAGGTGACAATAACAAAACAATTAGTGAATAAATGGATTAGCTAGTAAATCAACACTAAATTTGAGAATCCCTTAAGCCTAATCATTTTTCTTGCAGTAGGGTTAAAGGGGAAATACATTTTCCTGGGGTAGGATGCCCTCGGACCCCCCCCCC
>NC_045749.1:14056248-14094065 GCF_008692095.1 Etheostoma spectabile | reverse complement strand
CCCCCTCAGGTTTGGGCTGAGTCCCGAATGTTTACAATGTCTAGCTCCGCCCATGGACTAAGAAAATTACTCTAAGTTAACTGTTACAATCTCATGCCAATATGTCGTTAATTTGGCTAAAAGTAGGCTACTTGTTGCTAAATTCTGGTCATAAACATGTTAGTGTTTGGTAACAAGACAACACTGAAGTGACATGTCGAGCTGCGTAGCAACTACTGCAGCTAAGTTAAGGAACTGTGACGTTAGCTATGTCAGCTAGCTAGCTAGCTAGCACCTGTCTATTTGAATAACTAATAAACGCACGGTGACCCACCATAGCAGCTTGGCTAGTAGGTCTCCTTATTATCGTCACACGCGGTTAACACTAGCGTTTACAGTTCACGGTCGGAGAAACGAACAACACAACGGACATATTTACGAGCTCGCAGGAACGCAGCCATTCCGCTGAGTGACCGGAGCTTCAGTGACACAGGAAGTCAAGATTGGAAGTGTGGCGAAGTTTAAAAACACGGAGAGCAGACCAGAGCTGCAGGTTGGTTCTTTTATGGAGGACGAAAAATGACCTATTTAGCAGTAATAAATACATAAATAAATTGTTAAATGAATGAATTAATACATATTCTAAAAAATAAATAGAATAATATATAATAAAATAAAATAAATACCTATGTAATGTAGTAGTAGTAGTAGTAGGCTAGTAGTAGGCTAACTAGTAATAATAAAAGTGGGGCTGTAACTAACAATTAAGCAACCAATTATTATCTTAATTCACCTTCAAGTGTCTGGTTTTGACAACAAGGCAACAATCTGAAGGCAAAACATAGTCTATTTTAAATTATTTAAAACAGAGTAAAAGTAGCTTGCATTTGAGAAGCTGGAACCAACACATTAATGACATTGGTGCTTGAAAAGGTATTTAGTTTATTAGATTAATTATCAAAATGGTTGCAGATTATTTTCCTGTCAATCAAATAATTTTTTCAGCTCTAATAAAAAATATTTGGGTTAACTAATGTAGGCTACTAAACAAATCGGTGAAACACATTAAATAATTCCCTATGTTGACAGTAGCCAAAACAGCATTGACTTCACATTTCTGTCCCAGTAGCATGTAAGTAGTTTATTGGTGGTAATACATCAGTCATGTGATAGGTACTCCAAAATTTGTTTTGACAGGTGAAGTATACACATACTGTGTTACTGCTATCAAAACTTGTGACCATATCTAAATATGTTACACAATTGTTGGTAAAGCTATCTAAATGTGACCTATGCAGTGACATTCCTAATCACAGAATCTCCATATTTACGGTGTTCTATGGTCTTCTATCTGAGTGTGGTAGCTCCATAGCTGCTCAACTTCACAAGTAGGCTGTTTCCCTTTGTTTCTGTTAATTATACACCACTGGAATAATTGTCACCAAGCTGATAGTCATATGATACTGCATATATCACACGTTGCACAGCATGG
The DNA here is from genome assembly GCF_008692095.1 of Etheostoma spectabile. Taxonomy (NCBI): domain Eukaryota; kingdom Metazoa; phylum Chordata; class Actinopteri; order Perciformes; family Percidae; genus Etheostoma; species Etheostoma spectabile. The sequence goes on along the minus strand of NC_045749.1, from coordinate 14,092,594 downwards.
CCATTACCAGTTTCTCATTCGTACTGTTGACTCCGATGTTGTGGTCTTAGCTGTTTTTGCTATAAGTTAACTACCAGCTAGATGTGAACTGTGGGTAGTATTTGGAACTGGCAAGAGCTTTCGCTGCCTGGCAGCCCACGAAATAGCTGCATGCCTTGGACCAGAGGTGGCATGTGCTCTTCCAATGTTTCATGCTTTGACAGGTTGCAACACTGTATCCATCTTTGCTGGACATGGAAAGAACCATAGACTGTATAACAGTATAACATGTCAAGAGAGCAGTCTACCATCTGGGGGACGAGACTGATACCAGACCCTGTGTTGCCATCACCAACTCACTGGGGGTGGGTGAAGCCTGAAGGAATGTACCACTGGCCAACGTTGCCACAAGCATCAAAATCATGAAATCATGCTAAAAGCTTATCTCTTGTGGCTGCAAGAGTGGCTGCAGAAAGCCCTGCTGGTGCAAAAAGGCTGCACATCATAGTGCACAGGCCTCTGCTTCTGTGAGAATGTGCCAGCTGACTCTAAGGTCTCTTTAAGTAGCATAGTTAATGCTTCAGTACATTCACTGAAAAGTGTTAAATGGCCTATGTTAATATGTTAACTGTACTAGCTATTGCTTGGGTTGAATCCAGATATAACTATACACTTGTAATTTCCCCACTGGGGATCAATAAACAGTATAAATGATACATTATAAAATAAAATTGTTGCATTTATTTTTTTATTTATTAATCACTTTCATTGTTAAAAAAACAACAACACTCACTCACTTCAAATTGTTTGTAAATCATTTGTGGGGGTTTAAAACATGGGAACAGCAGCTTGGGAGGGGCCAACGTTTTCTATGCCAGTAACCACTGTCAACGATGATCATTATCTGGCCATTAAATAATCTGCAGTGGCCCAATATCTATATCTTCTAAATATATTGTGCTATAGTCCCAATTTTGTTCATTTTTAAAAATCACAAAATCAAAACAAGGTTAATGCCGCCCCATTATCTGGAGTATTTTACTTTTAGTTCAGGATCTAATAGGCTATATGTTTAAAAGTGAAAGAGCTTCGAGTTCCCCATCTTCTTTGACTTAGAAAGTTCATTTGACCTGTATTTGTTTAGTTTTACTCATAGACTGCATATTAACAGTCTATGATATTACTCAGGCCTAAGTACATTTTGCAACGTAGAAGGTAATTCTCCATGTGGATTTCAGCATTTCCTCCACTATTGGTGTGCGTGTGTTCGTGTTCTTGTACGGCATTCCGTTTGCTGAACAGCAAAGAAGAATGCTACACAAGAGCATTCAGAGGGGGATACTTCCGGTTTTGCTTTTCCCCAAGAATCGTTGTCGTTTTTTTTAATGGAATTTCTTTTATTAACGTTTCTGTTCATCATTTCAGTGTTATGAACTATACTTTTAATGGCGTTTACGTCTCACGGCTGTGCATTAAGATTACTATGAGTTTGGGAATCATTGACTTGTATTTATTTTTATGTCGCCTGTTTGCAGCGTGGTACTGTAACGTTCGGTTTCTGTCTGCATGAACAAAGTGCAGACTAAAAGAAGCAAAAGAGGGGGAAAAAGAAAAGAAAAATCTTTAAATAGTCTTCATCTTTATGCTGCAGGCATTAAAGGTGTGCAGAGGTTGGCGATCGGGATGCAGTGACGTGGTCCATCTCGTTTTGTATCGACAGCATCTTTGCAGTCGGAGGTGAGCTGTGATTTGTTGTGACCGCAAACTGTTTTACAGCAACGCGAGATTACGATGAGCTGTATGACGAAGAGGGCCTCGATGAAATGTGTTTATGTTGTGCGTTGGACACACTGGATGTGGTTATCTGTCTTATAACGGTGTCATCAACTGATTAGTCCGTTGAGCCTTTTGTTGAACATCGACTAGTAACTAATGATTGACTAACGTTACGAGCTAATGCCCGGTTATGTGTTGTCGATTTGACATGCGGATGGTAAGTGTTGTCTGCTGCTTCTCGTTTTGTTTTAAACTGGGAGATCATTCAGTCCATACAGGCCAGTTTTTATTCCCCGTAGCGCTATCTGCGATGGTGTTGTCAGCATGACCACACAGCATCACAAGCTAGCGTTAACTGGACCCCGACTGGACCACGTTTGTTACCGTTAATGCTGAGAGATGATTTCTGATTACGATCGTGGACTAGCTAACATTACTCAAAGGATCACTTCGGCAATTCTCATCCTTATCGAAATGCATATATTTGACACACCTATAGCACACTGTTTCACTTGCCAGTCAACACTTAAAGTTAACCAGACGTATAATTTTCGTCTGAAATAGTTTTTTCTTCCTCAAAAAAGGGTAATTACATCGGTAAAAAAAAAAATTGCCTGAAACTCAGATTTAAGTTGAGCGCATAGAAGCTCAAACATCCAAGTGTAGTAACCATAAGCACAACACATTTTTCGTGTTTAGTTTTCTATAGTATACCAAACAGGGATGCCCTGTCCCAAATCCGTAATATAAGGATAAAGGTACTTTACTGTCACATACACATACATGTTGCGAATTCACTCTCTGCAATTAACCCATCCCTCAAGGGAGCAGTGGGAATCCATTTACAGCGCCCAGGGACCAACTCCAGATCTGAGCCAGTGCATTGATCAAGGGCTCTGACTGGAGAACCTAGTACAGGTTTTCCTAATAATGTTGCAGGCAGATAAAACGGTGATACTGGAAACCAGGAGAATTGTGCTTCTTAATTAATCAGCAGACATAGCAAGGATTGGGAGAATGAATGGAGCCCGTCTGCTCAATACAACATCTAACTGCACAGTTTGCATAGGAGTATCCATTGTATGTAGTAGCTTACAGTACACTTAAATGTAGTGAGGCAGTCCATTTAACACTTGAACTTCACCACTGTTAAAAGATATACAGTATGAGATGATACTGATATATTGGCATATATTGTGGCTAATGCATACCAAGAATTTCAATCCATTGTTGTCAGAGATTTGTTTTAACATAGTTTAGAAACAGTGTCTCCATCATATACCGTGTTTCCCAACCATGAAATGTCCCACATGGTAGTTAGCTTGTGGTCAGTTGGCCAAGTTTATGTCCTACTTGGCTTGTAATGGGCCATGTGCGTTGCACTTCTTACAGCTAATTAATTAACATATGTTTTTTGTTCAACTCTGTCTTTTTCAGCTAGAAGGTGGCACGTCCATGACACCATGAGTCCTCCAACTCTGCCCATGGTCTTCTGCTGTTGTCACAGGAAAATCTGGTTGCATTCAGCAGCAGACAGCAAATACATCTCTATTTTCCACCCAATTATTATCTCGCCCTGGATGCAATGGAAGGAGAAGCATAATGAATAGATACACTAACATCAGACAGCTCGGGGATGGCACCTACGGCTCAGTCATCCTCGGGCGCAGTCTAGAGTCAGGAGAGCTAGTTGCCATAAAGAAGTGAGTATCTAGACAATTGTGTGCGTTTGCAATTTGATATAATTTCCAAACACGTTAGTTAATAGGAGAAATGTTTTTCAGAATGAAAAGAAAATTCTACTCCTGGGAAGAATGCATGAATCTTCGTGAAGTCAAGGTGAGTTTATCTTTACTACATTAGTTCCACACATTTGAAAAGCAAAGCAGAATTATGGAAAAATCAACCCAAAATCCCCCTTTTTTTACATCAATATATAATTTAAGCAATTTAGAGGTGTGGTTGCATCCTTGATTTGGAAGAGAATGGTCCATATTTACTGATCAAGTCGATGTTAAATAGTATGTGCCCATTTTAATGAACTGTCGTACGCATTTGCTGCAACTGATCCCTTATTGACTTGGTATTTCAATGTTGTTATCAAAGCTCCACAAACATCAAATGGAGTTTTTGGTTTCATTCTCCAATTTTGGATGTGAAAAATCAACATGCTATGCTGTGTTACTCGCTAATCCTTAAAACAATGTTGTTGGGGAGGGGAACAGCTATAGTAAATGCTGAATTTAGGTAATAATTTCTCTGACATTTCCTCCACAAGATGTGGGCCTCTTTTTACTGAGCCTTTTCGTAAATATCTTCATATCTCAAACATCAAATGAATATGGCATGTAATGCTAAATGTTACACACGCCAGCTGTTTTGATCCTACAGAGACCGGATAGGCAGTATTTCAGTGCCACACCCTGTTACTTTCTGTTTGGGTTGATTTTTCACTTTTTTTGTAGAAGAAACTTTATAATAACTTGATGACATTTTTAATATACTATATATACATTTTTAATATACTATATATTTCAAATATGTTTTGTTTTCACACCAATTCAGTATGTTACTGTCTAAATTCCCTCACAGCTCAAAGTCACACACCAGCTCTAAGAGTTGCAGGTGATTCTTGTGTGCTGTTGGTTTTGAGCTCTGGTTTCCATCCCCGGCCTACACACCCCTTTCTTTCCTAGAGCTTGACCTTAACGCAGCAAAACATGTGTAGAACACACTGGTCTTTAGTCCTGCTAATTGGATCATAATTACAGCATGTCACACCATACAATCTCAAATCCCATTACAGCTTTACCCCCCTTACTAAAAGTTAGCATGGTTAAACCTTTATCATCCCAGTGCATGGGAAAAGTTTTTTTTTTTTTTTTCCCCCATCCTGCTTTCTATTTTTGCTTTCCAAATTGTAAGTATAAATCCCACCTTTGTAGCATTTACCCCCAAACTCCATTGTGTTCTCACACTAGCCATGTTTAAACATGAAGGTTTTGTTTCATAGTTGTAGGGCGTGCTTTTGAATGTGCTGCAGTGACCTGTGTGTTTTGTCCAGCATGGTTAGATTGACTTTCTTTTAATTTCTCATACACATTTTTCGTTAATGTAGTCCACAGTATTCTTTCATTATCGGTTTCCTTTACTCTTTCAGTCCTTAAAGAAACTCAACCATGCCAATGTGATCAAACTTAAGGAGGTCATTCGAGAAAATGATCACTTGTACTTCATATTTGAGTACATGAAGGAAAATCTATATCAGCTAATGAAAGACAGGTGCGTATAGTTGTTACTTATGGCATTGTGAATGCCACATTTAAAACAAAATTTTATAAATGCTTATAGTTTCTTAGCCGTTTGAGTTTTCTAACTGTTTGGTTCTTGCTGCAGGACTCGATTGTTTCCTGAATCTGCTGTAAGAAATATTATGTTTCAGATACTACAGGGGCTAGCGTTCATTCATAAACATGGTACGTCTGTTTACGACTCCAGGATTCTAAATTAAATGTGTCACTTTTTGACATTTTGTACCATTTGAGTCAAGGTGGTCATGCAATGTGTCTTTGGTTAGGGTTCTTTCACAGGGACATGAAACCTGAGAATCTTCTGTGCATGGGCCCAGAGCTGGTGAAAATAGCTGACTTTGGGCTAGCCCGTGAAATCAGGTCACGGCCACCATACACAGACTATGTCTCGACCAGATGGTAAGTTTAAGAGTAAACATGATGCACTGTGTTTAATAGTTCAGCACACTTAAGTCTGAGTACCCTCTCTTTTTGGACCAGGTACAGAGCCCCTGAAGTGCTCCTCAGATCCACATCCTACAGTTCACCCATAGACCAGTGGGCAATTGGCTGCATCATGGCAGAGCTTTATACCCTCAGGCCTCTTTTCCCAGGCTCCAGTGAAGTAGATACCATATTCAAAGTTTGCCAAGTCTTGGGTACGCCAAAGAAGGTAACGTTTTCCAAACGTGTACAGCAGAATTAAAAGAGCACTGTATTTGCCATTCCTTGTTAGACCTGTGCAGACAGGGTGTTTGACCTATGTTAAAAATCACCCTTTAAAAGTTTTCTTAGTTATCATTCTGCTACTACTGTTATGTTGAATAAAAACAGATTTTTTTATTTGTTAAATTATAAGATGGCCTGTGTATTCTCCCTTTAGAATGATTGGCCGGAGGCATACCATCTTGCAAATGCTATGAATTTCCGTTGGCCTCAGTGTGTTCCCAGTAATCTAAAGACACTGATCCCAAATGCCAGTGCTGAAGCCATTCATCTGATGACAGACCTGCTCCAGTGGGATCCCAAGAAGAGACCAGCTTCTGCCCAGGTAGTGTCTGGCCTACACTTTCTGACCTCCTCATAGCTGAACATACAGAATGAAGGCTGATGTTGTTTTGTTCAAATCTTGGTGTCTTTTCAGGCTCTCAGGTACCCATACTTCCACGTGGGCCAGGCTTTGGGCACACCTCAGCAGATCCTGGAGCAGGGCAGACCTCAGCCAGGCCTTGTGCCGCCGCAGGCTCGTTTACAGTCACAACAGACGCTGCAGCAGCAACCCCTGCTGCTTAAGCCTGTGCCTCCCTCCCAGCCACCACCTCCCAACCAACACTGCTCCCCCCCCAGGCCTCTCCAGCAGATCCAGCCCTCCCCTGTATCTGCAGCTGCCCAGGCGGCAGTTTACCAACGGCACACAGAGCTGGTGCGAGAGCAGCAACCGAAGCACACCCTGAAGCAGGAACAGACCGGAGGAACTCCACAGAGCCGTCTACCTTATATTGTTGATAAGAGTCTCCAGAGCAAAGTGAGACATGAAACGTGTGTGTGTGTGTGTGTGCGTGCGTGTCTGTGTGTCTGTGCGTGCGCGCGCGTGCATGTGCAGTATCTGTAACTGTTCTCCTGAATTGCAAATATTCCCTCTTTATGTCTTCCAGTGGATGAATAAATGAATGAAGCCTTTACATATACACTACCAGTCATATGTTTGAGGTCACTTACACATTTTACCATTCCACTCCATTATAGACAGAATACCAGCTGATCTGAGTGGGTGGCTGATCTTTAATGCAATATCTACATTGCCCATAATCAGCAACCATTCCTCCAATGTTCCAAAGGCACATTCTGTTTACTAATCTGGTATCATTTAAAACAAATTGGAGAACCCTTTTGCAATTATGTAAATACATAATGTAATCTGAAAACTTCTTCCCTGGTTAAAAAAAACAATACAACTAATCTCAGCTGGTATTCTGTCTGTATAACGGAGTGCAATGGAAATTTCTAAGTAACCCCAAGCTTACAACCGGTAGTGTAAATGTAGATGTCAAACCTTGGGCTATGAACCTGGCCTGCTATACATCAATAAAAATGGCTGATTGGTGTAAACATTTAATCTACTGTTTACATCAAGTGGTTCCTTACTTTGCTGGTCTTTACTTTGTTGATTGGTTCCATCAAAGGGAGGCTGACAGCCAGAATAAGTTTCTTTGAAAAAAAAGAATTGTTCCTCACATGCATGTTTGATGTTGTTCTTTTAGCAAACAAGACAGGAGTCAGAAAAAGCAAACCTGCTGAGCTATCAGTTGAAACCTAAAGGAGGGCGGCGGCGCTGGGGCCACGGCACAGGGCACCTTAAAGGAGAAGACTGGGACGAATACGAGGAAACCGAACTGACATCCATAAGTATTCTTGGAAAAAGTAACTTCTCCACAGACAAGTCGAGGCAGGGCGAAGACACACTGAGCAGGTGAGGCTACAATCATCATACTCATCATATGGTACTTTTTTTTTTAGCAAGAGCAGAATTAGTGCCATCTGCACTTTAAGATTATTTTTTGGGCATTTCCAGCCTTTATCTTGACAGGACAGCAGAAGACATGAACGGGGAGAGATAAAAGGGGGGGGGATGCCATGCAGCAAAGGGCCACTGGCCACATCACTATTAATACAAGGAGGTAACTCACACTACATCTGTCTCGTTGAATGCCCTCTGTCTTTCAGATATGGAAATGTTCTGGATTTCAGTCGACCCCGTGAAAAGGAAGATGCACCTTTAAACCTGAACAAAAGTACAGCCTACCAGGAGCCACTGAGAACTGCTTCTGCCAAACAACATTACTTGAAGCAGTCAAGATATTTACCTGGTAATATACGTAAGACTTCTCTTGAGTAAAGTAGATGTTAGTAGGACTGAGGGTAGTCTTTAATCGATTAAATCTAAACCATCCGTGTCTACAGGTGCTTTCACACCTAACCTGGTTCAGTTTGACTGTGGTTGAACATCAGATCAACCACAGGATTTTGGAAGACTAGATGTGAAAAAAATGTAAAAAGCTAAACTACAAATAAATCCATCTTTTGGCATGTCAGCACATTTTCACATCAGATTTTTCCCGATCAGTCAAAGTGCAAAGGAGTTACAATGCCAGGACTAACAATGCTCATGATCAGTTGTTTCTTTTTTGTGACAACAAAGAACATAAATAAACACATTAGGTACAGTAAAGTGCAGAATGACATTCACCATATTTTTTTACAGCTTGTGTGAACATGAACCTGACCAGAACTAAAATGCAACAGTTTTTTCCCTCGGTCCTTCTTTTTTCTGACTTTGACTTGTGTTTATCTATATCCTAAAAAAATGTATCTTTTAATCTCTTACTGTGTCTTTCAGGCATTGGCACAAAGAAGAACGTGGCCATAAATGCCAGTAAAGACTCGACTGGAAGCCATCTTTGGGGCAACAGTAGTATTCCATTTGGAGGGACTCTGCCAAGCAGAGGCGCTCACGGTACTGTCCCAGGACATCTTTCAACTTCACTGTAATCTTTGCAATTTTTTGGCATCACTAGGTTCAAATGAATGGGTCTTTTGTTGTTGTTTTTTTATTTCAAACTATCAGGTACAAATACAATCCCAGGTGGATACATGCCCTCGTTTTACAAAAAAGACATTGGTTCTGCCGGTCACAGAGGGCGCCAGGGTCCTTCAGTGGAATCAACAGCATCAAGTGAGGATGAATTTCAGAGCTTAAACTTTCTATAATCTTCAACTATTTATATGTTAACTTATATAAACTTTTATAGTGCCCAGCCTTTAACAAAGCCTTTTTAAAAAAAACTTTGTGATGCTATCTGTTGTGATGCTATTTTAGGTTATGCAACATGGCAGTCTGGCCGGAGTCCGATGAACACCTCTACCAACATGCCGTTGGCTAACAAGAGCACCCCTGGTCTGCTGCCTCACCCACCGGTACAGCCTATCCACGGCCGAACAGACTGGTCTGCCAAATATGGACACCGCTAGTGCCCTGCCTGGAGCTCTGATCTGTGCTCCTAAGAACTCTTTCACCTCCAAAGAGTAGGCCTAGTTGTTTTATAATCAGAATATGTACATACATCTTACACAGCAATAAATTTGTTTTTCATTATGTGTACTATGGGTGTTGTGAGTTGTAAAATATCTTATGAGTATATTTAAATGAAACTGGCCAAAACCAGTATTTTTTTGTATTTCTGCAACATAACTACTGTACTACAGAGGTTACAACTTCAGTTTTGTATCAGATGTATCACTTAATGTTCACCAACCTGTATACATAATATGCATATTATAATTTTATTAAAACCTTCACTGTGACTAGTGTTTTTTGTTTTTGGCTACAACTAATTATTTGCCTCTGGACATTAAAGTCGTTTTTTGTTTTATGATGGTCAACTTGTCAGTTAACTATTATTTGTGCATTATATGTTTTTAATTAAATTCAAGGCTGTGCTTTGATATCAGTAAAATAGATACAATGCTAGTCCACAAATCTGAGAGTTAACACTTTTTACCCCTTTGGCCAAAGTGAGTGTGATTAATTTTTAAATTGCCAGTTATTGAGTAATATTAAACTTTGACTGGGTGCCAAATGTTCAACTTGTGTACTTTTTTAATGAAACACTTGAAATTGAAATTGAAGAAAAAAAAAAAAGATTACTTATTTTTCTGCACATCAACCCATGCAATGCATGTACCACATGCTGGCCAGCTAGATTAACCTGCTAGAGATTAATCCGTCACCGGTGGAGGGGAAATAAGGAAACATTTATATTTATATCAAACACAATTACACTTAAATTGGAAAAAAGAAAGGCAGACTGCCACGTGCAGTGCCTCATTTGGATGTGCTTTGGAGCTTAACTTCCCTACGTTTCTCCTACAAATGGGCCTTGAGCTTGTTTGGAGGTTCTAGCAGGGGAGCGTAGCTACTGGTACACCGAAGGATGGACGTCCGCCGGGAGAACCATCGTCCTAGCCATGGCCTCTTCCACCGAGCGCGGGGCTTCGGGGGGGACACACATGGAGCGGTGAGGGAGGAAGGGGACACCCGCCTAGCCAGCCAGATCAGCCGAATAAACCCTAGCGATCAATGGGGTGACAGATGTCGCAGCCAGATCGCCCTCACATCCAAACAGTCTAAGAGGGGCGTGGAGTTTATATAACGCAGTACCATTCAACCCTTAACTATCACGGTGTCAAGTATCAACGCAACGTTTATGTTACATAGTGGACCACGTATGAACCAAAGTCATATTTATAACCGTAAACTACGTTGATACTTCGAACTCAACACTTCAAAATTATTTTAAAAAATACGGTCAGTGAGTATTTTTCCCAGGTTGTCTTGCGGCAACATGTTAATTAGACATATTTTTATTGGCCAGAACTAACCAATCAGAGACTGGATGCTTCCTCTCTTCATACTTTTAAAGGTACGTCTGTTCACTTCCAACTGATTACTCGTCAGCAGCTCGGACGGTATGTATGACATTAAAGAAATATTATTATTAAATATTATTGACAACGTAACGTCCATTTGCATTCAGTAATATGTGCTATATAATCTGTCTCTTTTTTAATTTTAGAGAGTTAACGTTAACGTTACCTTTCAAAAATACTATAACCATGGCTGGGAAAGTTGTGCTGCACTACTTCAATGGGAGAGGGAAAATGGAGTCAATTCGTTGGCTTTTGACAGTTGCCGAGGTCGAGGTAAGGGATGGGTGTGGTCATATTAATCTGAAGCTTGGCTGTCTTTTAAAGACCCTTAAGCCTCTTGAATGTGTTCTATAAATCCGTTATGTCATCTCGTGTTCACAGTTTGATGAGATCTATTTGACAACTCGTGAGCAGTATGAAAAACTCCTGAGTGGTAAGTTGGTTTTCAAAAAGGTGTTTTGAAAGCTCAAATAAACTTCTCTGACCTGTTTCCAACACGTTTACTTTTTCAATTTGTTTACCTGTTAACGTCAACCCATGATGCAACCTGGGTGAGACGGACATTGTGAGGGGAAGATCTTACACGTAACATTGTGACCTGATAATCATTAAATTAACGTTTTACCACTTGGGTGTGGCGCTCTGCATGACCTGCTGCCGTGTTTCCTCTGCAGATGGAGCTCTCATGTTTCAACAGGTTCCTATGGTGGAAATCGATGGCATGAAGCTTGTTCAGACCAAAGCCATCTTGAAATACATCGCAGAGAAGTACAATCTTCATGGAAAAGATCTCAAAGACCGTGTCATGTATGATCCATTTATTTATGTATTCTATTAAGTGTCTTACATGACTGTGATTTTTGTGGATGAACGCGTCACAGTAGGCTATGTGTTTTCCCTCAGGATCGACATGTACTCTGAGGGGATATTTGACCTCATGGAAATGATAATGATATTGCCCTTCCAAGCAGATCCAAAACTGGAAGCCATTAAAAGTAAAGCAAAGGACCGCTACCTTCCTGTGTTTGAAAAGGTACCACTATGCTTTGCATATTACATGAAATGGTGTGGTCTAATAACTGATACATCTTGTTTAAAAACCACTAGATGTAAAATGGACTTGTTGATGAATAAATATGATATAACTACTAAACAATATATATTGTATGTCTTTGACAAACATTCCAGGCGCTGTCTGGGCCCATATACCTGGTGGGAGGTAAGCTAAGCTGTGCAGACGTGCAACTGCTTGAATGCACCCTGATGTTGGAGGAGAAATTTCCTGAAATCCTTGCCGAGTTTCCCAACGTCAAGGTAAATATGTAAAGGTGGCATACTGTATAAGTTGGGTTATACAAAGGAACAAAAACATTAAAAAGATGTGACGTGTTCCTATGAAATCCCAGTATACTGTTAGTAATCATAAGAAAAATACACACTGATAACTGAGTGCTCTGTGTAAGGATAACTTGGTTTTTCTCCAGGCTTTCCAGGGTAGGATGACCCAGATTCCTGCCATCAACAGGTTCCTGCTGCCAGGCAGCAAGAGAAAGCCACAGCCAGATGAAACCTATGTGAAGACCATCATGGAGGTGTTCAAAATCAAAATTCCACTGTTATAAACTGATCCCTACATTCCTCACATGGGAAGTGGGAGTTATTCATTATGTGGATCAACTATAGTTGCTGGTTTATATTGCGGTGATTATGGTTTATGTTGGGGTAATTAGTGCACTATCAAAAAGCATGTCAGGTGGTTTTCAACTAAATAAATTGTTCACTCTTGACGAAAACTTTGAGAAGCTGCTTTGTTTTTGTTTTGTGTGATTTCAGTGACAGAACTTGGATTATCTCCACACGTAAAAAGAAAAGCATAAGGATCATATCTGTTTATTTAGTTTGCCTATTATTACAAAAAATCAAACATTCACCTAATTTTTAAAGGTAACAACAAACAGTAGCATGTCAACCGTCAATGATGCACATGTTTTTTTTAAACTTGGCCTATTTCTTCAGTAATTTAAATTTAACATTACTAACATTGATAGTAGCAGCCTGCAAAAACTGAAGTTGTAGTGTATACAGTAACCGCCGTGCCAGCACAAACAATTGCACCCACAAAACTCATGTACATAATTGTTAGTCTCAAATCATTAAATTGACATTCATGCACATGCTTGTATACAAAAATCAAAAACATGTATTTATTAAAGAACAGATTTACTGGAATAAGATTAGAAGTTAATATTTAATCTGTTAAACACCCACTGGTAGCTGTTGCAAAGCTGCTGGTCACATGAAAGTTAAGTGCCCACACAACCGAGAGGGCTCGTTCTCGCGCGGTAACTGGGAATGCCGTCTCCTTTAAAACAAGGCTTGTTCGATGAGAGCCCTCAGTCTGGACACTGTTATTCCTCCAGTCACACCATGAGGAGTAGTAACAGTCGAAACACCATCAACAAACTGTAAGAAAGACACAGCAAATCAGAATGTAATAAAACAAGTGTGCTATAACCCGTTAGATCATTTCACAATATCTCCTCGATAAACTTTATTGTATGTTGAGCAAGTTCAACTCTGACCTTAGCCCTGACATGATGCCAGCAGGCAGGACTTTTCCAGATTTCTTGTATCTCGTTCCCATCACGAATGAGAGGACTCCCGAGGTAACTGAAAGAAAGAACACACCATGACAATACCAATTTGCTGACTCATGAACTGCTGAAAATCTAGATATATTAGGATTGGATGATCTTAGCCACACTCACTTAATAAGACCTTGATGTCTTTGGGGTCATTAGAGGTGTTGTATGCACCATAAGCAGAGAACCAACCAAAAACTAAACCAGCCATCAGGGACATCACGCTGCCTACAATGACACAGAGACACATGATGAGAATCAGGGTGCACACATGAACGGAATTTCGTTCATTTCGTACAACCTCAAAAGCACAGTATTTCTTTTTATCTTGAGCCTAGAGTAAGTGCTGTGGATATGTATTCCATTCTGTGAAAACTCTGAACAAAGCATCAATTTGTGTCATAAATTGTAACTGTTTTCCTTCTCGAAGATGTATCTGCGTGAACCAACCTTGAACCAATCATCCTCCTCTCCCCCGAGGACTCTTTCTTCTCTATCTACTCTCACGTCATCTAGATAAACGGAGCGATTGTTAGGAAGTGTATACATCCTTGTGTGTTTTATTAAACCTTGAGAACATTGTGAACTGCATCGTGTCACTTTGTTCTCCAAGCTCGCCACTGATTTCAGTATCAACTCACAGGAGGTCAAACCAGTACACGATAGGATTCAAACCACAAAACAATCGTGATTGGCACAAACAGCAAGGAACCACCAACAATCCCTGATCAGAGGACCTCGCAGACCTGCTGATGTAGGGCTGCAGACGCTCTTCCAGTTACCTAGTCTAACATTTTGGAGGACTTGTTCAAAAGCAGCACTCGTCTTCATCTAGGCAATACATGGAAGTCTTCCTAAGGCAGGTGATAAGAGAATTGCAGTAAGACAGGAGGGACTTAGACTTAAGACTTTGACAGACTTTATTGTCATTCAACTGCACATTCACATATACAGTTGAGCAAGATTTTGTTGCAAGGCCCCGGAAAAAGTAAAAGAAAGTAAAGAGAGAAACAGTATAAATGTAAGTATGTGCAATATAAAGAATGTGCAATATATAAAAATAACAAAATGCATAAATAATCCATTCCAACTCAGCTGTGGACACAACGGACCTGAGTTTAGCTTTGTTCCTCAGCTGGTAGAAGCTGGAGCTAACCAAACAATTTACATGCAGGTCAAGACTCAAAGCCAGGGCCATGAAAACACCAAGATCACAGAGGGTAGGTTCAACAGAAGAGGATAGAGAGCCAAGACTTTCAAAAAATATCTTTCAACCTTTTCTCTTGTATCCAATAAATCCTCCAATGGCAATGGCTGCAGCATAGCCAAATCCAATCCAGTCCACTGCCATCACAAAGCTGTAAACAGAAGGTAAGCACAGCGTGTCAGGTATGTTTGCTATTCATGCTAAATAGCAAAGCTGACCAAAACAACAGACTGGTATTCTAACATAATTCAATTCTTAAAGTGAAGCAAATCTTAAATCAATTTAGTTCCCACAAATGAGCAGCTTAGCTGTAAACACTTTACCACAATACTTGTATTGTAGTACTTTTTTTTATTTAACCTTTATTTAACCAGGAAGTCCCTTGAGATTGAAATCTCTTTTTCGAGGGAGACCTGGCCAAGACGGCACACCAGTTACAATTTAAACAAATACAGCACAGACAAAATCTCACATAGAGGAAAGGACAGGTCACATAGGGCAGTTACATTTTTGAATTACATGACATTTTAACATGGCCTTAAATTCATTCAATGGGACTAGATTATTTAAATGGAGCAAGTTTTGCAAATTATTCCAAGACCATGGAGCAAAGTAAGAGAAGGCTTTCTTCCCCAGCTCAGTAAAAACCCTTGGAACCTGGTAAGAGCGCCACCTGGTGGAACGGAGATGAAAATGGCTGGAATTTAGCTTGAGGAGATTACATAAATATGCCGGCAGTTTACCCAACATGGCCTTGTATAGAAAAATATAAAAATGAAGTTGTCTACGTAGACTCAGTGAAGGCCAGCCTACCAGTTCATACAGCGTACAATGATGAGTACGGGAATAAGAGTTAGTTAAGAAGCGCAGAGCACTATGGTAAACAGAATCTAACAGGTGGAGAGTACTAGAGGCAGCATGCATGTGGACAACATCGACATAGTCCGAAACACTAAAAATAGTAGCCTGAACAAGTGTTTTCTGGCTGACATGTTAAAACAAGTTTTATTCTCAATAAAACACCAGCCTTAGTTTCAAGCTTTTTTACAAGTTTTTCAACATGAACTTTAAAAGAAAGTTTGTTGTCCAGCCAAAACCTAAATACTATATGATGAAACATTTTCAAAAGTCTCCCCTTAATGTGTTAATAGTTAATTATCTGGGGATTGGAACGAGCCCTTGAAAACGTCATAAATTTGGTTTTCTTAGTATTAGCACTAACTTAAGGCCATGTAGAGAAACTTGAAGCTGTTAAAGGCAACTGAAGGTCATGCATGGCTGATTCAGTGAAGAGGCAACTGAATATATCACAGTATCATCTGATAAAGGTGCAGTTTAGCAGTTCGCACGTCCTTTCCAATGTTATTTATGAATATAGAAAATAAAATGGGGGCTAAAATCGAACCTGAGGAACACCCATAGAATTCTAAAAGTCTGATTTAAGACCATCTATAGAAACACATTGTGTTCGCTCTGTAAGATAGTTTGAACCAAGTAATAGCGTGTTCCTAGCCAATGTTAATTAATCTATTAGTAATAGCTTATGGTCAACTGAGTCAAATGCTTTGGACAGATCCACAATAATGCAGCGCAGTGTTGCTTCTGGTCCAAGGCATTTATGATGCATTTAATAGTAGCAAAGTTGCTGTAACGTGCTGTGTCCAGCTCTAAACCGACTGGACATCAGTTAGATAGTTGTGCTCTGCCAAGTAGTCTTTTAATTGACAGTTTACTTGAGCTTCCAAAATTTTTGCAAGAATAGAGAGTTTGGAATGGCCTATAATTGGGAAGATCTGAAGGGTCGCACCCTTTAACAAAGGAAGCATAGGCTGCTTTCCATATTTAGGAATTGAATTTGTCTGCAGACTACAATTAAAAATGTATGCTAAAGGCTTAGCTATAAATTCAGCTCAACTTTTAATAAGAAAGGTTCTAGGTGTTGGTCCTGCTGATTTTTTGGGTCAATAGCTTTAAGAGCAATACAAACATCCTTTTAAAAATGGGTCTAAAAACCAAGGTTGCCGGTGCTGTTTCAGAGCTGGAGTCGGAGCACTGTAACTTGATTTGGACTATTTAAGATAAAGCCAGCTGATACAAAGTGATTGTTAGTGTCCAATTATGTCAATTTTGTTTTTAATTTAACTGAATCTACAAAAATATGTTGTGGGAGACCTGCAGACGAAGAATGGAATCAGACAGAGAATAATTTCTTCCAGAATTTACCGGGGTTAGTAGGTTTTCAGATACATTTTAGATAGTAATCTGATTTAGCTTTTGGTCATGCTTGGCATTATTTTTCTAAAGTTCTGAAAGCAGTCCAGTCAGCAAAGAATTTGTGGCTTGAGCTTTCCCCATGCAACTTTCTTTCGATCTAGACTAACTCTTCAGAAACCATGGGTTATTCCTTCCGCTGATCCTAAATTTCTTACAGGAGCATGCTTATTACAGATAGCTGAAAAGGCATAAAATATTCCCAGCATGTTCACATCAGGTATCAGACGACATTTTCCAAATTACAATTGTACAGATCATGAATAAAAGCTTGTTCATTAAAAGTTTTAAAACACCTTTTAAAAACATAACAGGTTTATGTTAGGTAGTTTTGTGTCTCTATACAAGCAATCGCACAGTGATCACTGACATCATTGCAAAAAACAGCAGACGATGTGTATTTATGTGGCATGTTTGTAAGAATGACGTCCAACAGTGTTGATTTGCTATGATCTCTCGGGTTGATACGTGTTGGGGTGTCAATAAGTTGTGTGAAATTTAGTGAGTCAGATAGGTCTTTAATATTCTCAGAGGCAGGGGAAAGCCAATCCCAGTTAAGGTCACCCATTAGAATTACTTCAGAGTCCTTAAAGTTAAGTAGTACATCATAGAGAGAAGAAATAGTTTCTTTTGTAGCGGAGGGTGGCCTGTAACAGCCAACAACAGTCAGGTGTGTGTCCTTGTATAAATTTACTTTCAGTGCCAGTAGATCAAATTGTTTGGCTCTACTTACTGACAATGTCACTGAGCTTAAACATTTTGATTTCACATATATAGCAACTCCGCCCCCTTTACCTAAACGATCTGCTCTGAAAATATTATAGCCATCAATAGCAATCATATTGTCTGTTATTGTAGATTTTAACCAGGTTTCTGATAAGACCATGATGTCCATATCCGTTGCATCAACCCACAGTCACTTTAACCCGTGTGATCTACCCAGAAGATCTCTAGGTGTCGCTGTGAGACCTTTAATGGTTAAAACCTTTTTTTCTTTAACTGTCTATGGTTAAAACATAAAACGACAACAGGGGAAGCGTAAAAACAAACCTGCACGCATATTCTAGTACAATTTACTGCATGCGAAGTACGCCTTGTTGTCAAATTATCATTACACATTACGGTAACTTAATTCGTCTTGGTAAATATCACGTACCTCGAATCCAAACAAATGAGCGGCAGCACGTAGCTAGAAACGTTACCTTCAATCTGTGACTGCACTTCCTTGTTACAAATCATAATACGCATGCGCCATTTAATTCGGACTGTGTTCGTTGACATTTGATAAGGTGGGAATCATAGACTGAATATTAAGGGTCTATGAAGTGAATGTAGTATTTCGAAAGATGGTTCATTTTTCTTTGGTTCTCAATTTAAAAAATAATATATATATATATATATATATATATATATATATATATATATATCTTATTACATATAAGGAATTACTTCTACAGCAAAAGGAGGACGGGGAAAATTTGATTGGAACTCTTTATATTTTAACATTCACTGGAAATCAACATGGCTTCTAGTACAAATTTGTTATCCTCAATAAACTGAAAAACTTTCAATTCAAAATACTGCACAGTATTTATCTTACTAAAAAAACGGTTTGAAGATTTGCTGCTGTGGATATTAAATGTGAATTTTGTAAAATTAAAGAAGAAACTATTATACATCTATTCTGGGAGTGTTGGTTTTCTGCGGAGTTCTGGGAAAAAAATGGGAAATTATCTAAATATTCAAAAGAATTACCAAATTAAATTGGAAACTAAAGATGTTATTCTTAATTACGATTACAAAAACAAAACAATAGGCATGTCAACCTGTTAATTCTACAAGGGAAATTTCATATCCATAAAGCAAAATTTGCTAAATCTTGGCCAGCTTTTATTCCCTTCAGGATTGCATTTCGGAAATTCTTTTTTGAGTCTATCCAAATTATTAATAAAAAATGTATCTATATAGCTGATCTACTGCTTTTTAAAGAATTATGATTATATAGCCTTCATTCCATTTAATCTTGTCTATGTATTTTATATTATTTTCTACCCTTTTTTTGCTGCTTATGTTTAAATGACTTCCTTAAATTTCATATATATATTATATATAAAAACACACCACACACATATATACAGTGGTGTTGAAAAGTGTTTGCCCCTTCCTCATTTCCTGTTCCTTTGCATGTTTGTCACACTTAAGTGTTTCGGAACATCAAACCAATTTAAACAATAGTCAAGGACAACACAAGTAAACACAAATGCGATTTGTAATGAAGGGGTATTATTAAAGGTGAAAAAAAATCCAAACCATCATGGCCCTGTGTGAAAAAGTGATTTCCCCAACTAAATAATGGTTGGGCCACCCTTAGCAGCAACAACTGCAACCAAGCGTTTGTGATAACGTGCAATGAGGCTTTTACAGCGTCCTGGAGGAATTTGGCCCACTATCTTTGCAGAATTGTCCTAATTCAGTTACATAGAGGGTTTTCGAGCATGAACGGCCTTTTTAAGGTCATACCACAACATCTCAATAGGATTCAGGAGGACTTTGGCTAGGCCACTCCAAAGTCTTCGTTTTGTTTTCTTCAGCATTCGGTGGGGGACTTGCTGGTGTGTTTAGGATCATTGTCCTGCTGCAGAACCCAAGTCGTTTCAGCTTGAGTACACGAACAGATGGTTGGACATTCTCCTTCGGATCTCTTGGTAGACAGCAGAATTATAGTTCCTTCACGGCAAGCTCCAGGTCCTGAAGCAGCAAAACAGCCCCAGACCATCACACTACCACCACCATATTTTACTGTTGGTATAATGTTTTTTATGAAATGCAGTTCCTCTACGCCAGATATACTTGGACACACACCTTCCAAAGGTTCCACTTTGTCTCATCGTCCACAGAATGTTGTCCCAAAAGTCTTGGGGATCATCAAGATGTTGTGGAGAAATTGAGACGAGCTTGATGTTCTTTTTGCTCAGCAGTGGTTTTCTCCTTGGAACTCTGCCATGCAGGCCATTTTTGCCCAGCCTTTTCCTGATGGTGGAGGCATGAACGCTGACCTTAACTGAGGCAAGTGAGGCCTGCAGTTCTTTGGACGTTGTTGGGGGTCTTTTGTGACCTCTTGGATGAGTCGTCGCTGCGCTCTTGGGGTAATTTTGGGCGGCCGGCCACTCCTGGGAAGGTTCACCACTGTTTCCATGTCTTCGCCATTTGCGGATAATGGCTCTCACTGTGGTTCGCTGGATTCCTAAAGCTTTGGAAATGGCTTTATAACCCTTTCCAGACTGATAGATCTCAATTACTTCTTTCTCATGTTCCTGAATTTCTTTGGGTCTCGGCATGATGTGTAGCTTTTAAGGATCTTCTGGTGGACCTTACTGTGTAAGCAGCTCTATTTAAGTGATGCCTTGATTGTGAACAGGTGTGGCAATAATCAGGACGGGTGTGGCTAGAGAAATTGAACTCAGGTGTGGACAACCACAGTTATAGTGTTTTAACAAGGGGGGCAATCACTTTTTCACACAGGGCCATGATGGTTTGGATTTTTTTCACTTTGATAATAAACACTCCATTTACAATTGCATTTTGTGTTTACTTGTGTTGTCCTTGACTATTGTTTAAATTGGTTTGATGTTCCGAAATACTTAAGTGTGCCAAAATTGCAAAGGAACAGGAAATGAGGAAGGGGGCAAACACTTTTTCACACCACTGTATATATACATACATATACTGTATATGTATATATACATATATATACACATTTTTCCATCTTTTTTTGTATGATGCCGAATTGTTTAAACATTGTATAACCTGTTTTTAAAAAAAAAAAAATCGTATAGAAATTCCCCGACCATATAAGATATATAGAAGAAATAAACGTAATCTAAGAAATAAATGTAATGAAAAATAAGAAAAAACATGTTATAAAAATATATATAACCAATTTACATTAGCATTTTTGGCAACACCAGACCACATTTTTACCATTTATTTGTTTGATTCGTTGTCTCAGTCAAGTTTTGGCCTGAATTCTGGTAGTGTATTGTTTCTGACACCATCTCAGAAAGTATGGTCTTATTGAATACCAAGTCTAATAACTCTCAAATACATTTTTCTTTCTCTTGGGTACATTCAAAAATCCAGAATTCTTCAGTTTTCTACCAAAAACCTTCAATAAATTGTATCTGGAGGGATTGTCAGCCCCACTTCGGTGTTCAAAAAGTAGCTACATAGATACCGGTTGGTCCCCTTGTTTAGATAAAGCTGCCAAATGCTGCCTGCTGTTTCCATTGTACTCAATGAGGACATGGCAATAAGGTACACAATGCACAAAGGACAGTAAGTGGGGCGTGGACAACATGGGTCCAACAGCAAATTGATCCTGGCCTGGGAGCTCAACCCCTAAACCTGTAGGATTTACTTTAGCATTCTTGCTCTGATAATGAAGTTTCCAAACATAAAAAATAGTTAAGTGTAACTCAATTAATCAGCCTAACTCTGGCAGTAAAACATTGTGCCAGTAGTATGCAAATATACTTGTGCATCTCTACGCGTTTAGAATCAGAACAGTAAGACAAACTTGACTCCCAAAAGAAAACCACTTTATTTCACTCTGACCAACCCATGTCCAGAACTTTACATAAAAGCTTTCATCATTTAATAATATAGTCCTCAAAAAGTGTAAATCAATGCATTCTTTGAGCAAAATAAGCCACAATTACCTGTAGACAATGTGACCACATGCTCCAGCAGAGCGCTTCCATGCAGTCACCTGGTGGTGACTAGAGCTGAGGACCATCTCTTCCAAAGAGAAGGCACACATTTCCAAAACCAGTTGGCATTAAATACTGTCTACATAGTTTTCCACATGAGTTAGTCAGATCTCGTCAGGATAAAAATGACTATAAAATGACTGACAGCAGTCATTTAAGAACAAGAAAGTATTATTCAAGTGAGGTATTGGAGCGACATGTAAAAACTATGAGATTTACTGTCTCAGAGTAACTCCAGAAAAGGACGAGACAGCAAACATGTAAAGTGACTCGTGGGAAAATGCAATGGTCGCGTTACAGTAAACAACAACAGAGGACAGAGAGTGAATTTCACAACACGGGGACATTTATAACATAAATGGCTTTGAGTTCACAGGAACCTGTGATATACTCTTATCATGGCTTTGTCAGCTTTTTGCTAGGTAGATACTTGTGTTAGCTGTAACATGGTATTCAAAGTAACAAATGTATATAAAAGTGATGGAACTGTGAATATACCATTATATACTGAATATATAAAAAAATCAAGTTCTAATGTATTTAGGCCAACAAAAAAAGGCATCAAGTTTCTTTGCGGTCATCTGGGCTGGCATTAAATAATTATTGCTCAACTTCAAACACATGTAGACCACCATGGTTAATACACCAGGTTTTGGCAATGATTGACATTGAGATGAAAGCAATATTTATTGGTAGAACAGACTCAAAAATGTACAATAGATAATTTTTTTAAGGATATCATTAATAGTAAAATCAATATCTTGGGTGTTGGAAATCGAAAAAAACATTCACTATTTCATATATGCATAAATGAGTTTTATAGCTACATTCATTATCAGTATATAAAATAAATTGATGTCATATGAATATTTATGGTAAACAATGCAGCTGGTGTCATGTTTATGAGCCTCTAAAGAGGACTATATGCTGTTTATTTTGTTCCAACATAAAAACATCACACTAAATAAGCAAAGTGCATAAACTTTCTAACATGGGACTTGGCATGAATAACATAACCAATGCCAATGAGTCAGTGCATTTAAAAATTAATAATCTATCATCGACACTTTTTTCATTGTTGTTATATGTCATATCAGAGCTTTAAAACTGGCCACTGTTTGACGGGATGGTGAGCATGCATTAATACTGATTTGACTAAATGGGGGGGAATTACTTTTATAGGTATATAGCTAATTGTATTTCATGGAAAGATAACAAGGGGCATTTTTGAGAATACCTTTCACCAAATCCACTCATGTTTTCTTATCATTTTAGGCTGCAAATCCAAATAACGCGAGGGAACAAATAGCACAAAAAGCGTAACATTTCTCTGTATCTCCGTTCAGCTTTCAGCTCAAGGTCAACAGTGAGCCAGACACGTAGGTTAAATCTCTGATCCTCTTATCAGATACTGCTCTGCATCTGGAACACACCTTGTGTTGTTGTGATACAGGAAAATGGCTATGTCTCTCCTTGTCTTTTGCGCGTCTCACTGCGGCAACCTCTGCCCTGTTCGTTAAGGAAAAGCATTCACCCACAGCCAGCCCAGCAGTGTCCCGTACACCCAGGTTCTCACGTACAGTTTCCTGCCGTTCTCCGTCAGCAGTAGTGGCAGTGTCAGTCCCCCCAAGATCATCACTGATGGGAGGGTTTTAGAAAGGTTCAGAGGCAAATGTTTGCCTTCCCCAGGGAACTTGCATATTTTGTCTCCATCCTCTGACTCGTAGAAATCCGTCAGCAGCCTTTGAAAAGACAGATATTCTCTCAGGGAATTCAGCCTATCTTTGAAAAGAACAAGTGTACAAAAGCTAAACAGAACATTGCAAAGTTCTGTCTGACAAAAGTTCACATAAGGATTTTTTACAGCAGTTACAGCACAAAAACTACAACTAAATCACACTGGGGATTTTTTCTGTGCCTTGGTTGGTGTTGTCAATGTTGGCCTCAATAGATTACCATTTTCCATCCGGACTATATTCAAGACACCAACTATCATTTCAAAACACTTCTGAAACTTCCAGTCTATATCACAGGCTCTGGACTTTGTCTTTCACGTACCCCAAGTAAAATGATCTTAGGGGTGCAACTAATGATCACTTTAATTACCCATTAATCTGCTGATTTATTTCTTTAATAGTGGTTAGAGAACCACCGGTCTAAACTAAAAGGAACTACACATTAGACAATTTTCTGAATAAGCTTAAAGTTTTTTTAGAAGCTAAGATACATATATGTGCTTAAAACTGGTGGCGTGCATAAGCAAAACATTTAAAAACATCACTGCGATATATATTGATTGAATAACATGCAATTTCAAGATGATTAATTGTTCCACCCACCCACCCACACACACACACACACACACTTACCGGTCCTTGATTTCAAACCGCTCGTGCAGCCACCTGCGGAAAAACAGTGGCTCTGGAGGAATTTCCTTTATGTCCACTCGGTCAAAGTGTATGTGGACTCGGGGACATTCTTTGCACAGGAATTCTGTCAAACACAAAAAATAAAGAGACTAAACAAAAACAGGAAAATCCTTTCAGCAAAATGGCACGTAGAGCAAGCACTTAAAATCAACATGATGTGACAATGATAGATTGGAGCTGCTCTGACGCTGGGATGCCAGGGCTCTGATTCAAGAGAGGAAAGACTGGGAACGTACAACAGCTTGTTGGTCAAACTGGTGCACCAGAATAAGATAACCAATTCTCAAGATAGAATTAGACCAAATGCACAGATGTGATAAAATCAGTGAAGAAATTAGACTAAATCAAGACAAGTGTAAATGTAAAAAAGTCAGTGAAGTTCAACTTAATGTCTGAAATACTAAATGTTCTGAGTTTCAACTGAATATTCATTATTTGTATATGACAGAAATCTGCATCACCCATGTTCCTAAAATAAAAAAAAAATGTTTTAAGTTTTTAAGTGTCAAGTCAAAATTAAAACTGTCAAGAGGACTAAAGAAAGAAAAGGCTCAGAGAAGGTCAAGCATAAAAATGTAACCAAGTGTGAACACTCAAGGCTACACGTGTATCCCCAGAGACCTTCAAGTTCCTGTTTCCACAACATGCAATATTATCAGGAAACCGGGCGCTGCAGCCAAGAGAGGAAACCTGATCGAAGTCCGCAGCGAAAGATTGCTTCATTAGTGGAGAGAGCACCTCAGTCAGCTGCTGCACAGACTTCAAAATCGATCAGACCCAATATGTGCCACTTCAATAAACACTGACAACTCAACGAAAGACGGTTAGTGTGGACGGAGGCTCAGAAGGAGAGACACACAAACACATGAGTTATTTTTGCAAGAAGACACATGAAGCCAAAGTCACTCTAAAAAGAAAAAAACAACCATCTGAGCCTCCACTGTCTGCAGCACATTTGTGTTTGAGCGGAACAATGTTCCAAAACACACTTTAAAAACAACTTCCTGGATAGAAGAAGGAAATCAACTCTTTGCTCTGTAGTGACAATGCCTCCTAAACTAAATCAGTTTTAATAAAAGTTAAAAATGAATCTTAAAATGTTGAGTCGTCAGAAAACAAAGAGGAGACCAAACTGCTACTAAAGAGGTGCAGGGAGCTAGCTAGCTTTATTAACACAAGTACTGGATGGCAGATCATTTGTTATGCAGTGTTCATTTAATTGAATGCATTGAATTCTCAATCAATAAGACGTTAACCGGGTGCCTG
The DNA here is from genome assembly GCF_008692095.1 of Etheostoma spectabile. Lineage (NCBI taxonomy): Eukaryota > Metazoa > Chordata > Actinopteri > Perciformes > Percidae > Etheostoma > Etheostoma spectabile. The sequence continues at coordinate 14,067,478 of NC_045749.1, read as the reverse complement.
TGTGGCCTAGTTGGTAGAGCACACGCCCATAAATAAAGGATCAGTCTTCGACGCACAGTGTTTGAGTCCGACCTGCGGCCCTTTCCTGCATGTCATTCCCCCTCTCACTCCCCTTTCATGTCTAAGCTGTCACAATAAAGGATCTGCAGAAAAAAAACATCTGCCTTGGGAAGTAGGTGAGTAAACTAACATTGCCAAAGAAACAGCACATAATACAAACTAACAAACCTTGCTGAGCTGAAGACCTTTATTCATTAAATTCTGGACTCCATAGAATGACGGGGACCCATCACATGCCAAAACAATTACAAATATATACAAATATATACAAATATATTTAATGTTCAACCTTTGGGTTAGCATTTACAGCATAATCTGCTACATTTACATTTTTAACTTGTCTGGCCATTCCTTCACAAGTGACAAAACTGAGTCGATACTATAGTTATCTTTAAAATTGATATATTTTTAAATTCTTTTAACATGTATTGCTCAAATTTCAAATCAGCTACTGGCCTTGCCAATAGTTTAAAAATGCTGTTAATAAGTTATTACATACAAAGGTACACTTTATGTTGTGTCCTTTTTTACATGGACGGACTACTAATGTTTAAAGTGCCAATAAAAGAAATTACTTTTTTCCAGGACTTAGGGTGTTGTTTTGTGTCTCTGGTGCTTCCACACACATACAAACTTGGGTAAAAAACTATCCTTGCTGTTTTGAGTGAGATACAGGTTTCGGAATGTCCTCTCCCTTCAGTCTCCGGGTGAGCAGTTTAAAATCTGCACGGATTTCTACGTCACTAGCCTAGATGAGGTGGCTAACCGTAGCATGCTGGCGCGAGCATGCTAGCTTGTTTTAAATAGCAAAACACTGCTACAACTAGAGATGCTTCCCGATACAGATTCCGATACCTGAACTTGAGTATCGGCCGATACAGAGTACTCAACCAACACCAGTGTGTCATATGTTTTAACAATTGTGTACTATTATACCTGGATGTGATATGATTTCTATATTTGTTGTCGGTCTGGCTCAGGTTAAACTCTTTCCCAGGTCAAACACAAACAATGAATGCCGTAGAACTTTCTTTTTTCATGTTAGTTATAAAAGGAAAAAGAACATAAACTACGTTAACGTAGATTTTCTTTAGGGTTTTATTACGTGGTATCGGATCGGTGCATAAACTCCAGTACTTCCTGATACCAGCATTTTAGGCAGTATTGGAGGCAATCCCGATACTGGTATTGGAAGATCTCTAGCTACAACACACACACTAGTTCACCATAATCTCCAAAAGCACTACTACCATGTCCCTGTTCTGCAGGTATTCCACAAGTGCGCCCTCATTTAGAAAAAGTCTACCAGCTAATCCTGCCTTGTACTGACCAAAGTTGGAAAAACAGTAGCTAGCTGATGTTACCTAGCTACTGCAAATGTGCGAATCCCCCCCCCCAAAAAAGTCTAGAAGTGAGATATCTCACTCTGTAGCAAAAACAGAGACCTAAACACACAGGGTGAAAACAGGATCTGGAGCAATGTGCGGAACAACAAAAATATGCCATTTTCTGAAAATGAAACCATATAAACCTATTCTGGTACAACCTCAAAATACAATTATGAACATGAAAATGAGCATAATATGAGCACTTTAACATTCACAGTGAGAGGTTAAATATATTCAAAGAGATTTCATTGTTTTTGATCAAACTCAATATTAAGTCTATTATCTCTGCCAACTGACATCAATTGTGATATAAACTTTGGAACACAAGTCACGTACTTTACACTACCTATTCCTCAACATTGTCCCATCACATGGGTGGAAATGATTCAAACTGTTCATACTGATGAGAAACATTTGTCAGATGTTAGTTTGGAGTCTTGTAGCCGCAGTGTGAATGCAGCCTTGAGTCACTTCCACTTCCTTCTGAAATCACTAAAGTCACCTTCACCACATGAGACCAGGAAGTGCGTGATGATGAGAAGAATGCTTTTCTAGTCGCCCTGTTTTGTTTGCTAGAAACACATCGATGTTTATTCCTGATTGAAACGGGATGTTGTTGTTTTTACATTCAAACAGTGCTCATTGAGCAACCGGGAAAAAAAGAATAATCAAAAACTCCAAAACACGGAGTCATGCTGTTTACAGGAAGACACGGCTGTTAATGGGTAACGTTTGCTATGTGATTTGAGGCGGTGTACACCGTGTTGCAGGATTGATGATACACGGCCTGTGTGTCTTTGGATACACTGATCAACAGAAAATAGAAGCAGACTGCAGCTGCTGTTTGCTAAAAAAACAAATCAAATCTCCTGCAGTAACAACTGGAATCTACACAATTTTTTTTTAAATCGAATCAGCTCCACAGGTTTTTGTATCTTTATGTTTATGTTGATTCTGCCGGGACTATGATTGAATCTCAAGATGTTAATTAGTTAGCTGGTGGATGGCACGTTCCAAATCAAGGGAAGCAATGCCATGAAGGGTATAATTTATTTTTAAATCATTTCAGCGAGGGAAGAGTTATACCTGTTGCTGTACGGGTTGCATTCCAGCTCCTGATGTGGTCCGGCCGATACGATCGCATTAATGTTAGTTTTGTCTTATCCACATAGGACATCCAGATAAATGTGAGGTGTACATGAGCAACAAATGGAATCATGTTGTTTTTCACCATATTACTGTCTGATACTGTAAATAATACAACGGAAAAGGAGTGATGACTGGACAGAATAGAATCCTTCTGGAGTGAACTGGTGAGACTACTCTGTGGGTTGGCCTGGCTAACTCCCCTGGAGGTGGGCTTGCATTTACATGTATTCTAGTTGCATGTGTCCTGTATGGCTTTACACCCTCTACAAATAGTATTTTATTTAAACTGTTACTGTCCGCTTACCTGGCATTGATGGTGCAGGTTTTCTTTGACCAGAGGGGTCCAGTGTTCCCTCGTAGGCCACCGTGACGTCATACACAGCGTCCAGGTGGTCTTGCATGGCCTCGAAGGCTATGTGAGAGGCCTTCATTCTGGGTGTAAGTGTGTGTTTCAAGACAGCCAGCCCTATGGAAAGGAACAGAAGTAAAACATTATTTATTAAAATAGATTGCCTGATTAAATGCAAGTTATATTAACAGTGGGAATATTAAGCATGCCATGTCAGCCTACACAATAGAAGATGCAAGCCATGTAATCGCAACTTCCTCAGAGTGAGTTTGGCTGAGAACCTTTGTTATATGTCATCTTCCTATTTGTGCTGTAATTTTTTTGTCAACTCTCTACTATCAAAGTAATGGCTAAAACCCCTCCAAAACCTTAAACATGAATACATAAGAACACAGTAATGTTATGTAAATGCTTGTGTTTTGGTCAGTTACTGCACAATCTGTTGTTTCCCTGTCGACATGGCACCACCCTCTGCTCACTAATACCTCACTAATAGCAGATAATGTCATGTGCACATGTTGGCTCTCCAGAACGATTTATTTGGATTAATGGGGGAAGGTGATATTCGGAGCTGTGGTCCAGAGATACGCTTAATCTCTGCAGAAATGGATGCAGCTTATGAGTCGGCCCGAACAACCCACCGCCCAAAAGCATTACAATAATCATGTTGATGCAACAACCGTATTTAGCTGTGAAATTGTAAGCTAGATCTCAACTTTATATTGCAGATAAATAAAACCACCATTTAAATCAGTTTATTTCACACACCATGCTAAAAAAAAAAAAAAATAGAGTCCTCTCTTTCAAACTGATTCTTTGTGAGCAACACATTCTCTCTTATTGGCCAGCCACAGGTCAATTTAGTCCTCAAACCTTTGAGCTGCACCAGCTGGAATATTCAATAAGCGGTTTTGGTGGACACTAACCAATTGCTGGCACCACACCACTAATCCAATGATGATAGAAATTAATATAGTTTTTTTAATTAATTCTTCAACAAAAAGGGTTCTAACTGTCCAAGACTGATATAATAGGAAATATTAGTGTTTTTATACAATTCTCCCTTTGTTGTACAGTTCTGAACTTTGCAATACATGATTCTAATAATAAATAATGATATAAACCAAATCAAAATGATTTTTAAATAATTTTTAAATCCATATGCACAACAGTAACTTTTACGGGTGATCACAGATCACTCAATAAGACTGAGGGTATGTGGCAAACTATCATAAAAAGTACCTTCTTTTGTAGCAAAAGCCTGACTGTCAGCGATGACGTTCTTGAGCTCTGGATTATACCGAGTTCCTTCTGGAAAGATGACAAGGTACATCTGCGGAGAGAACACATTAAATCAAAGCCGTTTGTTTCTTACTGCACTGGCCAGAATGGAATGTCTAACATTGACAGGATTTGTTGAACAAGAAACATGGAAACCAAACACAGAACTGAACTTATGGTTAGAAGATACACCATTTTCACAACCTCGTTGTTTTGAATCAGTGTGGATTGCAACTGAACTGAAAACTGAATTTATAGTTATGTAGACTCAACATACTGCTATATCCCTTCTTCTTTTCAGGTCAACAATAACCAGGAAGTAGTACCCTTCTGATCAGTACTTTAGCACTGTAGTACTGAATGATATGTATAAAAATCATTCTTTTTAATTTTGTGCAAAATAGGTATTTGATGTGCCAATGAGGTAGCAAACTAATGAATGAGTTTTTAAAATGCTTCATAATGTATGTGTAAATTACTGGAATCAACAGGCAAGTAAGCAATTTGATTTAGAGTTAATTTGATGAATTTCATTCAAACAGGAACAAAGATGAAAATGTATCGTACAGGTTTATATGAGTGCACGAATTTGTGACAACTGGTTATGTTAACTTTCCCCACTTCACAACAGAGCTTTCATATAGTCCCTTCAGGTCACCAGGACCACTTCTGTCTACATATGCACGCACGCACACTAATCCCCCACAGTTAAATCCCAAAACAGTGATTAAAAACAAGCCCTTTTAACACAATAACACACGCTGCAATTGAACCCTCCTGCATCGAAAATCTGATCCCTTTCATTTTATTGGTGCTGGTGACAGATGTTCTGTTAATACTAATTCAAGAAACTGTTCACATCAAAAGCCTAGTAGGGTAAGAAGAAAGTTTTGGAAGTTTTGGACGATTATTGCACAAACCTCTGCAGTGAATTTAAGCGGTGAACGTTTAAAAAGCTTCCGACATCTCTCCATTAGTGCATGTATAGGTCCTAGGCATGTGTGTAATTGACAACCGAGTGAAAATAATGTAATTTCCTTAAGGCAGGAACAAAATCATGATCTTTGAAGTCCTTGCTCTTCTTTGAACATTATTATAAACTGAACTTCCATCTTTGAGGGGGAAGACATGACGGCATACAGTATGTCAACCTTATTGAGTAAATGTGCATGCCGTCCATAGGCTTGTTTAGAACATTCATAAAGTGTACTCACTGGTGCACCACATTGAGCCTGAGTGGAGAGCTTCTTCTTCATCGCCATTTCATTAAACTTTGCACTTCGTTTCACATAGGCACCTCCATGCTGAAACAGACAGATAATCTTATGAGAACAGCAGTGGAGAATGTGAATCAAGTTTAATTTACATCACTATATCTGCAATTTACATTGACATACAGATACTCAAACAGTTGTATTACCTGAGAGAAATACCATCCGTACAGCGGGAGCCATTTGAGTCCATCTTTAAGGACGTATCTGACATGGCCGAGAGCACTCTGCCTGATGGCGAGCATGTCAGCAATGATCCAGTCAGCTACAAGGAATGCCATTGGTAGAGATTAGACATTTACTTCAATTGGTGCTTGACACTAGATTAAGATTTTGATTAAATGCAATACCTGTACATTGGTGATTAGACAGGTAGATCACATTCTCCTTGTTCTTTGGTATATCTCCATATATAACAATCTACCGAGAAAACAGGTTGAAGGCATTAGACTTAAGCTAAATGGTAGACTCATCCGTTTGGTTAATTATTCTATATTAAGATAAAGATTTAATTGTTTTGTTAAATATTTAAGCTGGAACAGGGATTTGTTTCCAGATCATATTGATTTTGCCCTTCTTTTTTTTTTTTACAAAAACTCAACCAGCATTGAATACAGCTTTTCAATAAACCTAAGATGATTAATTAACAAGTTCATTCCAATCTATTCATGTGGCCTCAGTTGGTGGGACAGCACACAGTTTATTACACAAATCACATCATATCAGAAATGACATCTCTCCACCAACAACACTATCGCTGTTTGTCTGCAAACTCTAACCGACAAAAACACCAACTGTAAAAGGAGTGGCAATCAAAAGGCAAAAGACTGCATACTTTCCTGCCATACATCTGGTTAAGCAAGATCTTGTTTATTGGCCTCTGTGACCGGCTCCACTTTACATTTTGTTATTTCAAGAGTTCCAACAAATGTTGACACCCGCAAAAAAAATGCACTGATCTGCATGAGGTGTGCATGCAATATTCAATAAAAAGTAAAGTAGTCTTCAGGCGCAGCCAGTCAGAGGGAGCTGTCACTTATCAATCAATTTTACTTATGGCTGTGTACTTGTATTTTTATTATCAGAATAGATATGAATGGCTAAAATTCCCTTAATAAACACAGTTCTACACATGGTGACCAAACTAACCCACTGAGTTTAGTGTCAGTCAGATTTACTGCAGGTTTACCCGCATTAAATGAAGGCTCACTCACCTCAACTCCTGTGTAGTTTTCAAAAAAGAACAGGACCATACTCTGGTACACTGAGTACAACCGGTCGTCCAATCTGTGATACACCCTCGCTGGTAAGACGGTTGAGAGTAAGCGCCATGTCCCCCATGACAGCAGATAAACTGGGGCTGTTCCCAGCATAACTGTGGCAGGAAACCAGTACCGCAGCGAGTATGTGTGCACAACAAAGGAAAGCAGCATTTTCCCACCTTTGGCTCCACTAAAGTAACAAAAATCCCTGAAGTACACTGTAGGACAGTACTACTGTGAGCACCGTGAATAAGTTGCCAACCCTATCTATCTGACACCACACCTGGCCTACTTTCAGCACACCTGTCCTGATAAGTCAGCATATGAAAGTGAGAGAGCTGCAGCAAAAGGGGAGTGAAGAGCTAGCTGGCTAAAGCGAATTATAACCTTGTGTGCAAAAGGCAGTTAGCAAAGTCGGCTTATTCGCTAACGTCCACCCATACTGCAATAGAAAAAAACGAAATTAAAATATTAGTACTAACAGCTCAGAAGAGCAAATCGGAACAACACTTAAACCCGAACACTCCCAGTAAGGTTAACGTTACAAGTTAAGAAAATGCGTTAGCGTGCTATTTAACGTGTTTAGCTAGACAACAAGTTTTACCTTACGCTACATTTGACATAAACTGTTTTCTCTCGTGTGGGTGCGACAACAGAGTGCAACCAGTCTATGAGTGCAACCCAAACGTCAGCTCAGTTGTTAAAAGGCTAAATATTTTCTATTGCTTTCCCTAGTTCATCTTTATCCGGTCAGCTTTTCATCAACTAGCTTCTTGCAGCAAATGTCACACACACGCTTTCCTACGTAATGTAACATCGACGAAACTGATTGGTCAAATGACGTGTAGAGGGCAGCCAATAGGCGAGAGCGCACCATGACTTCCATAATGCTCTAGTAAGTCTGGTCCTGCTTTCCCATACATCCATGCGGCTTTCCCTCAAATGACATAGTACTTGCATAGTACCATTTTCAAAAGCAAGTTATAGTGTTTACTTATTTTCTAACAAATGATTCACATTAATTTCAATTTTATAATATTTTATACAAAACAATTCCCTCCGACAGAGATAGGATTTAGTAATGTTTGCAGGGAAGGTGTGGCGATAACAGAGGGCCTGGCCCACAATGCTATCAGTCATATTGTGCTGACCTGAAATTAAATATTTATACAATTCTTTATTTTACTGGACTTGGCCTGATAAAGTGGCTCCAAACGCTGGGTGGAAAGACAAAGAGGCAAGTAAATGTTACAGCTAAAAACTAATTTCTTCATCTACTTGGCAAATTACTGTTCTATAGTGTTTGCATTATACTTCATGACCCTAACATACCACACATGTATGTATTACATACTTTAAAAATAGAAACAGCTGTTTGTGAAAACAAATTCTCAAGTAAGATTTTAGCAAATTTAAAGTATTGTAGTATATGAGTAATTTTGTCACTTTTCATCTCTGCTGCCTAAACACACTGTGATACATCAGCTTGCCATCTGTCACCCAGTGACACGGCTAAATGGACATTTTTGAAGGTTTATCTATAAAACCACTATGATTTTTCCTTTTCAAGACAAAATGGTTACTCCCAAATTAAGTCCATCTCATCACCAGTCAATTTCAATATAAACTGGAAAATTGAAAATTAAATCACTCAAAAAAAGTGATATCTGTTTTGGTCCAGAGGGCATCTGCAGTGTGTTGTCAATTGCAGATCAAGTAAAGTTATTTGTCTTTATTTTAAAGAACATAAGAAAACCAATGATCAAATCAAATTTAAAAAAGATTTTATTAAAAATGACAAATCACAAAACATTTCTGTAAGGATACAGTGTGTTATCTCTATGAGAGTGTTAAACTAGCTCAGAAAGTATTTTTAAAATCACAGCATTATAAATGAAAAACAATCCTAAAGCTCACTCTCTGCCTTGTTGGTCACACACTAATTTATAGGGAAAATGCAAATAATAAAAAGGCTCAACATGAACTATGTAAAAGCAGTTTTCCATGTTTCACAGTAACTTAGGGCGCTGTCGAATGATCGCTAGTCCTCAGAGGTAACATGTTTCCATGGTAACCAGGGACTAAAGTCTTTCAAAACTGAATATTTCAGAGGATTTATGTAAAGCCCCTGAATACAAGCAGGATGATAAACCTGCACAAGAGGAACACTGTATGGTAGAAGCTGAGTGTATGTGACTAGGCACAACATTTATTTCAACTCAAGTCGTAGTCATCATATGACAGGCGCTTCAAATGTGTGATACTATCTGGAATAAAATCACAAAAAATGAGAGATACAATTACTAATGACATAAAGGAAGGACAATAAAGGAAATTAGCATTTAACACAGATTGTGTAAAAGAAAACGTCTCACCCAGCACCCACTGCTCAGACAGGATCCTGCTTCCCTCTGGTCTCCTGCCGCTGTATTTCCCTATGCAGATACCAGCCTGTCGCACAGTTTTGCAGACTGTTCCTCCACAGAGCTGGATCAGCTCCACCAGACTCTGAGTGGGTGGCTGTGAGTGATGGGACACAAACATTGCTGGCTGGCCTTGGAACAGGTCCTGCTGGTGCTCCCCAGCAGACAGGTGCCTCTGGAGACGACAAATCTAAGAAGAGAAACTGCCAGGTTATCCATATGAACTCTATTCAGAGAGGTACAGTCAGCATACAGTGACGCAGAAGCTGATCATCTTCAGCTTCTCTGTAAAAAGAAGGACAGACAACAGCTCGACATACTGACAGCATGCTCATCTGGAAACTACAGGAAGTTACTTACTTATAAATTCAGTCCAATCATCTTTTTAATATAAACTCATTGGACTTTGTAATTACTTTATCAGTTTCAGGTCAACTTAAAATCTTCGGTTACAACATTTAGAGTAAGTTAAATCCCCTCCAATTTTTTCAATTACTCTGGTTAATTAGACCTCTAGTCTGGCTGAAGCTAATAATTACATTATATCACCAAACTCTATGAATGAATAATAGGCATTTTTGACCTGCAGATGCTTTGACTTGTTATAGTAGGAAAAGCACATGTGTTTCTAATAATATTAACAATGTCTCCGATTAATTAATTGAAGTGTCTCAGTAAGCCATGACAGTGTGACAGTGAGCCAGCATACACATTAGCAGGACCCTGAAAGTAAAGCAGCTAAGCGGAAATTAGCTGCTTTAGTTTCCGGGTTTTACAACTGTTTCCTACTGACCCCTGCTGTATCCAGCAGGGGTCAGTTGCTACACTGAAGGGGACAATCTGCTCTATTCTAAAGTTGAATGCCAGGAAACAAGCTTAAACACTTTTGTCAATGTTCACACAGGTTTCACTTAACGTCAGGTAATCAAGGATTGGTCAGAGGGTTCAGAGACAGGGTCAGGTTAACATTAACCCACATTATCCACTTTAAAGGAAATGATTGAAGACTATATGTAAGGTCTATTTTGTGAGAAAGGAGATTTTAAAAAGTAGGAGAAATACAAAGAATACATTTACAAATAGTTTGGTAAAAGTCACATTGGTTGATTGTAGCATGAGGGCATGTTTAGTGTGTGGTATGTTCCATCCCTGTGCATTAATAACGGTTGCCATTCAAGTTTGAGTGATTCAGCCTCAACAGACATCAATGTTTTTAGAATGACGACAAGTCCTTCCTCTTTGGTAATGTGCCTTAAATATGTTGCATTTCCCTTATGCAGTAACTATTACATCAGCCTACTTCCTACAATTCTGTTATGGTATTTCTATCCAACTGCACAGGGCAAATCTACAGCGTTCCTGTCAAAAAATGAAAAATGGTGCAGTTAACAAATGTTATTATACCATGGTAAAATGACCATTCAGTACACAATATAAAGCTCAATCGATCTATAGTTACTTTGCAGACTGTTAAAAATGGACCAAGGTCTGTGGTTTTTCAAATGTTTTACTGCTAGGAGGAGTAAAGAGTGAAGTTACTGAATAGGAGATTGTCTTTGATGGAGGCCCATTCCTGCAGTATAGGACCAAACATCCTCTATGCCAATGTCTTTCCTGGACTACACACCTGCAATCTGTTCCCCAGAGCCCTCAGACAGACTTTAGCAAAAACTAGGTTGGAATAATGCAATTAGGGGGAAATACCACAAACATTCTATGTTGTAGCTGTAAAAGCTGTATATGGCTATATCATCATATGTTGCGGGGAGCCAGTTCCCTAATTGTTCTAGAAAACGTAACCCAAAGGTGACGCATTCTCAGAACCATTTTCTAATTAAAAACATTTTTTCTTTAAGCCACAGAAAGTTTTTTTTACTAATTCAATCATTTCAGGCATGTTGTCTGAAAAATACTCGGAACATGCCTATGACAATTCTGGAAAATATCCAATCTTTTTATAGAATATGTCTTAGTAGTAGTTCTGATGATTTACATTATTAACAGTTACGCTAGACAGACTCACAATGTGTGGGATCACTTTTTGTCG
>NC_045749.1:14035448-14056238 GCF_008692095.1 Etheostoma spectabile | reverse complement strand
GTTAGCGTAGCTGTGAACGTTTGGGACAGGGTACAGAAAACACCCACGACATGCCCACATATTCAAAAGCTGACCAAATCTCTCATTTAATAAGGTATCCTACACTTACAAAATTGCATTTTTATGTAAGAGAAAACAAAGAAACAAACAACTTTCTGATAACTTTTTGTTTTATCTGAAAGGGTAAGAGAAAATCAGGCTTCATTATGCTTATGACTCAGATAGAGATCTGCCAAGAACATTTCAGCTAATTCTTGCAAAACCCTACCCTGAAGCAAAGGCCAATAAAAGAGCCATGACTATTTTGTGGTCAGAGGTCATCAAGTGGCCACTTTAGTTTGTACCAATAACAATTGGTATGAGACTTTGTGGACTGAGACATGAAGAAAGACCTGGGAATTTTGGATGATTTTATAACATTATGAACTTGTTAAATAAATCAAACTTGGGAAAAAAAGAAATGGAAAAAAATTCTCAGGAAAAGGGAAAATCAGTCAATTTCAGTGGATTTTGATTTTTAATAAATTTAGCATCCTATAAGAAGAAATTAGGAAAATATGAATGAGTTCATTTTTCTTTTAAATCTCCCATTAAAAGACGCAAGTGTGTTTTTTGTAGGCCGGGAAACATTTTTCAATGAATGGGATGGACGCTGCTACTATCACAGTGTGTGCTGAATGTGGACAGCTGCATCCTGAGTAGCTGTTCAACTAAAGAAGAAAAAAAACATGTGAGTATAACAGAGGATATAGTGGAAAGTGTGTAGTTTTGTGCATCTGCGGTTGTGAAGTGAGTGTGCACTAACAGGAATCTACACTTCAGTGCTCTTCTCAGTGAGTGGCGGCAGAGAGGGAGGAGTGGTTTAGTCTCACAGTTCGCTAGTCAGAGGGGCCACGGGCAGCTCAAACAAATGGTTGGGGGCTTGATGAGAAGAGCACATGCAGTCTGGCACCGGTAACCTAAAGGGAATGACACACTACCTCTAATTCCTGATGCCTTTTTCTCCTCCTTCCACTGAGAGGTAATCAAAGGAGTCTGCAGAACCTCAAGAGGATTGTTTACACTCAGATGCTGTTAAGGAAAGACATCCAGTCGTTGAGAGAAGATTAAGTACAGGTCAACTTAAAAAACTAAGGACTTATAATTGTACCAACTTTGTTTTAAGGTAAATATTACTATACTATGAAGATGATGAATGTGGACTTACTAGTTTTAAGTTTCTGCCTTTGTCTGGGGACAGGACAAAGTGCTGTGGGTAAGAGACAATATCAGATCCAAAACGGGCCGTGCAGCTACACCTTTCTGCTGCCTGAGCAGGAAAACTGCCAAACCCAGAGCAGCAACTACAACTATCCAGTTCAAAAGGATGGACCTGTGGACAATGAGGAGTCGGCTCAGAGGCTAGAACAGCTGGAGATCATTATGGAGAACAACACACAGTGGCTGCTTAAGGTAAAGTTGTGTCACACCTATGATATCACATCAATACATGAGACTGTGATATCAGTGACTGCCTTGATTACAGTTATTTGAGAGTGATAGCTTCAGAGGTAAATAGGATGAAGTATACTTAGGTATCTGAAGCAGCATGATGTGTAAAAGGACATGTGCCAAGGAGCAATATATCCTCTACACAGGTGCCACTGGCGACATTCATACTTCCTTACAATTTCTTGGAACGAAAAAAGGTAGCATTTTAAAGAAAATCAAACACCTAGTATAAAGGATGAGAATAATTTGGTTGAAATGTAGACCACTAAACGTTTGATGAATTATCTAATACTGTAATTCAGTTTGTGGAACATTGGCACATTTTAATATGAAAAGAAAGTAGTTTTTCAAGGATGCTGTTTTTGTTTCCAAATGGGCAGATTATTGAGGCTCATACTAAATAAGTGCCGTAAAGAGTGCCATACTAAAATGAGGTGGGCTTGACCATTACCACAAAATAAAAGAGTGATGAAACTGTTCCACTAAACAACAGTTTAGAAAAGGTTTAGAACAATTTTGTCTAAATGTGCAGATTTCTTTCAGTGCAAAAGGGCATGATGGGTTTAATGAATGACAAAGACTCAACACACTTTTCTACATGAGGGATGCATACTTTTCTTTCAGTTTGCTGAGCCATTACTTATGTGATTGAAAGAAGTGAACGACCTCCCTCGCTTCTCCCTCTTTAGAGTGTGATTACTGATCAGAACTATACAAGAACACTTCACAGCTTGATCACACAATTCCAGTCTCTTAACGTAAAAAGAGCTCTGATCTGTTCCACAGGAGCGCTCAGAGGGCACATAAGCTCAAGTGCTGACTCAGAAATCAAAGCCTGCTTGCAGCACAAGTGAACATTTTACCAATTTCTGACACACGTTACATATTTCTTACATACAAAGAAGTAGGGTTGGAACAATATGCTTTTGTACCGATTCAATTCTTTCACAATACAAGAATGCCGATTTGATTTGTATCGCCATTTTCATTTATTGCAATTCGATAGCATTGAGTATTGCGATTTTCTTTTCATTCTTTAACAAAAACAAAAGTTGAGTAATACACTTCTAGAGACAGTATATCATTAGACATCTCTAAAAACTATTTTTGTTTTCTAAAAAAGAATGCTCATCACATGCCAGTCAGTCAGTCTGACATTTATTTAATTTGTAAATAAGTACATAACATGTATTTTCTGCATTTTCTGCTTTCGCTGTTTTGCTGGGAATGGAAACAATCTAATCGGCGTCAGCGGTACAGTATAAACAGAAAATATTTAGGTGAACCATTGGTAAATTGTCGATTCTAGGGAAAAGAATCGATTTTAAAAATCGTTAAAGAAATCCTGATATGTATGTGAATCATTTTTTCCCCCTACCCCTACAAAGAAGCATTGCTGATTAATAATGTGTCACCAAAGATTTAGCTGGATCAACATAGCTGTTTGTGTTTAAATGAAGGACTCCAGTGCCTTCTTCTATTGTGCAACTTCACCAAATTAATTTTCACTCATAAATATGGGAAAAATCTCAGGTCAGGTGTGATGGTCAATGTTTCACACAAAGAACAAATGTTCTTTCCTTAAGTTAACTTGATACTTTGCCATAAAGAACAAAACTGATTTTTTATGAACTAAAGCACCCAAATATAATACAGAGTCTCACTATTAAATATTATACCTTACCACGGCTCTGCAGTGTGGAAGAATGGAATGGAAGTGGAAGAATTGGCCTAGACTTTATAAACCTCCATCAGTAGGCAAGTGTGCTATGGACATTATTAGCTTAGCAACCCAGAAAAAGTATGTAAAAAATACTGTTTTCTTATTCAGCCTGATAAGTTGTTATTAAGTTATTATCTTGTGTCATCACAAACAAAAGAAAGCCACACTTCTCCTACAGCTAGACGGTAGTAAAACAAAATACTGTAGTAGCTTAGCTGTAAGCTTGTTACCTTGGGTGCACCCTTAATTCATTTAAAATCATATATGTAATTAATATACTGCTGATTAAAAGGTGCATATGTTATAATGTACCCATTCCTTGCAGTGACAGGTTTCGGCTCCACATTATCCTAAATAGAACAGGTAAAGGAAACAGAAAGACGGATGGATGATATAGAACTTCACTTAATCATGGTAGTGCCTCTTCTACAGAAGTGGTTTGAGGGATGGAAGAAGAGCTTAAATGGAGTGTAATTAACTTTAGAAAACAAGTGATCGCTACCTAAGTTATAGGAATCGGTCACTTAAACAGCCTAAATAACTTTACGCTGCTGTCACATAAACATACAGGATGTCTACAAAAATGCATTTTCTGAGCTTTATTTCAAAAAGATTTTCCAAATCAGTAAACCGTAGACTTCCATCAGGTGCCATTTACCTATTTAAAATAGTCTTAGTTTCTTATTAATAACTTAATTTTTCCTTTCTTCCTTTTTACACTGCACCAGCTAATGACAACTGAGGAAAAAAGATAAATTGTTGAGGAACAGTTATTCCTCATTGACGCTTTTGAGGCGCATGAGTAAACAACTGATTAAATCAATGACTGTCAATGGGACATCCTGCCAAAATTTCCAATGACAGCCTTCCACCTACTACAGATTCCTTTGTGTATCCAAGAACATAAACAAATTTGACGTCATGAAAGGAAGACAAACAAAATCAGCACTAATTGCAAATGTTATTTGTATTTTTCATAAGGAAAATAATAATAAAAATTGTTTGGGTTTGCATTGCTGACTGATGAGTAAATAACAAAAGTGATTATGCAAACTTACTGCAGATAAAGATATTAAACTGACACTGGTTTCCAGTTGCACACACATGTCATACTGTCATGAAGGATGTAACTCCTCATTCAACACTTCCATCCTGTTTACGAGTCGTGTGACCTGATTGCCACTCAGGAACACCATGCAGGAAATAACTTAATGATTGGTCTCGGTCTAAATCTGGCAATACTGTAAGGTAGATGAGAACAAATCTTGTAACCATGAAACATTGACCATTTCCCACCCTGAGGCAAGCTATGGTCATTGTATTATTCCTATGATTAAGAGGTTTGATATGGCAAGGTTACATCAGAACTGTAAATGTTTTTACCATGCATAAATCAAGATGATAAAAATAAATAAATTAATCTGTTTCAAGATTCCTATTATTGTATCACTTTGCTAAGAAAAACATTACAATCTATTACTTTCCACATTTTGACCTTCAGGACCAAACACTGATTTTCATGTTTTAATTTAAAGAAGCTTTTAAATATTTGAAACCATATGATAAAACCAATTTAAAATACCTTATCATGGGACAGTTCTGTTCAGCTTCATCATCATATTTAAATAATTGAACAATGGTGCTTGCTCACAAACCTCTATTAGAGCACCATCAATATATATTTCCAAAATAGGTTTTTAAAGGTTCAGTAGAAAACAAATGTAAAAACAACCTTTTGTCATATTTTCTCACACTGCCACTATTTTCTCACAGTAGTACACGAGACAGATAATCTCAGAGAAAAGCATGTTCCTCTGCCTCCTCCAAGTGCTCCTAATGACCTTTGCAAGATCCATCTAATCAAAGACTCTTTAAAACTGTCTCAAGCTAATTGTCTTGCTTCTGTGCTGCAGCTGGAGAACTACATACAGGACGGCATGAAGCAGGACATGGTCCAAATCCAACAGACTGCTGTACACAACCACACAGCTACGATGATTGAAATTGGAACAAACCTACTGAGCCAAACTGCAGAGCAAACAAGGAAACTGACCAATGTGGAGGCACAGGTGAGGCTGTACTGCCCGCTACTTTTACAGGCTATGCAACAGCACGGTCAAAACAGTTTACACATAACATAACATGTTATTCTGTTAATAAGATTAACAGAATAACATGCTAATGAAAATGTGGCACAAGTTGTTTTTTACTAACATGAATACATGTGTTATTCCTTTGTTTCCATTTAAAGATGCAAGCCTAAGTGTGCTCTGCGATACACTGCATTAAATAATGTAAAAGAAAATACGCAGAGGGAAAAACAGGCATGACTGCGTCAGTTTATTATTGTGGCACGTCAATGACCTTATGTGAGCCAACTGTACAGCATTTCCTGTTATTAGCACACTCGTATTCCCAAGAAAGGGTCTATCAGTTTGTCACAATCAGACATCCGTCTGTTCAAAGGCATCAACAGCTCCATTGCAGACACATAGCTAGGATCCATGTAAACAACCTGCTTTTTGCTGAGTTCAGTTCCTCCGAACTGGGAAATACATCTGTGAAAATAGGTGGATTTTGAATGTTTCCTTGTTCAGGTATGTCTGCTGTATTGGAATTTGGTCGTTCTTTCCTGTCATGTTTTTCCATTTTGCAAATGGCTGTTTGTTGTTCATGCTAGAGACGTAAACTGGGCTTGTGTTGAATTGGATCCACTAATGGAAGACAGAACCGAATATCTAAATTATTTTTGACAAATTGCGTGTTGACGAAACAAACTTTTTTGCATTATGTCATTTTGGATTTTTATACAGGTTTATTGCTCTTTTGCCATGCTTTCTTCTACGTTACATGTTTTTTTTTTACTTTTTTTTGTAAATTGCTGCAAGTCACGTTGTTATTTGCATACTGTATTGGAGAAATGTCAGATGCAACTGCATAATTTCACAGTAAAATGTCAATATTAGAACACAGCCTATATCTTATAGTAATATCCACTAAATTCCTAGCTGTAAATCTTGCTCACAATACCTGTTATCTATATTTTGTATTCATAAGACAAACCCATCTGTAAAACTCTGTTTATAATAGTATTCTTTTCTATATTTATCCATTACATATCCATGTCTTGCACTTACGGAACCATTGTATATCCTACACTTACTGCTGGTTAGACCTAAACTGCATTTTGTTGCCTTGTACCTGTACATGTGTAATGACAATAAAGTTGAATCTAATCTAATCTAGTTGTGAACCATTTTACAAGATATCTCTTATACACAGCTTGACTGAACTGCTTTGCCTTGTTCTTTTGTTTTTAGGTAATTCATCATACAACTCGACTTGAGCGCAAACTTCTTGAAAACTCCTTGTCAACTAACAAGTTGGAAAAACAACTAATTATCCAAACAAATGACATCAGCAAGCTGAATGACAAAAACAGGTGAGGACATAAAATCGCAACATATAAAATCCCAGGCCATACTAAACAGTACAGTTTTGAGCTAATGTGCACCGCTGAACTTGTTACCCTCTTCCCAGCTTTCTAGAGAAAAAGGTGGGGGAGATGGAGGAGCAGAGACAGGTGGAGCTGAAGATGCTTCGTGATGAAAAAGAGCAGCTTCAGTTTCTAATACTGAGGCAGACCGCTATAATTGGCGAGCTGGAGCAGCAGCTGCTCAAAGTCTCCTCCAACAACACTGTGCTGCAGCGTCAGCAGCAGGAGCTACTGGACACCGTGAACAACCTCATTCACACCATCTCTGTCGGTTCCGTTCGAGGTGAGTCCTCACTTCAGGTCATCATAACCTCTTTAATTCACTCTTGAGTTTTATATTCATATTTGTAAAACATATCCATACTTGGGAGCTGCCAGTACACTCACAGTCTGCTGTAGCTACTAGAAATGAATTTAACACCTGCACAAATTAATCCAATCAAATGGCCCTGCAACAATTCTCTTTTTGAGGCCATTGTGTTCATTGTGCAGGTGTCATGAATTGCACAAAAGAGGATCACATAACTTTAATTACCACATGCCTTACAAAGCAGTAACACTGAAGAAATGAATGTGATCTTTTTTCACTCAGTTTGAACTTATCAAAGGAGGACAGTTAAATGCCATACAATTGTGTGTCAAAATAACAATGCGGATTTCTTCTGCAGAGAGCAAAACTGTCATGATGCAGGACACTCCTACCACATTCATGGACTGTGCTGCCGTCTTCAAGGCAGGAAACACCCAAAGTGGAGTCTACACTGTGATATTACCCAACACTACAATAGAGGTTAAGGTACAGTAATCCTGTTTAATTGATTCAGACTTGGTATGCACTAACCCACCAACACTTACTCAATCTTGTAAATAAAACCTCTGGAAGTGCTCAGTAAACAGTATTGTGTTTGAGGGCGAGTAAGTTAAATTGAAATGTTCTTAGAATTCCATTAATGATGTGCATACTTGAACTAAAATGGTGATCTCCTTAGAAACTTTTCAGTTAAGACTTGGACTTCAATTCTGTGTACCTTCCGTGCAACTTAACTTTTGTTTGGAACAAACTCAAATAAGACAGCATTGTCAAATTATAAATGAGCATGAATACCTCACACAGAATTAATTTTTAATTGCAACAACTCCTTATTCCTTGTGTTTGAAGGCTTTCTGTGACATGGAGACAGAAGGAGGTGGGTGGACAGTACTACAAAAACGCTTTGATGGCCATGTTGACTTTCACCGTACGTGGCAAGAGTACAAAAAGGTAAAAGCTATCAAGAAGTAATTCTTCCCTTTAAAAAAATATAACCTAGGCTACGGTTTTCATTCCAAATGGAATTCATTCCAATACAGTGAGCAAATTTGGTGTAGGCCCTCAACTGAGTGATTTAAAGGCCTGGTGATTGTATTCCAAACACAAAGCAGTGCTACTGAAACTTCAAATCTACAATCATAATGGGGTCTAGATGATTCCCAAAAATAGACCAGCATTGCCAATGCCAAATAGGAGATAAATGAGGCAACAATGTGTCAAAAAGAACTCCAAGTCCCTACTAAGCAATCTTCGCTGAGGAAAGCATTCATGCCATTTTCTTTTTTCCTACCACAATGCAAGTTCAGTAAAAACTGGCATACTTTTTTATCACCATCTCATTGGGAATGTGAATTTAACTTGTGTAAGTGCTGAAAGTCTCTTCAGTATTCTGATGAAATATTTTAGTTACAGGAAAAAAAAATTGGAAAAGCAACCTACAAGCCCTTTCTGCAGGGACTTAACAAGGTTTAATTGCATTTCTTTTTTCTTTTCAGGGGTTTGGAGATCCTTCAGGTGAATTCTGGTTAGGAAATGAATTTGTCTCCACACTGACAATTCAACAGTCCTATAAACTAAGGATCCAGCTGAGCGACTGGGAAGGAAACTCTGCATACTCACAATATGACCAGTTTTCTCTTGACAGCGAAGCACAAAATTACAGGTACGTTGTACTGACAATATAAAAAACAGAGCCTAGGTAGCTCACCTAGAGTGTGCGTCCAATGTACAAAGGCTCAGTCTTCTCTGCAGCTGCTACGGGTTCAAATCCAACCTGCGGCCCTTTGCTGCATGTCATTTCCCCTCTCTCTTCCCTTTCATGTCTAATCAAATAAAGGCCTAAAATGCCAAAAACAAATAATCTGGAAAAATCCTGAAGTGGGTCAGATGCTCGATAGCAAATACCTGGTAACATTGTATTTAATTTCTGTTTTAAGGAAAAAAATGTACAGTTCCTGTAGCTCAAGTTATTATGGACAAAGATGTCCTTCAGAAAATAATTTGTTTCTCTTACAACAGTGCTTTTGAAGTCTGCTATCCTTAACAGATACCCAAATCTAATGCCAATTTTCAAACAAGGACCGAAACTAAAGCACAGCCTCAAAACTCAAAGCCATGCAAATATTATGAAGAAATTAAAAACTATGTTAGTGACAACCTACAGAGGCAATATAACTTAAAACAAGATGCATAAAAAC
Organism: Etheostoma spectabile; assembly: GCF_008692095.1. Classification (NCBI taxonomy): domain Eukaryota; kingdom Metazoa; phylum Chordata; class Actinopteri; order Perciformes; family Percidae; genus Etheostoma; species Etheostoma spectabile. Next base: position 14,047,020 of record NC_045749.1, on the reverse strand, counting down.
CATCTCTAAAGCCCCATCAATAGGAGAACTCACATGTAATGGAATGGCAATATATTTCATACACACAGTACATTTCTTCCCGAAGCTAAAAGCATATGAGCTCTGGCTGTAATTTTTCATCGTACAACATTTTTTACAAACCTGAATCCTTACTTATGAATCGTCACCCACATCTGTTTTTTTAAGCAATTGAAATAATGAAGTGAATTCAGTCGGATTATCAGGCTAATTCACTACAGTTGGTTCACTGATAGGCAAGATGACAACATGTTAATGAACACACCGACAGTGCTGAATTCCCTCTGGTTATGAAATCCTAGCATTAATGCGCAAGAAGGATTAATTCTACAGTCTTGACTGATAATGTATTTTGACAGTGTGCCCCTGGACCATATCACACATATCTCCAGAAACCTATTTTTAAAAAAACTACCTCATGATTAATGCTGACCTCCTAGTTTTGCTTAAAAACAAAACAAACTATATAAATTCCCCTTGATGGTGGTTCTTTGCTGTGTAAGACTATCCATTTCCTGATACTGACATACTGAAATTAGCCTCAAAAAAGGTAATTAACTGGCCAATGTTTAAAAAATAAGAAATACATAAAATGCCTTGTTTGGTTCAAGTCCCCGTACGGACCAAAAGTACGGATTGGGGGTTGGTAGCTGGAAAGATGCCACTTCACCTCCTGGACATTGCTAGGTGCCTCCAAACGCTCAGGGCGCTGGTCCAGCTGGCAGCCCACTCACTCTAACATCTCTCCATTTGTGCATGATTAGGTCCTGAGCATGTGTGTGTATTTCAGGCCTGATGACTAACAAACAGAGTGTAAATTGTAATTTCCCCACTGGGGATCAATAAACAGTAAAAAATAATAAATTATTTTCTAACATTCAGTCTGCACTTCTTGGCAATAACACATCCTTCACAAATATTTTATTTTACAGACCTTAGCTGATTTTAAAAGTGGAATGGATCCTTCTTTTGAATTTGACAAAGAGCTTGAAATGCTCCAATTCAACAAAGTTATTTTCAGGTCTTAAGTCTACTTGACTATGTTTCCAGTTAGTTGGCACAATATTTCCAAATAACTCTTACAAAGAAACTTCACATAATAGCACAACACAAATCCTTTGGGGGGAAAAACTTAAATAGCATGACAACATATGCAATTGCCAAGATGCTTGTGAAAATCACAATAAGCAAAACTGTAAGGCAAATAGCACACACTTCAATCCTTATGCCAAAACCCATTTTAGATCCTAGTACTAGTACTAGTGAAGCTGTGGCCAAAGAACTGTATAAGGGAGTTGTACGTTGCCTTTTGAGGAACAGCAATCACAAGCTTCCTCCTCCTTCATTTTTGCCTTTTCCATTCTACAGGATACACCTTAAAGGCTTCAGTGGAACAGCAGGCAAAATAAGCAGCATCGGGCAGCCAGGAAGTGATTTCAGTACAAAGGATGTGGACAATGACAAATGTGTTTGCAAATGTTCTCAACTGACAACAGGGGGTAAGAAACACATTTTTGCATATAACTTCTGAAAAATTGTGCTCATCAGGAAAATACAATAATCACGTTGATTTTGTGATGGCACTTGTTGTGGAACAAATTCCAAATCACCCAAATCTTGGAACTCCCCTAAACAATACTCAAGGGCATTTAAGGGCTCCTTTACTTTTGTGGCAAGGTCAAAGAGCACAATTAGCTTAGAGTTAATCATTGATCAACTCATTGGGGAATTCAGCGCCTACAATGGCTGACTTAAGTCCGCTGATTCATAGCCTGGGAACAGAGCTTTTCCCTCTCTCCTCTTGTAGCTTAAAGGTCCTCCTCCATTCCCTTAAAAGTGACTCCAGTGCCAGAAGTTTGTCTCCCTCTGTATTAGGATCTGCCAAGTGAGCATTAAAGCATGAAAACCCTCACCCTCTCCGTTTTTCCCATGAGACCTCTTACAGGAACCTCATGTGCACATTACACACAATCGTGACTGACACTTACCTCGTTAAAGAGTAAAGCAGAATCTGTTTTGAATGAACTTACTAAATCTGTATGAACCCATAAGTATGTTAAACCATATTACGAGCTCCAATAATTTATTTTTAACTGAAAAAATAGAGTTTTAGGTTTGCTTAAATGCTGTTTACAGATATACATTCTATTTCTATGGACTACGAATGACAGCCCAGTTGTTATATTCAAATTAACAGGGGTATGTGTTCACAAAAACTGACAATCTCTATGACGACACCACTACATTAGAGCAGAAGCAATTTACTGTCATATCCAATTAGATGCAGCCAACTGTGAAATGCCTGCCTTGACACCATGACACGTACTTCTACTTTAACAAGTAGCTTCTAGTTACTTGTGTGATGACATAATGACATGACATAGATTGAGCTACAGCTAAAGTGCAACACAGTTAAAAAGTGGGCATAGAAGCTATATAAACCGCTATTATTGCTTGAAAAATGTAATTTAATGCTCATTTGTTTTGTTTTTTTAAATCTTAACTTTCTCTATTGATTTTATATAGCAGATGTAACAGCTTGTTAACTGTTTATAGGTTTTATAGGAGTGTAGGCAGTCTCCAGATGGCACAGTTAAAGCCTGGATATACATACAATTTTAATTTGCTGAAGTTTCAGTTATAGTGCACTCAGATGGTTATTAACAGCTTTTTAAATTAAAAGAACTATGCAATAGTAAAGTGTATAAATGGATTGAAAGTCAACACAAGCTAACATAAAGATGGTTTAGCCCTGAAAGGGGCTTTGCAATGTATCCTATAGTGACAAGTGTGATAGTTTTTAGCCTACAAAACTAGCCCATTCTTAAAACAGGTTATCATATCGTACTATAGAAAATACGGCAAGCGCCATCCCTGTTATACACAGAGTAGCATGCATTATCCTTTTTGACATTACATCTAAATTTAAGTTTGGTTTGATGTTCTAGGTTGGTGGTTTGATGCCTGTGGTCCGTCCAATTTGAATGGGATGTATTACCAACAAGGCCAAAATTCAAATCGCTTCAATGGAATCAAATGGTATTACTGGAAAGGCTCGGGCTACTCACTGAAGTCCACTACCATGATGATGAGACCAGCAGATTTCTCTGGTTCCCTTTGAACTGTTATGCTCAGATTAAACAAAGTGGAAGGGAAATTCTGCCTGACAAACAGCAACAAACAACACAACCAAAATAAAAATTCTCAAGGGACCCAAAGCACTTCATTAACATAAATCTTTTACATACCTTTGGAAAGACATATTTTGGGCATGTTTATGTGTATTGTAATTTGAAATAGAGATTGACAAAATGTCAAATATCTGTCCTGAAAATACTTATGACTGTGGTATGTATAGATAATTAGGTATAATAATTGCATTGAGTAATTACAGCTAGCTAACAAGACAGAAGAGGCCAAAGTAAATTGTGACATTATTTAATCTAATGTCTTTAAATATTTTAATGTTCAAGCACCCATTTTACTATGTTTTAAATAATAACTGCTGGTCATTGTAAAAGAAAGAGACAATGGTACAACACGGAAAAACTGGCTCAAAGTGATTATGTTTCTGTTGAATGCCTAAAATGTAAATGCAAATGTAAAAATGCCACAGGAAATGTTTCTCTTACGATGCTGTTTTTCTCCTGAGAACGTATGTGCATTTGTTGTTTAATTTATATGTAGATTTTAAGTTTGATATTTAACATTATTATATATGATGGAGATTTGGTAGTTTGACATATGGAATCCTAGTTAGTTAACAATTTTATTGCACATAGGCTACACTAAGGGGAATTCTTTTAATATAATTCTGCAGTAACTTCCCACATGCTTATGCATGACAATCTTTTTGCATTCTTTTTTATTTATGCAATATTTCTTTTAAAGCCTCAACATCCAAATGTATGAAAAGGTTGTAGATATGAGGAAGCTGAATTTCTCACGAGTGGCAACACTGGCTTAGATTTGTTTTGGAATGTTTGACTGCAATAATCTACCAGTTGTAAAATACCTGAAGTTGAAAATTAAAAACAACCACAAGGCACAGAGCATAAAATATAAGCTCTGAAGTCCTTCTCAACAATAATTCTGTTTGACACAAAAATGCCAGATCCCCACAACTTTTTCAGTAACGTGTTATCACTTCAAGTACAAAATAAATAAATTAAATGCTCAAAAGTTTTCTATTGTTGTTTTAAGGTCACTAATCACAGTTCAACTACACATTTACACATTTCAAATCTAACCACCAAACCTTCAGAAGAGCGATATGGACAAAGTTAATAGTGGGCAATATGGATCAAATCTTTTATCACAGTTTTTGTTAATTTTATAGTGTGATATGATACATTTTGTGGCACAGTCAATTTGGGGTTCTTTATGGTTAAAACACTCATGTCTTTTTGGCTAATTCAGCTAATTACATACCTGACAAATCAAAGAACACTACTCACCAGATTAATATAAAGATCAGTCCAATATAGCCATAAAGCAATCCTTAATGGTCTTATGCAAGGATATAAAGGGAAAGTTACACTAGAACCTTCACTGTCACAAATGGTTGAGTTAAAGTTAAAATGGCAAAGAAATCCTACTTGGCCTCATGTGATATGCAAGCTTCAGTCTTTGGAGGTCATGCATCATTATTTGAACAGAGGCACATCATTTTCCGTTACAAGATATCCCAAACACGTGAAAACAATAGTAATAAATAATACTAAAATCAGTTTCTATCAATAAACCTGACAACATCTGAAAGCAACATCCCGCTTCACGCGGCACAGGGAATAAATAAAAGAGGGAAGTTTGCGGTTGCCAAATGCTGGAATGCGTCCTTAAGCATAAAGGAATGACAAACAGCCATGGAGACATAAAAAAATGTAAATAATCTGTAAATAAGCAAGAAGTAGTAGAGAAGAAGTAGAGAGTGGAAGTAAAGGAAAGCATTCTGTCTGGAAACAGCAGTAAACAGATCCATAATAAATACTGACATACCGCGAAACATTGCATTTGTGTACTCCAATTATTAACGTAACTGTATCTTATTTCCAAATCAGAATTACTCTCTGCTTCTCAATGCTACAAAAACTCTTTTCACGAGACAATTTTAAACTTTGACAAAGCGTTCTCATGTTTTCCCACACCCTCCAGCAAAACGCCATTTCTTTTCCCAGTATGCTTGCTTTTTCTTACTACATATTTAAGGCCATTTTACTGTTCCTGTGGTCTGTACATGAAGAATCATTCAGATGTTTGTACAGGCAAACCTTCTCAGCCAGTCTTCCCAGCCAAACCATGTTAAAATGGAACGTGTAGCGCGCGCCTAGTTACAAAAACTAGTGCCGTGCCAAACAGGCACGTTTGGAACGGGTTGATTGCTTGGCCTGTGCTATTGCTGCTTGTAGCTTTCTCCAGAATCATTGTACAAAATTACTTACAGACCAATCCCAGAGCACGTATAAGCAATGCAATATGCAACCCCACTGTATCCTGCTGACTTGTACTACTGTGTACTTCTACTTCAGAAGGAAGAAGAAAAACACTGTAATAATACATTTAGCTGACAGAGAAATGTTACTGGTTACAGTGCAGATTAAGATTTAACTCAAAAGTTAAATTAATTAGAGTAATTTAGAGTAATCAAAGATTTTGTGTTATAAAGTAACGTTAAAGTATGGATTTAATTATCACAGGTATTTTGCCGGTTGTACCGTTATTAGTGTTATAAATTGTCACACTTACACAACCTAGTCTGAGTGGGACAAAGGAAGATCAATCTCATTGCCCGGTAAGGCTCCAAAATGATGTTATCTTCTGCCTTCTGCTAAGTGGTGAATTTCCAGCTCACAGCAAGTTAATACTAGAGCCCAACAGATATATCGGGGCCAATTTTATCGGCCTATATTAGGCGTTTCCCAAACTATCGGTATCGGCATTTATAATGTCCGATACATGACAAGGACAAATAAATTATTCTGATAAATGAATATTTAAAAAATTAAATAAAAACGGACGGTCAACCATGTTATGAGTGTTTACGTTGCATAGTTTGTCCACCAGAGGACGCTCTACAACGTCACTGTTGGCAACACTGTTTTTTTCAAAGCATTTCCGATTTCTTTTATATATATATATATATTTGCCAATATATCGGAATATCATATTTTTAAATAACCAAATATTTGTATCAGTATCGGCCTCAAAAAACCTTTATCGGTCAGGCTCTACTTAATGCAATATAGTGTTTGGCTTTTATCTAATGTCGGAAAAATATGCCTTTTTAGTGAGTCTCCTCTTAGCAAAATGCTCTGAGTGAATTTAAGCTGGGCTTTTATTGTGAAAGGTAGACACGGAAGAGCCAACGTTATGACAGCACTTTCCCCCTCAACCTTTATTGTGTGGCTGTTTACTTTTCTTCACCTTAATATCCAATATCCAATATCCAACACTGTCCAAACTGTTCCAAAATTCAAACCCCAAGTTCATCGGGGTATCCAGGAAGCTAAGTTTAAAGTAGATCGGATGAACAGTTCTTGAGATATTTTAAAGGACGGGACACGAAAGACATGATGACGTAACTTTTTGGCTTGCACACCTAACACCGGGAACACCACGGCAACTATAAATCTATCTTAATTTTGCCAGGTAGGATTACATTATACTCTCAAGCAGTATAGGCATCAAATCGCAAGAAACACGAATATTATGCAATGTTGCCATAATATGCAGCTCTAACATAAGCTTGGTACTTGTCCAGGACTAAACTGGTGGCTAGAAATAAAAATAAATCCATATATTTACAGGCTTCTAGATTAATTTTGTTACATTTAGATGGATTATTTAGGCAAAGGCATCAATATTAATGAGTGCAATGCATTGAAAAACTGATATGGCCATTAAAACTAAAATTAGATTGTTTGCATTTCGTCAGAAACTGAAATTATGACTAAAAATCGTTGTCAACAAACCTTTATCCTGTGACAAAAAAAGAGACAAGACGCAACATAAATGCTGGTCACGTGACAATGACTAAAAATAATATTGTTGACAAATAAAAACGAGACTAAATGTGATTCACAAAATGAAAACTACGATAAAATGTCTCTTCATTTTCGTTGACCAAAACAAGACAAAATGTTATAACATTATTTTGTCTTGTTTAGTCAAATTACTATTATTATTTTGCAGTATTTGGGTTTCCTGTGTCTCATTTCAGTGGCTGCATCCAGTCGCACTGCGAAGACAGGCGACGTCACTTACTCTAAAACTAAAATTAAAACAGGCCGCCAAAAACAACACTAGTGTGCACTAATGAAATATGTTTTTCATTAGTGCAAAGTAGTGTTGTTTTTGGCGGCCTGTTTTAATTTTAGTTTTAGTCACGCTGTCATTTTCATTAGTTTTAGTCATGTTCATACTCTTTTTAGTCTAGTCATGTTTCAGTTGACTAGGGCACCTAGATAGCTCATTTGGTAGACCAGGTGCCCATATTTAGGGGTTTACTCCATAACACAGCAGGCTCGACTCCGACCTGCGACCCTTTGCTGTATGTCATTCTGTCAGGCCTAAAATGCCCAAAAAATAATATAAAAAAAGATTTTCAGCGTACTAAAAGACGGAACAATTTCGTCTTATTTTAGTCAGAATTGTCCATGACTGTTTTCGTCTAGTTTTAAGGGCTAGAGGAAGTGACGTCGCCTGTGTCTGCGCAGTGCGACCGGATGCAGCCACTGAAATGAGACACAGGAAACACAAATAATGCAAAATAATAATAGTAACGCGACTAAACAAGACAAAATAATGTTATAACATTTTGTCTTGTTTTGGTCAATGAAAATGAAGAGACATTTTATCGTAGTTTTTATTTTGTGAACCTCATTTACAACTACTAATAGCATTCAATTTCACTATAAACCTCATTGTTTATAGTGAAATTGAATGCTGGTAGTAGTTGTGTCGTTTTACTACTACTACTACTACTACACAAGTAATGAACTCACCTGTGCTGCAGGAAATTGGTCTGAAAGTTCATATGGTTCCTCTGGAATCCACTGCCTTTGCTCCAAACACCAGAGGATCTACTCAGGAAAAATGAAAATGAAAGATAGTAGAAAACTTTATCATTTAAAATAGTATAATGTAACGGCTTCAAAACATTCAAACTACATACCCATTCAAAAGAAAGAATCCAGCAGCCACGAGCTATGCCCAACAGAATATTGAGAGTCCGCCGCTGACCCCCAGATACCACATGAGTTGTACTCTCACAAACTCTGTCAACAATTGAAAAACCACCTAGTGCAGTCACCACCTGAGCCAATGTATGCTGCTTCCTACAAGAGATGAGTAGAGTAGAATGCATCCAACACAAATTATTTAATTAAGACTTACTTCTATTAGCTTTCTCACCCATGCATTGAAAGTGTTGGGAAAAATCTGCTAATGTTGACATTTATTTTTAGACAAATTTTTGTACTTACTCAGTTGGCATGCTTGTCATGACCAATGTTCTCATAGCCTGAAACAAAGATAAACACACAAAACTTAACCAAATTTTCCTTTACTTAAATGATCATGGACACTTCTATAAACTTATTCTGTGTAAACTTAATGTAATTAAGTGAAATCAAATGAAACCGTTACATAATACTGTATGTTCTTGAAAATGAACTAGTTTATGTCCGTGTTCAATGCATTTTATTTTTGTGGAGTATTCTAAGCCTTATAGTGTGTTCAAGGAACCCCTTATAGTATTGTGTCACAATATCCACATATTTGGAAAACAAATATAAGTGAAACCACTATAGAGCACAGATTTGGCTTGATTTGTTGTCTAGCTTGTGTTTGTAAGAGCAAAGATCACAGAAAAAGGAAGTGAAATGTGTGAACATTGTGGAACAAATCTACACTTTAACGTAGCCAATGATAGAGTATCTATAAATAAAAAATGTTTTAAAACACTTGGAAATGTAATGCATGTATGTTTCTTTTGGGTGTGAGTTTGTGAGTTGGTTTGTTGAATGATACAGCACTAAACATATTATATAATAAGATCATTATTCAACAGCAAGACAAACTTTCAATAACCCTGCAAGATATATAGTTGCATAGAGACCAACAAAAATCCAAGACCAAAACCATTATATGGAGAAAAACATATTCAGAGTCACTAAAACGGAACAGTAAATGTGTAACCTGATGACTGTCTTCCATCCAACCTCGTACTTTGGCCCCTAGATAGCAAGTCATCATCGACAAAAACACCTGAACAGCAGCTACAAACAGCACCACCGGGCCCCTTCCTGTTACACTCTGATTTCTGGTCCCCCAGCTGGAAGTCAGGGGTTAAGGCCTTCTGCACACAGTGGTGCCAAAACGGCCCACCGGCCTCTCCAATACCAATCACACATCACATTAATCTTGATAAGCAAGTTGGGAAGTCATTGTGTTGGTTATCATCACCCCATGACTGCTACTTATTGGTTGTCCTGACAGATGTTTTCTTCAAAAGGAAATGTTTTGATATTCCAGTTTGTTAATGATCCACAACAGGGATATCTTCCTCTAACACTACAGCACTGCCAAAAGGCAACAAGAAAATCTGTTAATTTTGAGGTCTTTTAAACTTAGTCAAAAAACTAAAAACATGAGCAGCTAGTCTAAATGTTCCTCAAAAGGGACATTGGCTTATCTTATACAGTGGACATGTTCTGGCAGCGACACAAAAAACAGCCATTGAAGAATAAGTTGGACATAGTAAGCTTCTGACAAAGAGCTGGTGTGAACTGCAGCATGGCCTCTAAAGAGAACTACTCCCAGCACAAATGAAAGAAATCCTTCATTGTATGAGTAGGTCTCCTTGATGACTGCTACAGTGCTCCACTTTACACAACTGTAGAGCATCTAACATAAACATTGACTGAAAATACCATGGCAGTAGCTCATATCAGTTAACATTGGTGACCAGTCTAGGCTACTTTTTCGGACTTTTAGCTATTATTGAAATAATCGTACGCTTAAAGGAATTATGAAAACTCCAAGCACATTTTTTTGAGCCTAACAATATCAACGACAACTGTACAATTGCACTGTAGACATCCAAAGTCAAGCAACATGTCATGTATAGTTACATCTGCACTTTCACTGATTGGTAAACTATGCAGGTTTGATCAAGAACATATCATGGATGGATGGGATCACCAATACTGACTTACTTATGAACATTTAAAGGTCCCATGGCATGAAAATGTCCCTTTATGAGGTTTTTTAACATTAATATGCGTTTCCCCCAGCCTGCCTTTGGTCCCCCAGTGACTAGAAATGGAGATAAGTGTAAACCAAGCCCTGGGTATCCTGCTCTGCCTTTGAGAAAATTAAAGCTCAGACGGGTTGATCTAGAATTCATCATTGGTCATAAGGGGCAAGGTTATCTTCCCTTTCTCTGCTTTGCTCGCCTAGAGAATTTGGCCCACCCATGAGAGAGAAACATCATGGCTTTCAAAATAAGCACATGCTAAGGAAAGCTCATTGTGGGACTGGCTGTAGTGGCTGTAATACTGCTCTAAGGCTGAAATTTGGTATTAGGGGACCACTAAGGTCTATATAAAAGCATCCAAAGAGCACCATGTCATGGGACCTTCAATCTATTATCAGGATCTTTACAGAACTAAGAGAACAACTGCAACCATCTCTGTAATCAGACTACCATAAAGTCAACCCATTACAGATCCCTGGAGAAGATAACGTCATCATGTTTGTCTTTTTTCAGCTGGTTGAGGTTACCAGCATAACGAAAACAGAGCCCAGGTGCATTTCACAAGCAAGGAAGTTGTACACTGCCATCACAGAGGCAAAACACAGGAAACCCTTAGGACCAGACAGAACCTTTTGACTAGATGCGTCAAACACCTACAGCTATGGAACTTTAAGACCTTATAGAGGAAATACTAATACTTATGCTGATGATAAAAAGGAATGACATAAACGCTACTGATTTTTTTGTTTACTTCCTAAACTTCCTATAATTATAAATGTCAGGACTTTGTCATATTCTGCAGCTACAATAGATTGGGAAGATAAATAAAGTACAACCTCAAGTAAATAAAAAAAGTGTGAAAAACACAGAGAAGTGTGTCTAAGTCAACTGCAGGCAATTTAGCTGGTATTAAACGCCGGACAAATGTATTTACTGTACATAAGCAAACGGGAAATTAGTAATTAAAACAATGCCATGTGCAATCCCATGTCACAGCAGTATCCTTAATAAATTATTACACAGAACACAATTGGAAAAATTTACCATTACGATTCATTATTTCTATGGAAAACTCTAATTCAAAGCAAAAAGTCTTCAAATTCAATCATAATTTACACTAAACATTAAAACCAATCATGTCTTTTTACCTTTGTTTTGTTAACCATGTTCTGAAGACTCGAGCTGACTTGCTTATTGTGATTTTCTTCTTCGCCTTCAGAGGGGATCTCTGTTAAAACAGCTGCAGCTGTATGTGCATTTCCCCTACCTACATTTGAAAACAAGAAAAACAATTGA
>NC_045749.1:14021107-14035438 GCF_008692095.1 Etheostoma spectabile | reverse complement strand
GGGGGGGGTTGTCACTCAATCACACAGGAGGCACGTGTGTGTGTGTTTATCCAATTACTACCACACTACAAAAAAGTAACAGACTATTCACACCATTTTTATTAGAAATTAAATACATTCAAATTAATCATTATTTTAAAGGACTCAAATATTCACAGGTCTTATATATTGCTTAAAATACACATTTTCAAAAAAATGTTAAATAAACTGCTTCAAATATATGAGGGAATATTATAAAAGAACGTAATAATTCTATAATACATCAGCAGCTCAAAAGAAGTACATTAAGTACAATCTGCAATTAACACACCATCAAAACCGCCACATCCCGACCAAAACGTCGAGAACAGCTACTTTGCTCAAATTGGCAGGTTTTTTAGTACATGAACTAATATTAAAATCAAAGCCTTTTTAATGTTTGGGCAAGTTGTGACGTACACACACTGGACATGTTGGCAGTCTATCACATACTGACAAACAAATTCACATCTTCAGGCAAATAAAGATTCCACTTCACCTTACTTAGATAAATAAAGTGTCTAACTCGCATGTCTCTGGATTGTGGGAGAAAACCAGAAATTAGAGGAAATGCGGAGGGGAGAACACATCTCGCACGCACACACATACTATATCCTTACCAAACCTATCATCTAAATTATAAATTAGGTCTTCAAAATACAAATGCTCAGAATATTACGACCATTCATATAAAAAGGCCTTATATATTTAACGTCACCTTCATGGATGAAAGAATAATTATGTAGCAAACCTTTTAAAACCACAGACATGGCCCACTGATTAGAGAAAAATTGTGTACAGTTCACCATTAGTTACATTTAGTTTTTTCAATTCATAATGAAGACAATAAAAAGAAAATTGTTAAATGTTCTAGCCTTACTACTCACTTTCTAAGGTATGAGAAGGGACATTGACAGAGTTTTTCTGCAGCTCCGATATTGTGTTAGTGAGCATTGTTGGTTGCACTGATGTTGATGTTCTTCTCTGCTTCACTGTTTCACTTGTAGTTGTTCTGGTGCTTGTAAATGGCAAGGTGCTTTGTCTTTGCCTTTTTACGATGATTGCAACATCGCCACTTGGACTCTCCAATGCAGGCAGAGATTTTTTAACATCCTGTTGTGGATGACTTTGAGGCTCACTGCTTACATCAGACTGCTGACTTGTTTCCAGTTTCCTCTTCTTTTTACTCCCAGTTTCAGATACAATGCTACTACTCCTTCTTTGTTTTCTCTTCTTTGGAACAGAGTCTAACTCAAAAGGAATCTGAATGTCTGTCTTCATGGGTAGATTAGACAAAGGTAATCTCTGGTGGTGGTTAGCTGGGGAGAAAAAGTCCTCAAACACATCATCTCCATCAGTGGAACCTGAGGCAACAATTTTAGGGTCAACAGATAGACTGAAAGCTCGTACCAAGGAAGAAATTGATGCTCTTGTTCGTTTTGGTATTTTCTGCAATGGGGTAGAAGTTTCTTTTGACAGTTCAACTGCAGCATCAACTAATTTAGATGGTGACGAGAGGCAACTAGACGCAGCTTCTGGAAAAAAATGTGTCTTAGTCTCTGTAAGTGCTTTAATTTTTCGCATTCCCTTTTCAGATTTGTTAGGTGATGGACTAGATGATTTTATTTTGGATTGCCTTTTTTCTTTATGAAAGTTTTTGCTGTTGTCAGATCTCCTATCCTGGCAAGGACTTTCTAATAAACCTACAGATTTGTGTTTCTCTGCTGGCTTTTTTCTGACTGAGGTCCTTATTGAATCTTTTTGTCTATTCCCTTCATAGTCCTCTTCGTCGTTTAGATCAGGAAATTTCACGGAGCTTGAAATCCTTTTTGGCACATCATGGCGGGGTGAGAGCCATGGCTTTTTGTGGCATTGTTCAAGATGGTCATGGTCAGTAACATCAACTTGTGTCCTCCCTTCTTCCTTATCAGGTAAGTAAGCAGGTGCAGCAACAGAAGCACTGGATTCATCATCCGACTGGTCATCTATATTAAGGAAAAATAATAATTAAGGGTTTTATGCATCATTTAGCCATGTTTTGTTTATTGTATTTGTTTGCCAGTGTGTTTAGCTGGATATGCAACAACATGCACCACATAAAACCACCACCACCTGCTGCCACTTAAATTGTTAACTTCCCAAATTGTTAACAATAGGCTGGTGAGGAGCTGCTTGTATAGCACCACACTAAAAAGGCCGCCTGGTGCTGTCATACTATGTTTTAAATTGTTTCATGTAATTTACTTACTGTTTGCAAACATTCACCTCATTTTATGAAAGTGACCAAAGACAAATATGTAGGATGATGATGATGATATACTCCACAAGAGTTCAAGTACAAGTGCAATCTTTGATTTTAACACATGGGTTCGTCTCGTTGCTTAACCTACCAGCAAACTCTGGGAATCTGATTGAAATGTAGATTCTAAATATTTAGGCATATGCAAGGTTTTCCCTAGCATTATAAGACTTAGGCGCAGCATCATAGCCATTTTGTGCACCACCTAAGCCAAATAAATGACTTTTCTCAGATCTTATGATTGAAGTTCCCAGTGGTCTTCTTTCTCAAGTTTTGGGGGGTTGGGAATGCTAAAAACTACTATATAATTTCCAATAGATCAGTAACACATTTTCTTACACATTAATTTGAAAACGGGTGGTGTGCTCCCAAGAGAAGGTTTCAGCCCAGTGGGTGAGCAGGATTCAACCATTTGAGAAGCTGAAAGACAGTGATATAAATGTGAATTTCTGTTGTTTTAAAAGTACTGAAATATTTTTTAGACCAGGTCATCAGCCTGTATAACCGCTGCAGCACAAACCTGTAAGTGAGAGGTTTTCCCGTTTCTCTTTCATGTCTTTCAAACGCTGTGCCATATAATCTGATCTTTTTAACGCAGGGCTATAGACTATTCCATTCTCTTCATCAATAAAGATGGGTGACACATCTGTAACTGTGGGTAAAAAAAACAACAAAAGGATGTAATTTGTCATTTCACTTTTGTTTTTTCAAAGTTGTTAAAGGTGCAATAATCTCTTACCCAGAGGTTGTTTTGGAGCTATGTCTTTCATCAATTTGTCTAACTTTTTCCTCATGCGCCTGTCATTTTCAGGTGTCCTCTCTGGAGAATCTTTTGGCTGCATGCAACGATGCTTAAAGTGAATCAAAGAAAAGTTTTGAAAAGGTAGTAAATATTTACAAGTTTGAATACTAAAGTAAAAGGCCATGTTCTCACTTTGCTAAAAATGCTGAACGATGGACAAATTGCTTTATCACTCAGTCTATGCAACACTATGACATTAATCACATCAAATTAACTGAGTTTATCACAGCAGTGAAATATCACAAACTTTAAGATTTTTTTTTAACATAATAGGCTCCCAAGAAGTCATGATTAGTTCAAATAAGCCATAATAACAGGTTATATTCACAAGCCGTTTGTCTACATATTGGTTCCAGTAAATTCACACTAGCTTCTTTTAGGGCAAACTAGAAAAACAGAAGTGGTAGTGCTAGTTCTAGTACTTGTATGACAGTGAAGTGTAAAAAAAGATGGAATAAAAAAAAAAAAAAAAAAAAAAAAAAAAAAAAAAAAAAAGGTATTGCATTAGCTCTTGTATTGTGTATGAATAAAGACCTTGGTCAGTGACCCAAAATCACACACAATGTATGTCCAAACAAAGAGTGGTCCAACACTGATTTACAATTAACTGTGACACCAACATTAACATCTTATGTAAATCTGACTCCACTCACTTTCTTGTTCTTCAACAAAGGATTGCTTTCATCATTAAAGGCTGGATACAAATCTTCATCCACACACACACCGTCGTCGTAACATCTGGACATAATTTCACCAAGAATAAGCCACAAAAAGAAATTATTTAAGAAACCATATTGTAACACTTTGTAACTATACAATCAAAACATAACATAGAATTATTCAAGTTACAAAGTACACAACTTTCAGAGTTATTCTTACCTGCCTACCCAGAGAACAGAGACGAGCCTCACGCCACTTTTCTTGGCTTTCCTCCATGTAGCCGGGTGACCATTGTTAAAGACTACATGTGTGACTTGTTTACTTAATGTTTTTGATACCTGTAAAAGAAAATGCATTTAAGTTTAGCAATGTAAACGTATCTATGGTCAGTACAATGTAGTTAAAATGTGTCTATGTGTGCTGCAGTCTCACCTGGGCTCCCATTTCCTGCAGCTGCTGAACGAAAGGTTTTGAATAGTTTGCTGTTTTGTCTGATGACCACACATCAACATAGGCAACGACATCTGCAGACACATTGAACAGTCATAAACGTACACCATAAGCCTTAAACTTCACCTTAGATTAACTGCAGTAAAAATAGGATGATGTACAGTACCTTTAAGAGCTGAACACTTGTTGCTTGTGGTCATTACTAGTCTCTTTAGATTCACCTACAGAAAGAAAAACAGGCAACTCATCACATTTGTGACGCTGTAACTTAACTTCAGAAGGGTGAATATAAATTGTGACAATCTCCCAGTCACGATATTTTTCCAAAGACGACGCTGAAAAACGAAGAAGCAGTTATTTTACAAATGTCCTTTAGCACTCTATAGCAGTGTTTCTTTCCTTTTTTAGCAGTGGGGGGCAGGTCTGTTCAACAATGCAACAAATTCTGACCGAACAAATTTTGTACAATGCTACTTTAGCTTGAAAAGAACCTTCAAATTGCAATTTAGTATGTTATAAACTGCTTATGTATTGTGGCCTATTGTAAATAAAATGACAGAAACGAGAAGAGTTAACATTAGCTAGCTAAACCATTAGCTAGCTAACATAGACGTTCGTTACGTAACAAGTGAACGTGAATCGATGAACATTAAGGTTAACTACCATATAGATACATGACGTTAGTTAATGTGTAAGTTAGCGTACTATGAAGTTAGTATTAGCAGTACAACACCGTGAATACAGATATCAACCACTTTTTAATAAATGCCGTGCACTTACTTAATGCGGCTGTGAGATTTAAATTGCGCAGTTTCCTAACTGCAGTTGTTTAGTTCGCGCGTGCAGTTTGTGATGCAGTGCATTCTGGGACATAGGCCATCATTGGCTGATGGATACCATACGTCACTTCCGACCTAGAAGCGACGGCAAAGGGACCACGATGCGGAAGTAAAGCGTTTCTGTACAAAAGCCCCACCTAAAGTTGGTGTTGCAGTCCGCCAAAAAAACACAAAGAAGAAGCGACGCTCTCCTTTCCTCCCGCTCTCATTCGACCGGCTCATCATCAGCTACTTTACTCCTGTTAGTGAGAGCTACACTAAAGATGTCTGACGAGGGTAAATTATTCGTCGGAGGACTGAGTTTTGATACCAACGAGGAGTCTCTGGCCGCGGCCTTCGGCAAATTTGGAACCATCGAAAAAGTAGATGTGATCAAAGACAGAGAGTCAGGCAATTCTCGCGGTTTTGGCTTTGTGAAATACGAGAATTCAGAAGATGCTAAAGATGCAATGGAAGCCATGAACGGGAAGACTCTGGATGGTCGTGCTATTCGAGTGGATGAAGCAGGGAAAGGTGGTGGACGATCCGGTGGAGGTTTCGGATCGGCCCCGAGAGGACAACGAGGTGGATACGGCGGACGTGGGAGAGGAGGCGGAGGATACTATGGAGACAGGAGTTATGGTGACAGGAGTGACCGAGGCTACAGTAATGAGGGGAGATACGGTGGCGGCGGCGGTGGTGGTGGCGGCCAATACAGAAGCGGTGGATCCAGAGACAATAGGGGTCAGGGTGGATATGGATACCGTGATCAACACGACTATGCGGAGTAAAAATCTCCCTGATTCACGATCATTCCTTGACTGGCCGTATTTCACATGCGCTCCTCGAGAAAAAATGTCCGTGTTATTGCTGACCTTAGTTTTGTAGTTTTGTTGTATTAACGTTAGCTAAGCTCAAGCATCTTAAAATGTACCTTTTTGATTTTTGATCATTCCTCAATAAACAATGTTACTAATTACAGTTCAAGACTCGTATTGCTTGATTGGGCATCTTAATTCATCAAAGGCCGTTTGTAAACTGAATCTGTTTAATCTGATTACTGTGACCTCTCGAACAACGGCCCTCCACATGGCTGTAGACTTTTTGTTCAGCACGTGTTGATCCTCCATTCTGATTCCTTATCACAATGGAGGATCACCACGCGCATGAGTCAACCACGTGGTGTATATATATATATATATATATAATATGTGTCTAATTTGATATAATATAATAAATCAAATGAATGCTGTATCAAAAAATCACGTTAAACCCCAATCCTGGGCAGTGAAGCATGTTTTAGTGTATGTGATGGAAGGGGTCGAGATGCTCCTACTCTAAGTGTATGCCAATGGGTTTTACTTTAGTTTAAATATGTGATGTTTTTCAGTTAACTGTAAATTAAGTCATTTTTACTTAGTAATCTCAGAGGGGAAATTTTTTTTTTTCTCTGGGTGACCTACCTCTAAACTGGGTGAGGAATTTCTCATGAACAGACATGGGGATTTATGCTTAATAACTTAAAATTTGTTTTTATAAACTTAGTCTAGCTAAGCCTCGTGTGTGTGTGTGTGTGTGTGTGTGTGTGTGCATAAAGAGGGAATTCCTTTCAGACTGCTGCACATCCAATGGTCAGCTGTTCATGAAATTGCATCATGCTTCAGTGTGTGCAATGTATCTTCTGTGATCTGCATCTGCGTTACATGTGCTGTAAATGAGTTTGTCTCGTTTAAGTGCTAAAAAAAAATGTAACTTTGCTTCCCCAAAGTACTTTTAACAAGGAACGGTTTTGAATTTTGTGCTTCATTATAATCAACTTTTTTTCATTGTCAGTTTGGCCTCAGGGAGCCTATTAAACAGATTGTGAAAAAAGGGAACACAATTTAGTCACCTGAGAAATCTACTTTAAACCTCAACAGAATTATAGTTTAACTTTTGTTTAACCTTTTGAAGAACTATTATGGCTATTCTTTCTGTCTCTCTTGACAACCACATTGCTATGTAAATATTTAATTTACAGTCAAAAGTGGTGGAAAGGATTTCCTGTTATAGGCCTAATGTATAGTTATATTTGATGTGTGGACCTGAGTTTGGATTCTCAAGTTTTCTGCAGTTATCTAGGAGTAACTTATGTAGATCCATCAAAGGCTAATAGGACATAAGATGGTGTGTGTAGCCTATTGTGTGGTGGGAGTCTCTCAACTGCTTCCCTCACCAACACTGAGCAAGCTTCAACAGACATAACTGTCCTAGATCAAGGTTGAAATGTGGTATCATGCTAACAATTTCAAATTCTTTGGTGTCCAGATGCAATTCATGTTTTTCACAAATACAAGTTATTATTTTTTCTTACTTCTAAAGACATCTCATTGTCTTTGAAGACATGCTGCCTCTGATTAGTCAAACAGTTTACAATTTGCATTTGACAGTTTTTACAGGTTGGATATCTTGAAAGCATTAATTCTAATTTGGCTTATTTTTTTTAGCAGAAAAAATAAAAAAATAGTAAATATATTGTTTGATACCAAGAAAACGAGGCATTTGAGGTAATGGATAAAAAAAATTGGATTTTTTTTTTTTAGTAATATGGTAGTCCCACTAATTTGATTATTAAACGAGGAACATATACATGACTACATGGGCCTACTGTCTCTTACATACGTGCACAGTCATAAGTAAGCATTTGGATTAGGTATATAGACAATGCTATGTAATCTGTAAGTAGGTCTGAACTGGCATGGAAGATTTAAGAATCCTTCCCTGTGCCAGTTGGTACAAAATTACAAAATATTACAAAATGTAATATCCGCCAAGTGTAAACACATTTAATGTTATTTCAATATTTATTTAAGTCATCTAAAACAAATTTATAATTTAACGATGTTATAAACTCTTACACTTAACCTCAAAGTCACATATATCACAAAAATGTTTTTCCTCACTGTAAAAGCTCACATTGATTTCACAGTATATAAACGCCATAAATACAGTATAAGTAATAGAATGTAAGAAATAAAACAGCAGCACTACAAAAACCAATGTATCGGAAAGTCTCTTAATAGTTTGTTGGTGTACCACAAGCCTCGAGAACAGCTTCAAACAACACCTTTATTCCGAAAGATATTCCCTTATTTGGTGTTTTGATGATCGTAGGTTGGTCAGTAGCTCTCTAAAGTCACAGTTTGATTGACGTCCAACAAGTCACATGTTTGATCAGTTCCGGTTAGTATAAAATAGTAAAATAAAAAAGCAGCATACTGTAATAAATAATATTGTATTAGTTAGTGGGAAGCGTTTAATAGGGACATAGCAATAGATTAGCTTGAAATTAGATATTCCTTTGAAACTGTTTTTTTGTAAATCAACACACTCCTTGCTGCTAAATAAGATGAACCAACATTGTACTGCACACTTTAACTTCAAACCATTGACAAAATGTTGCATTTTAAACCACTGTCAAAATTAAAAGGTAGAACACACAGCAGAAGTTAGTCCTACTGTACAGTGTATGGGACTTTACCCTAATACAGCAGTATCCTTCAGGGTTGTCATATCAAAGTCAGACGGAGTTGCTCCTGCAGTTGGGAGGCACAGAGGTGCGGGACACTTCCATGTGCACAGTGGACATGGGGAAATGCTCACACTCTTCCTCTAGCAGGTTGCAGCGGCAGTGCAGGAGCAAGTCTCTCACCTCCTGCCGAAAGTTGGAGTTGAGGAAGCCGTAGATGATGGGGTTGATACAGGTGGAGGACATGGCCAGCAGGTGGCAGAGGGAGAACAACAGGTTGTGGTGGCAGATGGGCAGAGCCTCCTGGTTCCAGTCTGACACTGCGTTGAAGATGGTGAGCGGCAGCCAGCAAAGAGCAAAGGCTGTTATGAGGGCGACCAGCATGATGTTGATTCGGCGACTGTGGGTCATGCGCTGGTTCTCAGGGGTTCTGGCGCGGTCCAGCATGTCTTTGCGGTGGCGAAGGCGCACAAAAACTCTAACATAACAGAGCAGGACCAGCAATAGTGGACCACAGTACTGGAACAGCAGGAGCCATGTGGTATAAGCAAGCCTGTGTTGCTGGGATGGCCAGTGCTCCAGACAGACCTCTATGTGTGGAGCGGTGGGGATATAAGAAAAGAGGTCGCGGTATGAATTTGGAAGCACAGATACGTTTTTGTATGTATAGGAAACAGGTTGAGGTGGAGATGCATTGGGATTAGCCTGAGCAGAGGCTTGGTGATGGAGTGGAGACTGGTGCAGGTTCATGTTGGTATATGGCTCACTTGTGAGTAGCTGAAAGGCCAAGAAAGGTGAGGATGTGAAGCAGGCCAGAATCCAAATAAGAACGACCGCCACGTAGGCCTGAGGAATGCTTGGTTTCCACCCAGAGGGGTTAATGATGAGCTGATGTCTTTCCAGAGCGATGAACACCAGAGACAGTACAGACACGGTCACAGACGCACACTGGATGAATGGCACCAGTTGGCATAACAACGCTCCAAACACCCAATGGTCCATTAGTGTGTATATGACAGTGAAGGGGAGGCAGAAGACGCACACTAGGATGTCAGAGAATGACAGGTTGCAGATGAAAATGCCAGTGACGTTGACTTTTTCTCTGCGACGGGCGATGATGCAGATGAGGCCGATGTTCCCCACCAGCCCCAGTACCATCGTCATGCTGTACCACACAACTAGACATGCGATGAGGACAGGAGACATAAGGCACTGCTCATCGTGCCCGAGAACAGCAAGGTCGGAGAGGAGTTGGGTCTTGTTCTCCAACCACTCCTGCACAGACTCATGAGTCGTTCTTCCCTCCTCCCATGGTAAGGAATGTGGAGAGGTGGAATTGTTGAAGGGCAGAGGCAGAGCTGTCGTTGACGGAGAAGACTGGCTCTTGTTTCTATTCAAGGACATCTCACCAGGACCTCTATGTCATCAGCCCCAAGGATCAAACATACATCTGACACAGAGATAAAGCAAAGAGGGAGACAGAAAAAAAACAGTAATCACTTGCAAAGTAGTCACTCTATAGTCAAAGGTTCTGTGGAATTGATGATGTTCTGAGAGAAGCAGAGAGTGAAGGAAAGATAAGTGTATCCTGTGGCTGAGGAGAAACAAAGCTTAGGAAAGATGTTGCGTGTGAGGACTTCTTTCTATTTAAGTCACTGTGAAATAATGTTTAGGGAAGCACTGTCATTAAAACATGCCCTTATGTTCTACCTTTAGCCATGCTAGTGGCATGGCTGTTGAGATGACAATGTCAGTTTGTCTCAACAGCTGTTTAACAGATAGCTATGAAATTTTATTTGATTAGTTATTCATGGTTCCCAGAGGATTAATTGTTATGACTTTGGTAAGCCTTTGATTTCTCTGGCTTTAGTGCTATCACGAGGTCAAGATTTTAAACAAATGTCCAATACTTTATCACCAAATAAGTGAAAACTAATGACTTTCCCATCAGCCCTCAGCTGCACTTTGTATTTAACGCCAAACCTGCTAAACACAGTACAACCTCAAGGAAGATGTAAAGTTTACTTGTAGTTGCTCTAATTTTGTGTTGATTGTCCACAAAATACACTTACAGAACATTACAGGTATATTATGAGACAGTTTAAACTTTTTACACAGTTTATAATATGCAAAATGAGATTACATTGTACAAAAAAAATGTTTGCTATAGTTTTAGTATTTTGTACTTTGCAATACTGCAGTTGCACGGAGTAGTTTCAGTTCTTGGGCTTAACAATCACTCTTTTTTTCTTATTCTTTACCCATCTTAAGACTTGTCAGTTCCCCTCCCTCAAATTAATCCTCCAGTCAGGTTTCAAGACGGAACATAATAGCTTGATGATTATAAAATGTATATGCATACATTTGCACAGAGGCTTTGTCGAGCAACAATGATTTTTTTTAGTATGCCAAAGTAAAAGGGTATGACATTGTCAGTATCCTAGAAATGGATTCTAGCTCTCCCCTAAAACCTGTGACATATGCTGTGAAAACCAGCATTGCGAAGAAAGAGCCTGTCATTTTCCATTAACGGCACACACACTTTGCCATCACTTCACACTGCATCATTACTAACCTACTCTGTCAGTGTGTTGAGTGAGCTGCAGGCAGGGTGATACAGCATTGATCATCCTTTGTTGAAAGTGATGAAAGGCAAGTGCAATGTCACCAGTAACCAGATGTAACCAACAGCTGGAACAAACATCTGTTAACATGCAGCTGTATCACAATGGATCCAGCCACGATGTGACACTGTGGGATGCCCATCCGGCAAGTAGGTGTGTCATTATGATCAACCCCTTTCCAGAGAAAAATCTCTGCAGGATAAGGAACACTGTGACCTGACACCGCTCTGTCCATCATTATCTTCTTTTCTGCCTCAGCAAAGTGCCCTCCATCTCTGAGAATAGTGCTCTCTGACAGGAAATTGAGACATTGGCTTACTGTCGTTTCCCTTGAACCAAACTCACCAGGATTCTCTCGTTTTTATTTTCCCGGGAGAAGCTGTGCTGTGCTATGGATTTTTAATTTTTTTGCCGACATGGTCCTCAATGTTTTTCTAAAATTTCTTCTGTAGTAGCTTCCAATAAAACAATTTTTCACACTGCATGACAATTTCACGTTTCACTATCTGCCAAAGATTCTCTGTGGCGACATCATGCCATGTTAAGATGGTACTCTTTATGACTGCATCATTGCATTGATACATGTTTCCTTGTAATTCATCACAAATTAGATTGTTCAGGTTTGGAAACTTCATGAGTTCGACTAGAATTTAAAAGGTCTGAAGGTATGAGCAATCCTAGAGGGCTTAATTAGACAGTTATTAAGCAAATTTGAAAATGGAAATCACAACCAGACAGCTTCCTTACATGTGCTTGACAGAGATTCAAAGAGAAAGCCCAACCTCTGAATTTCCCACTGTGCAGTCAGTCACTGACTGAGATCTATTTATATTTATTATCTATTATCTATTTATTTATATAAAATGTGTATCTTAAAAGATGCTAATTGTATTAATAGTGTGCTTTAAAAAAAGAATCCGCCCCTCTTCTATATAACAACTGCACACCAGACCACCACTGAATATTATTACTTACTGGAATCCACATATGAATTTAGTTTGTACACATACCCAACATACTCGGTCGGTTTGTCAATTCAGAATACATTTTCTTTCCTCCCGCATGTACAGGAGCAGAATAAAAGGTGAGCACTGTAGTGTGCTCAATCTGAAATGATAACCCAAGCCTCATTATTTTCAGCTAGGAATGTCAAGACACTATTACTATGAATAATGTCATGCGATGGGATTTTTACACAGCAATTGCAACATTAATGCATGTACATATTTCCCCCCTGATTTCTTGTTTTTTCCAGATGTCTTGCCAAAATTGGAAGCTCATTCTCAGAAATATCTTTTTTGTACTACTATTCTTTCAATTTATCATTCAAACATGTTTGCAATATTTGAGACATACAGTACACTTGCATACATGTGGACACTATACAAGCTGACAGTGGTGACAGAACACAGCAATAATTTTATAACTGTTTAACAAACATAAAAGACGCTGACCTTTGCTGACAAAGATAATTATTGTGCGTTACAAATCATTCTTGTGTTGAGAAAAAAAAATAGAGCACTCACGTGGTGGGTTGGCTGGAGTGTAGTGTCTCAGTGATGCCAAGATGACAGAAAAAAACAATGCTCTGAACAAGTACGAAACCACAAATTTGAGAGTTGGAGAAGGAGCTGAACATCACGACCACCAGATCGTTTTCTGTCAGAAACAACAGGGAGGGAAGCACCCCTATTACTGGGCAGTTAGAGCCTTCTGGGTGACAAAGACCCTCTGAGCACTAAGCTCTGCTGTCACACAGTGGTGAATTTGTTCAATTACAATGCTAAAAATGACACCTGCTGTAAGTGCTGTTAGGACTTCACTTTTACTTTAGTGCAGTTTGGACTTCAGTTGTCCCTAATGTGTACAGGTCAGTTTATCAGTGTGTTCAGATAGGGTTACACTCTATGTCTTGTCTGACCTCATCACCACCTGGGTAGAGCAGGCATCCTTATCACTGTCTATTCACGCATATTGTGTTATTACTGATGTTCTTCACGACCACTAGTTTCCCTAACTGTATATTGACTCCTTAATACATTTAGCATTTATATAGACACTTACTAGTCTTACCACCTTGGCAGAGCAGGCATCCTTATCACTGTCTATTCATGCATATTGTGTTATTACTAATCTACATCACTCACTAGACCACAACTTGCACTAACTGTATATTGTGTAAAACTGTGTTATTACCAATCTGCATCACTTACTAGGCCACAACTTACAATAACGGTATATATAGACTATTCACAACTACATCTCAGCATTTATGTAGGCAAGCCTATTCATTTACACATATTGTGTTTTAACTGATCTACTGATCACTAACTAGACCACAATTTGCACTTATTGTATTTTGACTCTTTATTACATCTCAGCAATGTTATAGACTGTATATTCATGTGTTATTACCGTATCACTTTTGCATATCCATTGACTTAGTGACACCTCACTTTTTGCCGGCTTTGTAATGCCTACTTAATCATTAGGCCTACTTTATGTAGCCTTTTGTGCGTTGTATTCCTGTATTGTATTGATTGTGAAACTGTGTGTTGTCTTGCACGCTTATGCTTTTCTTGGCCAGGTCGCCGTTACAAATGAGAACCTGTTCTCAATGTCCTACCTGGTTAACTACAGGTTAAAAAGAAAAGAAAAAAATCAACAACCAACTCACAGTCCCATAGACAGTATAAGAAAGTCCTCAGACACGTCTACTAGGTTTGCATCAGACATCCCGTGAGACAAAAAGATTATCAAGATGAAAAGAAAAATAGAAAAGATTATAGAAAAACATTCTTCAGAAAAGGGGCCGGGGGAGTGTATTGAAAGTATTAATTGGCTAAATGGACGGGAGTCTTTGTTTTGTCATTTATTCTTTTTTCTCACTTTAAATTTATTTTTCAATTCAGAATTCCCTTAGACTTAGACTCCTCTTTATTAATCCTTTTGGGATGACTCCCGCGACGAAATTGAAAATTCCAGCATCAGTTTTAGCAAGAAAAATAAATAAATAAATAAATAAAAAGACAGTATAAGGACAACAAAATAACAGTAATAATAATAATAATAATAATAATAAGAACATTCGTCAATAAAAAGACATGAAAAAAGACCATACTTATTATTATTAAAGTGTCAGTGTTGAGTCC
>NC_045749.1:14020892-14021097 GCF_008692095.1 Etheostoma spectabile | reverse complement strand
AGTGTTAAAGTGACCAGGTATTAATGTAAGTCCAAGTGTGTATATGTATGTATGTGTGTATATGTACTGTATGTATGTATGTATGTATGTATGTATTGACCTCTCTACCCTATTTCCTCCACCCCCAGAGTGAGGAGTTGTATAGACTGATGGCATGAGGTACAAGGGAGTCCTTAAGTCTGTTGGTCCGACACTTGGGAAGGAG
>NC_045749.1:14020452-14020882 GCF_008692095.1 Etheostoma spectabile | reverse complement strand
CTGAACAGACTCCTCTGGGTGCTGATGACGGTGTGTAGGGGGTGGCTGGCATTGTCAGTAATGTCCAGCAGTTTGTGCAATGTCCTCCAGTCAGACATGATGTCCTTCAGCCTGACGTACTGTGGCCTGTCGGGGGGGAGGTGTGTGGAGGGAAGAAGGAGAGATGGCTGCGGTGAGGGTGTGGGGACAAGGGCAAGGGCTGGTTAAACCTGTTGAAAAAGTCATTCAGCTTCTTGCCCCTCTCCGTTGTCCCCCCTGTAGTTCTGGTACTTGTGTTGTGACCTGTGATGGTCCTCACACCTTCCCAGACTTCCCTCATGTTGTTTTCCCTCAACTTCTGCTCCATCTTTCTCCTGTAGCTGTCCTTACCTTCCCTCACACAGTGTTTCACCTCCCGCTGTTCTGCCTTCATGGCCTCCCTGTCCCTGCT
>NC_045749.1:14020168-14020442 GCF_008692095.1 Etheostoma spectabile | reverse complement strand
GCCTTCTTCCTGTTGAGGACAGCCTTGACTTCCCGCGTTACCCATGGCTTGTTATTAGGGTAACAGCGGACAATCTTGATGGGGGAGACCAGGTCTGCGCAGACGTTCAAGTAGTCCGTCAGGCAATGTGTCATCCCCTCTATGTCCTCATCATGCGGGTTGATCAGCACGTCCCAGACTGTGGTGTTGTAGCAGTCTCTCAGGGCACTTTTGGACCAGGGGGGTGTACAGTGGCTGTTGGTGAACCAGGTTGTGATCAGACTTCCCCAGTGGG
>NC_045749.1:14000246-14020158 GCF_008692095.1 Etheostoma spectabile | reverse complement strand
AGTCGCTCTGTATGCATCCCTCACATTAGCATCCAGGAGATCAATTGTTCTGTTGTTTCTAGTGGGACAGTCTACAACCTGGTGAAAAACGGCCAAAGTAGAGTGCAAAGTTGCATGGTTAAAGTCCCCCAAGATGATCATGAAAGCCTCAGGGTGCTGTGTCTGCATCGCTGCTGTGTATCTTCCCACAGGCAATGGCTGTGTCAGCTCTTGAAGGGAGCACTTTGCCATATAGACAAGTCTGTCTTTGTATGAGAGTTTATTATTAATTTTTCTCTTCAAGGGATTTGTTGACAATGAGGAAAATATAGGATACCCCAGGCTGCAGGCCCCATCCTTTAACAAAGGTCACACATCTTCTAAAGTCAAAAACAAAAGTTAAGCAAACACGTACAGACTATAGACACTAGAGTCATCCCAAATCCACTCCAGATCAATCCTCTGTCTCTTTTCCCTAGAAACTCCCATAGACTGTTTATATATTGACGGTCTATGGGAATCACCTTAGGCCTGTCTGATGTAGAAAAGACATCAGTTATCCGTCATGCTATAGAAGGATGTATTAACAGAACGGGCTGTAGTCTAACATTGCCAGATCTATAACCCTACTGCACAGTCGACCATAGCACACTAATTATCAACCAGTGTGTTTTAATAGTTGCCTTGCACAGACTTTATGGGACAGTGAGGTCTGGGAAATTTCTTTAGTTCGCGCGTGCTGTTTGTAAGGCATTGCATTCTGGGACAAGGGCCGGGATGAACGTCACTTCCGACCTAGACGTGACGGCAAAGGAAACACAATGCGGAAGTGAAGCGTTCCTGTATCAAAGCTCCACCTAAAGTAGGTTTTGCAATCCGCCAAAAAAAGAAAAAAAAAAAAAAAACACAAAGACGAAGCGAAGCTCGCCTCCCCCTCTCTCAGTCAACCGGCTCATCAACAGCTCCTTCACTCCGGTTAGTGAAAGCTACACTAAAGATGTCTGACGAGGGTAAATTATTCGTCGGAGGACTGAGTTTCGATACCAACGAGGAGTCTCTGGCCGCGGCCTTCGGCAAATATGGAACCATCGAAAAAGTAGATGTGATCATGGACAGAGACTCGGGGAAATCCCGCGGTTTTGGTTTTGTGAAATACGCCAATCCAGAAGATGCTAAAGATGCACTGGAAGGAATGAACGGGAAGACTCTGGATGGTCGGCCCATTCGGGTGGATGAAGCAGGAAAGGGCGGTGGGCGATCCAGAGGAGGCGGAGGATCGGGCCCAAGAGGACGAGGTGGATTCGGCGGGCGTGGGAGAGGAGGCGGAGGATACTATGGAGACAGGAGTTACGGTGACAGGAGTTACGGCGACAGGAGTGACAGAAGCTACGGCGACCGAAGCTTCAGCAACGAGGGGAGGTTCGGCGGCGGCGGCGGCGGCGGCGGCCAGTACAGGAGTGGGGGTGGCGGATACAGAGACAATAGGAGTCAGCCTACCTATGGTGACCGCTCTTCATATCGCGAACAACACGACTATGATGCTGAGTGAACATCTCCTCGATTCAAGATCGTTCCTTGACTGGCCGTATTTCACAGACGCGCTCCTCAAGACCAAATGCCCACGTGTTATTGCTGACCTTAGTTTTGTAGTTATGTTGTATTAGCTAAGCTCAAGCATCTTAAAAATGTACCCATGATTTTTGGTCATTTCTTAATAAACCATGTTACAAATTACAATTCAAGACTCTTTACCTTGCATGACTGGCCATTTTAATTCCTCGAAGGTCGTTTGTTAACTAAAAGGCCTCTGTAATGTGATGATTGGTAAATTATTGTAACGTTGTAAACGTCCCAACAACGGATCGATGGGGCCACTCGTTTTTTTTTTCTCCTTTTTCTTTAGTTATTCTCCTCAGTCTCTTGCCAGGTTTGAAACTGGCGAGGAAAGACATCAAAGTACTCCATGAAGACTTTGGGGATTTAATGCTAAATTCCTTTTACTATTACAAACGTAGCGAGGCTCCTCTGTGTTGCACTTTATTTACCAAAACAGTGAATTCTTTTCAGACTGGTAAACTACACAACCGAAGTGGCCGGATGTTCATCAAGGTGCCAATTGCAGTGGGCTGAAGTATCTTCTGTGCTCTGATCATCATCTGCATGTTAAATGTGCTGTAGAATGTATGTTGTTAAAGTAATCAACAAATGTAACTGTGTTTCCTCAAAAGAATGTCTCAACCGGGAACAGTTGTGTACTTTATGCAGGGTTCGTGCAGGTGCTGGCCATACATACACGCATGTAAACAAACAGTTCTATGAGGATTGTAAACAATACAAAGGGCAATGCTAAAGTGCTGGAATAAGTAGGCCAGATATTAATATAACTGGGTGATTAGTCTTTATATCTGAGCTAGGATTGATAAGACAGTGAAAATGAACATTACCTTTAAATGGCATAGCTAACAATGTTAACGGTATGCTAGGTCCTTCCATGTATTATAACTACTCATTACACATCCTTCCGGCAACTCAAGATGTAACAAACGTTGACCAAAAATGATCTATAGATCTCGCGAGAATCTGTCGATGAGACAGAAACAAGTCTCAAACAAAGTTAATTTTCTTTAGTAAATGCCATTTTTGTGTGTCATGCTATTACACGTGGATCCAGTTTACTCCAGTGACTGGGGCGAGTGGCGCAGTTGCAAAACCCACATTACCAGACACAGGAAATTACCTTAACTGTCTATGGACATTACCAGTTGCGCTGTCTCGCTTCTAAACCATAGACTTTATTCACAGTCGTTGTTTTAAAGCATATACATCTCCATCACAGGTGTATTATATTGACCTCGATACATCCATGTTATAAACCGTCTCTGGTTAAACCAATACGCAGCCAGTTAGCGACTTACTGAGGTGACTACACTTTCCAGAAGAGAATACAGATAGAAATGTGAACTACAGACTCCGCATTCCTTTTCACCCTGTCTGCACTATCACTCACTCACCATACCGTGGGTGGTTTGGCTCCAGTTGTGTGTGAATCGTATCCACCAGAATAACATTTTTAGGATAGTCTACTACTCATATTCTGGTGAATGCCATCAGAAATTCATAGGCAATATAACTAAATATAATTTCAAAATATAAATAAAAACTAGGCCACTTACATTCAATCATCTTATTTTTAGTGACTCACAATGATCAAATTAGATTAATCAACATCCATAAACAGTAGGCAGTAATACAGTAGCCTACAGTCGTTTGTCACCCTTCTGTAGAAGGATGTTGGTTATTTATAGTAGGCCTACAGTAACATCGGATTTAATGTGATGAAGTGAAATAGTCATATACAAATTAGTCATGTACCACAGCTGTAAGGTGCTGGAAAAGCTCAATTAATCTAAACAATATTTTGAATGCATTTTGTTGGAAAAGGCTTAAAAAGCTGACTGACTGCCTATTTTCATGTTCTCTTATTTTACACATTTTCAGTAAAGATGACATTTCAGTTATACAGTATGTCTATTGATTGTGTTGTATGGGCTCAGCCAAGTTGACTTTTACTTCTGAGCACTGAGCTCTGCTGTCACACAGTGGTGAATTTATTTAATTACATGCTGAAAATGACCAACTGTAAGTGCTGTTAAAGAGACATAAAGCAGGCAAGAAGAAACAGAGCTGGAGTGCGATTTTAGGTTTAATCTTGTCAGTGACATTTAAAAAGCCGGACAAATGTTGATTAGTCAGGGTTTATTGGTAATTTACAGTTTGTACACAAACTAGTTGATAAAATACAAACAAGATTGAAGACCCTATAACCTTGGACTTCAGTTGTCCATAATGTGTAGAGGTCACGTTGTAGTGTGTTCAGACAGGGTTACACTCCTTTGTCTTGTCTGACTTCATCACCACCTTGGCAGAGCAGGCATCCTTATCAACAACCAACTCACAGTCCTCAGAAATGTCTACTGTGTTTGCATTAGGCATTCTAAAGGATAAAAAGAAAGAATAATTTTAATGAGTTTAAGTCTTCAGAAATTGACTTTGAACAAATTATAGACTATACACAAATTATTAGAGATGAGGGGGGTGGGTCATAAATGATGCAATATGCCGAGGATGATATTCCTGTCTCTGTACCAGAGCTTCATTTTTCCCATCACAATCAACTAGTAGCTGTAGGACCAATATATAAATTTGGTGAAACATAGAATACACATACATTTGTCATCATTCATGCCAAGCGTTATTTAATTATAGTCGACATGTTGGACCTGGACAGGTTTTGCCTGTCCCTGCCCCAATTGTTCTCACACAGGTACTTAGAGAGTTGCTGGAAAATAGAAGGTGTAATGTAATAAATCAAAGCATGACAATCCTACTTGCTACTGCAGCTCAAGCCCTCGCTCGTACAAGAGCACGCCATGCAGTCTCTGTCCCATTCAGAGCCAAAATCGTGCTGCTTTCCATCCTTATCCACACACCCTACATGTAAAGAAAGAACACCACAGTTCAACAGAGCTGTTGAACCACTTATCAAGCTCTGATAAATTTGTGGCAGTGACTGTGAGTGTATCGATGTGTGCATAGGTGTGGTTTTGAGTCAGCAGGTAAACCAGGTAAACACACAAACAGCTAAATGATGCATTCTACTCATAATTAACACAAATATCAAAGAGGACTAAATGCTAGTTTGTCCACCTTCCTTCCAACATAGCATAGATAAGTTGCTACCAAATTGTTGTTATGTTCTCACCTTTTGGAGGGTTTTTCAGATCTTTCAGCTCTAACTTTTGGAAGAAGCTGTCGGAGTGACACAGGACAACCAATCCCAGCAGACAAAGAAATACATGGAAAGAAGCCTAAAAGAGTAAAGAAAAGACATCCGTAAACATGGTGCAGGTTTTATAGTCTCTGCAGTGTATTTACACACTAACTGATCATCCTTTTAAGATCTCCTAAACATGGAAAGGAAATGTCTGGCTTTTATTCATGCCTGTTTTGTCTCAGACTGGCCAGACAAACCAATTACTTCATGTGAGAGAGACTAAAAATGCTAAAAGGAAAACTTGTTTTACCGTTAGTATCAGTAGGTCTTTGCTAGCATTGTAGCTTTTTGCATGTTTAAGGGATTTGTCATCATTCCAAATCATTCTGTTCTATACAAAAGGCCACTTAAATACATCTAAATGCAAAAGACATTTGTGTGCAACATACTGCATGTAAAAATAAGACTGATGTAATTTCAGTCTGCAGGAGATCGATTTGTTAGGATTTGATTCAGTTTACATTAAGCAAGACTAAGACCAACTAGTTTTTAAACCACTTAAGTGTTTGCACCCTATCTACAGTATTTACATTCGTGTAATAATCTTAATCATTATGTGGAGGAATCACCAGTGACATTACTTACTAAACCACTTTTGTTGATTTTACTTACTGAATTATCTTTTACCACCATTTCTAAAAGTTGTACAACTATAAACAATAATACTACAATAAGATAATAAATGGTGCAGAGGGACTAAACTTGAATCCTGCAGAAATTTGAAGGTAACTGTAAAGCTAAACAATGCACCCCAATATTACTTAACGTTTAACCGTAAAATATAAAGTAAACTCTGCAATTTTGTCTTTAAAGTCCAATATATCTATCTATATCTTATGTAGCATATTTAATAATAAAAAAAGTTAAACTATAATTTAGTTCCTGACTTTACAAATAAAAGACAGTGTCATTTTTATTCCTAAGCGCTACATGTTCATGCCTTCTCTGATTGATCAAATACGTACCATCCTCAGATGTGAAGTGAGCCGGTCAACAGGAAGCTGTTCTGTGCGAGTACTTTCTTACGGAGGCTTTATATTAAGGTGTGCACCCCCGCATATCTTTAGTGATAATATTTGAATAGTGATGTGAAAAATAAATGTGATATCAGATATTTGTTCTAAGGTGGGGAAGAGAAGCAGGTATGTTGAAATTAAAGGCACACCTCAGTGAATCATGACATTACCCATGACAGATACGGCATGTTGTTTTCAAAACCTCACAAAAAATCTGGATTTCTAATGAAATGTATAATTAATTTTATTCAACAAATGCAAACCCATTAGTTAAAAAGCAGCCAAGGAAGTTTATAAAAAACGTCAACCTTATCTGTAAACTTTTATTTCTGAGCCAAAAGGCAGAGAAAGATTAAGATTATTAGTTAATTACGAAGATCATTATTAAAGGTAAATTACTTGCATTGCAAATAAAGCCACACATTGTAAACAATTAATAAAAACATATAGTTTGGATCAACTATGGCATAGTAGTACATAGTAGTACTATATACTTTTGAAACGTTGTAATCCAAACAGCAAATCTTTGTATTGTGCAACAGAGGAAAACTCTGAACAATAAAACTTAAAATCCATCCCAAAAAATAAATCCATCTCCATACATTTCTATACTCATTACATAATTAACACTATGTAAAAAAAAAAACTAAAATAAAAATAAATAAATAACAGAACACAGTATCAAATTAGGATAAAGAGATAACTATACTAAGTACGGATTGGCAAAACTATACAATACATTTAACGTTCGTGTAAATGTAAAAAAGCTACACCATCCAGACAACACTATGTAGAGTTCAATTTATAAAGTGTAAACAAAAAAAACAAACAGTGACTGAAACAGAGCTTTTTTGAGGAAAACAGGAATTGTTTTTTTCCCGTTACACATCAAAAGAAACAATTGCTCCTTTGGCAATAGTCACCAAACGTGTCAAATCTCTTTGCAGCAAAACAAAATGTAATCGGTCACCACGACGACTCCCAAAAACCCACAACTACAGTACCAACCTGCACTGCAGCGGTGTGAACCACGTTTTCTACGGTAGATGTTGAGAGAGACTAACAACCCAAACCACAAGTGAACCTTAAACATCTCCAACGTGGAACATAAATGATAAAAGTGATTAAACAAAGGCAAATAAATCTCCATGAAAATATACGTACCTGCAGAGGCCTCATAATAAACTACTTTCTTTGTTTTTTGTTGGCAGTACTGTGCAGTTAACGTTCAAAATAATAATTTGATATTTTCGGAAATAAACATATTCGCTTTCTCATCCAACTCTGAGATGAGAAGATCGATACCACTCTCTGAGAGTGGTTCTGAGAGTGGTACTGTATCTTCACATCAAACTTTTGGCAGGAACGCAAATAAGCATATATCTCAAAATGTCTATTCCTTCAAACATAAGATTAGTTGACAAAATAAAAAAAACATCCATTTCTACAAATGGGCAGGGAAAAACTCCCACATAATACACTTCTAACCATCCAAAGATAAAAAGCAGCATATCAAGTAAAAAAGAATTCTCATTCAGGTTTTGATCTTTAAAAGGCTACTCTATCCAATCAGAGTTTTCATGAAGGCTGGTTTGTTGAAGGGCCAGTGATACTGGTTGGGGACAGGTCCGTTGACATTGCACTCAAAGAAAGAGAACATGGGGAACCAAATGCGTGCCCTCCTGCTATGCTGGTAGGCACGGGTGTTGGCTAAAGTGTGGTAGTAGAGGAAGAGGCGGGTGGTGATGTAGAAGGCGATGAACACGTCGATAGAGTAGTGCTCGTGAGCCGCCAGGATGAAGAAAATCCCAAACAGGTTCAACACCCAGGAGATGGTGTGAATCAGATTCCAGGTTCGTGGAGTGTCTGCAATTCAAAGGAAACATTAAAAGGATAAATTTAGTGATATTTATATTATATTTGTTTCTTATTTTCAACAAATCCCATGAAAAGATCAAAACAAACAGTGAATTGTTCCAACTAACAACATGGAAGCTGTACACCAGCACTGCAATTTATCTTTAATCAATCTCATCTACACATTCCTGCTGACTTACACATTAAATGAATTAATCCATGGCTGAAAGTAGTCCCCAACAAATTGACTCACTAACAATTACAGTGTGCTGCATATCCAAAGCTAAATACAGCTTATTCCTCTGTGCCATGGAACTCTTATGTCGCCACAAAATAATTAAAAACACATCAGTGAGCCATACAGGCCCCCTTTACACCTGGCATTAAAATGTGTTCTGGGTTATTGGATTGTAATTGGTTGGTGCTTGACCATGAACGTACAGGTGTAAATGCACCTAAAATGCAGATTCTGAGTCGATCAGACAAACCACAACCAGAGGTGGTCATGTATGCTTTGTTACCACATTAAATATAAGTGTAAATGCAATTGCATTTTTAATCCAAGTACAACAACTACCAGCACCGGCCTCTAACGAAGTACATAACTTTCAGCCATGACACCAAGGATAATCTCCATGCGGCAACAAGAAAAGAAAAGTCCCTTCACAGAATATTTCTATCCGTCCTGTGGTGTGTACTGTTTATGTAAATTACTTAAAAGGATGGATTCAATAGGAACCAATTGGCTTGGCTTCAGAAAGTATTGAGTGATGGACTAAACATTACGTTTTTTTGTTTTTTTCTCTTCAAGGGATTTGTTGACAATAAGGACAATATAGGATACCACTGGCTTTATCCTTTAACAAAGATCACACATACTCTAAAGTCATACTGTAACCGAGGAAAAACCAAAAACGTATTGACACTTACATTCAGTCACAAAGAAGTTGAGCAATGTGATAACAACAGTGTGTCCACTGAACATGTAGTCACCACACGTTTGGACGCCTGTCAGAGTCATCCCAAATCCACTCCAGATCAGTAGCGCCCTCTGTATCTTTCCCCAGGAATCCCCATATGTCTGAGGAAGAAAAATCATCAGTTATCAGTCATGGTCTGAATCACACAAATCACAGTGGGAAGGCTGAGTCAAGAATAAACTGTAACACTGCCAACAGCAACAATAATTAATGGCCACTCCACAGTTGATAATAATAATCTCATAAGTGCTTCCCACCTTACTGGCACACTTCAGGTGCTGCCCAGGCACAGAGAGCGAGGTGACAAACATGGTGCAACAACGAAGCAAAAACACAGTTCCCATCAAAGAACACAGTCGTCTGAAGAGAATGGACCTGAGATACAGAAGAACATGCAAGGAATTTATTCCTCGCCCAAAATGTTTATATTTGCATGCCAGACACCTTGTGTTTTAGCGGTGATGTGGTCTTCTTGCACATATTATTATAACACAGTGTATTAGTGATGGGAAGAGCTGGAACGGTGGACTACAGTACCTGTGTTTGTGGAGGAGCAGGATCAACAGAAACATGTAACACAGGATCAGGCCACAGGCCTCAGCCATTGCAAAGGCCCAGGGGATTCTGGGAACACTGCCAGAGTACAAAAACATGTGTTAGCGTTCAGATTAGATATGAGTGTGAGAGAATGTATACATGAACTTTGGAGTATGCTCAACATGCACTGGATACATGCACTTATACCTGTCCAGAAATATGTCAGGCAGTGGTGGGTAGGTCCTCATGTCGGGGACACGCTCATGTACGATGACCATGACAAAAGACGTGAATCCAAACACAAAAAAGACATATATGGAACTAATGATTGTCTTCCACAATTCTGGGTCCAATCTGCCGGCCAGGTGCTGCCTATACCTCCCGTTGGAGTGTGTATGACCCACTGCAGCTCCTGAACCGTACCCAGATCTGTTACCATTCCTCAACCTCAGCTCAGTCCCGTTACACAAGCCATCCCCTCCATTAAAACTCCTGTCAGCCTCATCACAGCTCCACTCGCCCACTGCGGCGCCCACCAAGAGCCCAGCAGGGAGACCGTCTGTAGGCAGGATACCCTGGGCCTGGTTCTGTCTCTGGAGCCGACGAAGGGCTATGGTCAGCCTCTTGATGTCTCCCAACACGGTGAGGCCCAGTGGAGGCCCGCGCAGGTCAGCCTCAGTCAGAGCCAGCAGACTGGGGCCATCCAGGCGGTGCTGGGCGCACAATAACTCCACATATTCTCCAAAGCCTTCTTCCTGCAGCCACTGGGCCACCTGCTTACAGCTCCAGGCACTCGCACTGTCCTCTGGCGGTGCCATGCTACTGCAGATACAGACATGTACAGTGTTAAGTCATCAAAGATGAAAATAAGTTTTGATAATTACCACTTCTTTCTCCACTGTTTTCACCTCCACTGATTTCATTACTGGCTTTTCCCCTGTCAGCCCTGTTATTTGAATGCAAAACTGCCTGAAACTCACCCACTGTCATCACTATTCAACGTGCATACTATTGATGACAACCACATGTCTAACTGTATATCAGCCAGGGCTGCGACTAACAGTCAATGTTTCATCTGAAGATTATTCTCTCAATTATGAATTAATTGTTTGGTCTATTAAATGTCAGTAATCAAATATTTTCAGAGTCCAGGTGATATCTTCAAATGTCTTGTTTTATTAAGACATGAGTTTACAGTAATATAAAAACAGAGCAAATCCTCACACCTCACCTTATTTTTTGAACTAAGTAATAATCGTTTAGTCAAAATGCACATCCCAACTTCCCAGAGCCAAAATTGATGTCTTCATTCAACAGTCCTTAAATAAAAAGCTATACCATCTATAATATTATATAGCTGAAAGAATTAGTTCATTAATCAATCAATCAATCAATCAATCAAT
The DNA here is from genome assembly GCF_008692095.1 of Etheostoma spectabile. NCBI lineage: Eukaryota > Metazoa > Chordata > Actinopteri > Perciformes > Percidae > Etheostoma > Etheostoma spectabile. The sequence continues at coordinate 14,009,552 of NC_045749.1, read as the reverse complement.
CAATCATCAGGACATGTATCTGGAAGTATTTTGATGATCAGTAAATCATTTTACAATTTTTTCAAGCAAAAGCTCCAAGTAATCTATTGTTCAAGCTAATGTGAGGATTTTTTGTGTCATGTCAAACTGAATATCTTTGGGTTTTGGACAGTTGGTCGGACAAAACATGTAATTTGAAGACATCCCCTTGAATTTTGTGACATTTCATCAACTAAATAATTAATCAATAATGAAAATAGTTGTTAGTTTCCATCGTAAATTATATAAAACAGGTAAATTAAGCAAATCATCACATTTTAGGAGCTGAAATCACAAAAAAAATGCACTTTTGGTTAAAAAAAAAGACAAACAATAACACTATAACACAGTGTACATACTGTGAAGGCATGCATGTGGCAGTAGTAATATACTATGACTGATCGGGATGCTGCTGTAGGGCAGCTTCTTTGTGGTCTATTAGAAGTGACGCAGTACCACACTACCAGATACTTAGAGCTATTACAGCATCTATGTGGTCTGCGACTGTACAGCAGAGCAGTGGCTTACAGTAAAAGTATTCACGGACACCCCAATCCACAAAATGCAAGCCTATGTTTTACAGTATGTCTCAAACCAAACAAACAGGAATTCAAGCTGACTTGGGTGTGAACATCCTCTCTGTTCCACAGATGTAATTTCACATTACAACAACAACAACAAAAAGCGAGTCACTAACCACAAAACAAGCAGAGTAAGTACGATCCTCTCCCACAGACAGACTCAGGTATTGATGAACAACATTCTTCTTTGCTGTCTTTTCCTAGTTTTTGCCCTTTGACCCTCTGATAAGCTCACTACGGGGCTGCTCGCCGTGTCTGCTCCAAAGGTCTGCAAGGCTAAACCAACACGACTATTAGCTGCTGAATGTGAGCAATAGCCTACATGCTGACTGAACAGCAGATACAGACTTCAAATTACCCAAGTAAGCAGCTTTCAGTTATCAGCAATGAATTAGACAGCACTATAATTTGATAAAGGATGACTACTATGATAAGATATCTATAAATGTTCCTGCATAAAAGAGCCAGTATTTTCATAGCTGGTTAGTACTTAAACAGTTACAGTAATTGAGTCAAGAGAATTATAGAGTAAGTAAGTCTGTTCTTTGATTACTTACTGGATCTACGTCAATTTAAGGGCTGCAACTAATGATTATTTTCTTTATTAATTGATTAACCGCCTGGTCTGTAAAACGTCATAATTCTATAAAATCAGTCCAAAACCTCAAAATATTCAGTTTACTGTACTGTAAAAACACTAGAGATGAAACGATTAGTCAATTAAGTTGCAGATGGAAAAAAAAAAGTGTCTTGACGAAACAATTTATTCAAATAAAAATGTCAAATATTTGATGGTTTGCAATGTGAAATTTTGCTGCTTTTGTTGTGTTACATTATAGTAAACTGATTAATTAAAATCTAATCGATAAAAAAAAAATTTTAGTTGCAGCCTCATATTTCAAAAGCTGGAGCCATCAAATAAAAATTAATGACTGAAATGGATCGATCAAACTCGCCTTATTTTGTCTGGGATTGCTTTAACCCTAACCAATCCCACTAGTGCCTAAACCTGACCAACCAAACCAACGAAGTCAAGAAGTACTAGCCAATCAGAGGGGGAGTAGGGCGGGTCATGCCGTTCCCATGCCTTCACCATCCTAGGAAATACAATGTACTGTCAATCACGGCGCTTAGGCAAAGCAAAGGAGGAACAACTGGATATACTCGTATCTCATTAATTTAAAATGTTTGATGTTTTCACGCAACATTAGGTTGGATACCTAATTTACCTAGTGGGCTACAGACTAAAGAAAAACCACCACCCAAACCATCAGTTAGCCCAAGCGGTGTTGAGTTGTTGCTGTTCGTAAGATTCATTTGGTTGTTCTTGGAGGTGACGAAAGCAAGACAGAAAATATTAACAGCAGAAAGCCCTAATAGGTCGGCCCATCGTGCAATAATCATCTAACGTTACAGTTTTGGCTGGAAGTGACAACAGAAATAAACAATATTGCCGATTTCTCACATCAATTCAATGGCAATTCAAATTCAACTGCCTACTCGGAAGTGTTTGGTCTTTTGATCAATCCAAGGTTTCTCTTGTCATTCGTTAGGCTACTCATTTATTCTGTACCGTGTCACCCTTAGATTAATAGTCACAGCTGATATGACATCACATTGCTGTTTAAAAACTAGCAGGAAATTAGATTTTGTTAATAATCATCACACCAATGGAAATTGGTTGCATAGGTCTACCATCAATAATGCAGATCATATGGTGAGTAACTGAGTGAGTAAGATGCCCATGCCGGACAAATTCAGTTTATCGGCTGATGATTAATATCACATAGACTATTTACACGTTTGAAACCTAAAGAAACTTACCTGAGTAGCTGCTGCTTCGTTCCCTCAGAAAAAAACAAGTTATTTTTAACTGGCCTCTAGATGTTATTGGCAACATCCTGCAGCTTCCCTGCCCGTGTCTTTTCTTGGGGATTCATAGGTGCCATGTCAGCTTGTTTGGCTGGTTTACAGTGAGTCACAGTGAGCAGTGACACAGCTGTGAGAGAGAAAGCCCTTCTGTGTGTCTGTGTGTGTGTGTGTGTGTGAGAGAGAGAGAGAGAGAGAGAGAGAGAGAGAGAGAGAGAGAGAGAGAGAGAGAGAGAGAGAGAGAGAGAGAGAGAGAGAGAGAGAGAGAGAGAGAGAGAGAGAGAGAGAGATAGACACACACACACAATTTAACAAAGGGGTCATAGTCTATTTATCACAGGACCAAAAAGCAACGCCTGACTGCTACATTTCAGCATGAGAACCACCCTGAGCGATTCAATCACATCTTTATGATGGTGTGGAAAGGTTTAAACATTATTTTCTTCCCATGAACAAATCAGTAGAATACCCTTTAACTTTGTGAGAACAAAAAAGTCATAGGAAGTACATTTACTAGTTTCTAACTTACTTTAAACGATTATATTAAACAGAAGTTGCCTCTCTTACCATACATCTACCGTCATTGTTCTGGCAGAGGGTGTAGATATGGGTGTAGATGAGCTGTCTGTTTAGAGAGTTTCATGGCCAACATGCATCACTCTACCAACATGCTTCTGACAACTAGGCAACACCAAACAGGAAGTGAAGATTATCAACAACACCAGTAAAGAACGTAAAGAAGAGCTGTTGGGCTCATGCAGGGCTGCTAGTAAAACTCACACTGACATCTGCTGGCCAACCTTAGGTGAAACTGGGGTCTGTTTACAGGTTATGTTTCTCTAGATAAAATATAAAAAGTAGATTTCATGGATTGTTTGGTTTGAATTTGCCCGCTCACGGACAAGCACAAGCACAAGCAGTGGTTTCCAAAAGCAGCAATGTAATTATAAACACATTTCCATAAATGAAGGTTTGGCTGAGAGTCAGTGCCAAACTGGACCACCTGTTTATGACAGTCAGAGGCTGCAGCAACCAAAGCAAAGGCAACAGACAGCAGCGAAATACCAGAGACAATTTACTCCCTATAAACTTAGAAATGACAGATATTAAACCAATCTCTGAGGTAAGATGTGAAGACTCTGAGCAGAGAAACATCAGCGCCACAAATCCAGAAGAGGAGGAAGAGGCCACATGTGTGACAAAGTATTCAAAAAGTGCGTGGGAGATCCCGTCTCTCCAGGAGCTGGAGGAGCTTTTACATTCAGCTCCACGCTCCTGTCGCCATGGAGATGAGGTGTGGCCAGACCTGTATCTGGGGGACATGTGAGTATCCTGCCCTTTATTTCAGTTCACCTATATGTGTCTGAATTGTGCATCAAATGTGTTATTTGTGTCAGGTTTATGTCTCATGACAAGCTTGGGCTCTGGCAGCTGGGCATCACTCATGTGCTGAACGCAGCGCATGGGAAACTGTGCTGTAAGGGCAGTGATGATTTTTATGGAACCACGGTGAAATACTACGGCGTCCCAGCCAACGACCTGCCAACATTTGACCTTTCACCTTTTTTCTACCCTGCTGCTGAGTTCATCCACCTGGCTTTGGCATCAGGAGGTACCATACGCTGCCACAACATGTTTTCAGAGGTGACACTACATTGAAACAGTTACTGTGGGGTTACCTGTATTTCCAGTGTCTTTGTTTGTGTCCTTAATGCTTTCAAGGAAAGGTGTTTGTGCACTGTGCTGTCGGTGTGAGTCGCTCAGCTGCGTTGGTCCTATCCTACTTGATGATTCATCACCACCTCAGTCTTCTGTCCTCTGTACGCTGTGTGCAACCGAAACGCTGGATTTTCCCAAACAGAGGCTTCCTGCGACAGCTTATAGCCCTGGACCAAAAACTGAAGGATGAAAGGTTGAGTGAGACAAAATAAAACAAAGAAAGGAGCAACCCTACGTAGTAAATTGACAGGATTGTCGTCCCTTAGTCTGCAGAAGTCAATGTCCTCATTCACCATGCAAGCCTGTCTCCATTTGTACCATTTACTGTATCTATACACTAAACAGTTCAACTGTGTCCACCCCTCCCCTCCCTTGTCCTCTCCTCATGTGACCTCAGTGGAGACAGAGAAAGTTCCCTGTCTTTTCCCGCTGGACCTTTGGCATCAGTGAACAGACTAATCAATGCAACAGCAACTCTATTAACAAACTCTACATCCAGTTGGAGAGAACTAACTGAACACAGAGGGCTAATTTTGGAAGCAAGCTGCATTCAAACAGCCACCTGCTGTTGTCTCTCACTGAGCTGCACACTCTGGTGCTGAAGGGACGGGGGACACAGACAGTCTGTTGGAGGAGCACTCTGTGTCCGAGGGAGAATGTCGGGGAGCAACCAGCTACAGGACCTAGTGCTCATTAAAGAACTAGAGCTCATCTTGGATTCCTGCACAGTGGAGCTCACACCAGTGGATGAAGTCTGGCCCAACCTGTACATAGGAAATGTGTGAGTGTCTTCTGTTTGCATATAAACCCCATAAGCGCTGCAAGAGATACATTGATCAGTTTTTGTTATCTTGTTAAAGTATTGAACCTGTGTATCTGCATCTTGACTTTGACCTTTGTTTGTCACGTTTCTGTGTGTTTTTTTCAGGGCTGTGGCACAGAGTAGAAAGAAATTACATAACCTTGGCATCACTCATGTCCTGAACGCAGCACACTCTAAGCAGGGCAGCATCGGGGACCAGAGTTTTTATGGGAACACCACTGTTTACCTTGGCATCCCAGCAGAGGATTCTGACCACTTTGACCTCAGTCAGTACTTCAAGCTTGCATCTGACTTCATACATAAAGCCCTGAAGAGCAAAGATGGTACAGCACATGTAAAATGGGACACCCGCTGTCCCATCAAACCTTTATATTTTAGCTGTCTCACATTTTATTTATTTCCTTTCTCGTTCTCTGTCCTGCTCCGCAGGAAAAGTGCTTGTCCACTGCATCATGGGCGTGAGTCGATCGGCCACTCTGGTCCTGGCTTTCTTCATGTTGCGACAGCGTCTTTCTCTGAGAGACGCTCTGCGGCGTGTCGTCCAAAAACGAGCCATTTATCCCAACCGGAACTTCCTGTCTCTCCTCCTCAAGCTGGATGAACAGCTGACACTCAAACGGAGGTTGTGTCCTCTTCTCTGACATTCTTCTTTGTTTTTTCTCAGCTCCTCTAAACTCCGTCATCACATTAAATTTCTCTTTTTATCCATGTGTTACACTCCCCTCTAACCAGTATGGACAATTTCTATAAATAATAAGAATGTGCATGATGTAGTAGAGCTGAGAGTTTGACGGAGGTGAACATTTCAAGTCCATCTTTTTATTTCTACAGATCTAAGGTCTACTTTTCATGTACAATTTTAATTTCCAGGAGCAGCAATGGTCATGTGTTGTGTGAAATATTGTAAATATCTAATTGTCATATTTTGCTGAGGTTTGTTTTTCATATTAAAACTGTATTCAACCATAACCTGTCAATGTTGTCAGGCATGTGCACAAGCTTTTCAAATGCAGCTTTATGACTCGTTGTGAATCACCATGAAAGACATTTTATACCTATACTTTATACCTTGTTTCCAAATGCAATGAGCATATCTTACATTTTTGATTGGTATATAATTCCATATTATGTAAACACAACAAATGTAGCCAAAGGTTAGAGCACCACTGGTGAATGTTAATCACATTAAGAGACATAGACACCCCTTTAGCACAGAATGTATTACATAACAGTCTGTGGACATGGAAATGATGTTGAAGTTCAAAGGATAATACCACATTGTTCATGAGAAGGAAACTACAGGCATGTAGTCAAAATGTATAAAATGTATTTCAAAGTGCTTGAACTGCTGATGGATACTGTGTGCTACATTATGCAGGATGTTTTAAGTGTATGATTACAGAGTTATTAAAGGAAACAGTCATATGTGGGTGTAAGTGTTTACAGAGAAATAAGAGCAAGCACGGTAGGATAAATTTCTGAAGTCGGATAAGTTCATTCACAGAGGAAACAGGTTAGTGTGTGTTTGTCTGCTCAGTCTGTGATTGTGAGGTCATTGTGAGAAGAATATTGGTAAAGGCAGCAGTGACAGGGGAACTTTGTAATTTAACAAAGTATATGCCTTCTATGTGCTCTTTGTCTGTGTGTGTTTGCCAGTATGTCTCAGGGATCCACCGTACGATCCTCCCTCTGTCTGCTGCAGGAGTCCCTGCTGTCAGACAGACGACCCACAGGACACGTCAATCAAGTCTGGCCTAACATTTACATAGGCAACGAGTAGGTTTACACACAATGCACACATGTACGTCTATATAAACATCCAACATTAATACACAAGTGAATGCATGATTGTGTTTCAGGGTGGCAGCTTGTGACAAGGACACTCTCCACAGTCTGGGCATAACTCACGTTGTAACTGCTGCTGTTGTAACCCACCAACCCTGACGCCAGCCCGTTTCTATGTCAACACTGGCCAACGTTTCTACAGAGACATGACAGTAGAGTAGGGGCGGCTGTGGTCAGTGGTGGAGCGGTTGCCTGCCAATCGGAAGGTTGGTGGTTCGATCCCTTGCCCTGCAGCCCCATGTCAAAATGTCCTTGGGCAAGACACTGAACCCCGAGTTGCCCCCGGTGCTGCGCATCGGTGTGTGAATGTGTGTGAGTGTATATCTGATGAGCAGGTGGCACCTTGTACGGCAGCCTCGGCCACAGTGTATGAATGTGTGTGAATGCTGAATGTTTCCTGTATGATGTAAAAGCGCTTTGAGTAGTCGTTAAGACTAGAAAAGCGCTATATAAATACAGCACATATTATGGGGTGGAGGTTGATGATGCAATAGGGTTTCTCCTTGGTCCTTTCACTAAGTTTTTCTTTAGTGTTATTTCTTTTGTTTTTGAAAAACATTAAGATTTTAGAATTGTGGAAAGGTTATATAAAATGGTAAAATATTTTCCGTGTACCACAATTTATTGGCAAGAACAGCATACAAATTGTGAGGGAGGCCCTACGTCTAAATATTTTTCATCTTTCTCCTACTATATTCATCTTTTTGTCTCAGTTTTAACCTCTCCTCTATTTAATTTCTTACTTATCTTCATACCATTGTCTTTACTGTCAAACTCTTTCTTATGTGATTTGGAGCTGACAGCATGGCTAAGTATCATTGTAGGAACCATGTTGTAATATTCTTGGAGAAATATGTACCCGTATGACAGTGTATACCAGTAGCTGACTTCAAAATGTAGCAAAAGTGTTATACTAAGATGCTAATAAGAAAAAATTCTTTCAGTGAGATGATATAGATGCTGGTTGTGAGTGTATCATCAAGGGCACGGGTGAAGATCCAGGAACCTTGTGCAGCAATATGTGGTTTGTGTTGTGTGCTCATTACTCTCTTTTGATCTCCTGATTGATCACTTCGCTGAAATGATTCATTGATTAATATAATATGTATTTATAATTTTGATAATGCATTAAAATGATCTGTTTCAAAGTATTATACAATCAATACTTAACAAATCTTAGACATGACTTTAGACATTGTTTAAAATTAGTCTGATTGTTTGAACAACAAAACATCACAAGTTAAATTAATCATAATTACAGCACTGTAAATCTTCCCACACTCAACCACTGTCCTGTCAACATTTTTTTTGTCTCTGTGATTTAATATTTTTTATTTTTCTTGATTTCTTTCTTGATTCTTTCTTCTTTTTTTAATAACAGGGCCTGGATGAAGACGCCATAAACAAGGCCATTGAAGACACGACTGGGATTTACGTTCTTAGAGAACATGCTTCATGAACCAGAGGACATTGGAATTGTCCTTGAAGGCATCACGGTGTTGCTAGATCTTGATAATGTAGCATTAGCTGTTGCTATGCTGTTTGGACTAATGCATGCACGGGACTTCAGCTACCCTGCTGACCTTCCTCATACCTTTGACGTAATCCAATCCAAAAGATTTTCATGATACTTGATGGAGGGAAACTTTCCAACAAAGCACTCGCTCTAAAAAACAGGCTCTTCCAGTGAAAAGGTTTAAAGAGACTGCGACACCAGCCAAACGGCTTAGTTGTCCCTAAAGGCATCGTTGGTATACTGTTTGGACAAGTTTTGTCTGTTTAACTGGATAGGACTAACTGGATGGGATTTGCATGGAACTGAATGGAATAACCCTTTGCAAACAAAGCAAAAGTTTTCTATAGAAAACAGGCTCTTTTAGTAAAGACTGAGCTGTCAGCGATAAACCAACAGGCGTCTTTGGTACTGCTTTACCAGATGGACCGCTTTTTCCGTTTTCAAAAACATTTTTCTTTTTGTGTTCATTCAAATTTAATTTTTTTTATACAGGGTTGATGTTTTAGTTGTTGTTTTTTTCGTCATTTGTAAAACTACTTTGAAAACAGAGTGCACAATTTAGAGGGTAACTTTGGGTTTTTCAACCTGGACCCTATTTTCCTATGTTCTGGTTATTGATGGGAACAACAATCTTCAACATTGGCCCAGTGTAAAGCAAGATCGCTGCAGGGGGCAGCTGCCAAACAAGCTTCAATGCAAACTAGAGGACAATTGTGCACCTTCAATTTATGTCAGAGTGCTGTTTTTATTCTAATTGTCTTACAACATTACAAAGATAGACCTTTTTGTTAAAGAGTAAGATCCTTTTTGTTTAACATGAAACATGAAACCAAATCACCATCACCAAACCCACCAGACCAAAAATACTGTTTAGGATCTTACTCTTTGACAAAAAAAGTTTATCTCTGTAGGGATCCTTTCCATAATGTTATCAG